>NC_061112.1:131540142-131715923 GCF_002878395.1 Capsicum annuum | reverse complement strand
TATGTTCCACGACCCTACCCTCAGACTATCAACTCTCTTATCCCCTCTCTTTATACTTCGCACTCCGTATTTCGGACCTACCTCAACACCAGTCCCTAATCCCACCCCCGCCCCTATGACCCCTAGGAACCCCAGGACATGACCCTATTCCACCATGAGCCACCCAAGCTACTACTCAACCCCAAAGTACAGCGGAGGCTACTAACAGCAAATAAGTTAGTAACAATAAAAGGCACACTCAAAGCACAAAATGCAAACAGAATTCAAGTACACCAGATGCTAGAAATAAAGAAATAAATATATACAAAACTAGGGGTTAAGGTGAGAATACACCGAGGCCGATAAAAAGCACACTAATGGCCTAGCCCAAGAACAGCAAAACCAATACTAACAAGCAATGCAAGAAAAGACAACAGATAATCCCAACCAATTAAAACCCAGTCAAGATACAGGAGATAATAATGGAATAATAAGAAAAATGAAATAGTAAAAGTTAGAAGTCATCGGATTCCATTTGTAGACCAAGTCCTCTTCTGCTGCGAGGTATGTTGGATCCCACCAAACGGATACAGAAAAAGAAACTGGTCACCGGGATATTTGTCGTCGGAGCTTCGCCGGAGTGCCGCCGGAATCAGATCTAGTACTGTCGGAATCCGCTATAATCAGAACCGGCAGGACCTTTAAATGGACCCGCCGAACTCGGTCGCTGGTGACTAGAACTGTGCGTTGCCTACGTCGTCAGGATCGAACGGAAGGTGACCTTGATCCCAATGAAGGCACTAGGTGATTCGAGTGCCGGAGAGAGACAGGGAAAGGGAGAGAGGAGAGGGTAGAAAGAACTGGGGAGAGAGGGGAGAATCCTTGCCTGTTACCGGTGCTCCGACGCCGTCTCCGGCGTCGGCCGGTCACGGGTTGGGTTGGGTTAGTAGCTGTTAGTTACAGTGAAAGAGAGAGAGCGTAAGAGTGTAAGAAAGAGAGCCTGGGTATATATAATGTATATTGAAAAAACGTTTTTATTTTTTTTTTACCAAGTTTAGGTGGGTTTGACCTGGTTGGGTTAAGTGGGCCGGGTTAGGGATATTTTTAAAAAGCTTACTGTTGAGCCCGGTCCGGCCCACTTAACACCCTTAATTTGAGGATTTGATCCTACATCTCTCATCCAACGTAAGTATCGTAGTGACAGTAACAATAACGTGATCAATAACACATATAAAGGATCGGAGTAATAAACACTAATACTAGCATGAGTATAAATTTACTAGCAAAGTTTGTGTTACGTATGTATCTTACCCAAATTTGGAGTAGTTTGTATAAAGTTGAATTGGCAAAAGGACGGTATAAATAATTCCCTCAGCAAAAATAAAAATTAATAATTTGATAATAGATCTGACCCTCCATCTTTCTCCACTTAAATATCAGACTTTGATGTTGAGCAGAGTTCAAATTCATAGCATACGCCTAATCCACATTCAGGCGTTGCGCTTTTGCCACTAGACCAAAGCCCTGGGGCTGGTGGAGAAAGTTTAACATTAATTTGGTGGATATGTAATATATTTGCAAATCGTACAAGATAGGAAGATCGAGCTAGTAATTCTCAAGGGATTTTCAACAACTATGAGGACAAATTTCTTCTACTCTTTGCTAGTTGGTTCTACTGGCAATGAAAGGCTTTCATAAAAAAAAATTCATGGAGTTAGAATGAAAATTTTCATTTTATGTATGCTGGATCATGAATTGGCAAAACTTATAGGGTACTGGATGCTGGTTAATTAGTTGGTTTCAACTCAATTAGTGCTGGAAAATAGTTTAACTTCATTGTTTTTACTTTAAAGTAAATGGAAGAACAGAAGATCAAATATTGATAGCATACCCAAAATCTTCTCGAAAAATAACTTAAATGAACAATTGTTTTCCTTTACAAGAATTTTTCTCTTTATTCAGCAGATATAGATTTATTGAGTTTCATCACTTAAAAAAATAATGCAAATACTATTTAATTATCATTATATAGTTCAGCTATACTTTAAAATAATTTCATTAACATAAAACTACTTCTAATTATTATATGACAATTTCCCCCTATTTGAATCACTCCCTAATTTAATGGTAAAATCAATATCATATCACCAATACAACTCTTTTTCTCACCCAATTTTCCTTATTTCTCTACCTCTCACCTCAACCTTCCCTTTATTTTCTCCCTCTTACCTCAACGTTACCTTAATTCTCTCCACAAATGATTTTTTCTTCCTTTCCAAATCTTCCAAAATCTCGTGAAGTGGTAAATATCTTGATTTACCTCATTACATCTCTAATTGTATCAAGTATCTTTTTGTATCACAGTACTAGAATAACATGTAACAAGGGAAATAGTATCACAAATTTCTAATTCTATCAGATCTCTAGTTACACTCTTCTTTAGTTGTATCAAGAATCCGCAACAAGATTGTATCACATCTCTAATTCTATCAAGTATACGCAATAAAATCGTATCTAAGCTACCACTTCTAGAAGTCTGATACCCAAAAAAGGATTGTTAAGTAACGTACGTAACTAAGTAAAATATAGCTCCGCTATGTAATATAGGTGAATATTAGAACCCTCTGAAATTTTCTCAACTTTTATTAGTTAGCTGTTGTGTAATAATCAACACATGAAATTGGAGTCATTTTTTGAATGTATTCGACCAGGGAAGAAATCTTGAGGAATACATTTACTATCTAGGATATATACACAAGTCAATTAGTTTTGTAATCTTTTATAAATCCATTTTCAATTTTATGTCTTCTTACGATAATTTTTCAGTTTTAAGCACATTAATGATCGGGAAATAAATATTTTCTTCCTTTTAAATTGTAAGTGGTCATAAAAGATTATTTCTTTTATATACCTACACGATAGACATCAACCATAGAAAAAGACTGAAAAGAAAGGAGTATATAACAGTTCACTCTATACTCAACTGATAAGTAATTAAATAAAAATTGAAAAAGAAAGTGCTTAGTATTTACCGATACGTGGAAAACAAAATTGCTACATACGTAGTATAAGCCAGTGGCACATTTAGTCTTTGTGATGTGGGTTCAACCTAATCCCAGTAATAATTAAAACACAGAATTTAAATATATATCTGGAAAAAAAAGTTTCTAACACATTCAATCCGCTGTGAGGTATAAGGGGTAAGTAGTCTTGGGAAAAAATAAAGAATTATTTTATTTCATGTTTGATTGGAGGCATTAGTTAATACCGGAATAACGTATCCCACCATTTACATCATAGTGATGGGATAAGTAATCCCATATGCATGGTGGGCTAATTTATCCCGGAATAACTATTTCTCAACCAAACAACAAAAGTACAATGTGCTCAATATACTAATAATTTTGAAGTTTGAATTCATCAAATTTAAAACATGAATTCGTCTCTGATATAAATTCTCGTGCAGGTTGATGAAGTCTCATAAGGTTGATTTTCCCTTTTTTGGATTTGTGAGAAGTTTCACAACGCTTCCGAAACGCTTTTTTTGTATCAAAATTCTCACTTTAGATCGTTTAATTAATATAATATATCTTTCATGCAAATTTAAATTCTGAGGTAGCTACCGGTTTCAAACAGGGGCTGTTCGGTGGACATAGGCTTTAAAACACAGAGGTTTGACATAACTCGAATAATTTAACCAAAACTCTATAATGTGTTAGAAAATTCACTAAATATGTACACAATTAAATTTAAAATTCAGTACTAGAATTTTTTTTTTATGTTTCAGAGAGACCAATGGACCGGTAAAAAACAATACAACTCGGGACAAAGCTCTACTTGGCTGAGCTTGCCTTCACCCTAGAGCTCAAGCAACCAGTGGACCGGGGGCGGGACTATATATGCATGACGCTTGAGTCAATTTTGCTGTATGCTTGTCAGACTATTGACTGTTGAATGTAAGGAGAAGGTACAAATTAATCAAAGTACAATTATCATTTATTGATTTATTTTATTCTCCCCACCCCACGTCCAATATAAAGAGTTCCATCAAAGCAAAATGCAACCAATTTTGAATAAGTAGTTTCATTCATCATCTCAACTTCCATGTAAGATTTCTATTTTGGAAATAACAAGATAGAGCTTTTTCTAAAGAACAATTGATTGATACTCATTTGACAAATATATATACTAGTATACAACTAGCACCGGTTGGTTCATGTCACTGTCTAATTATATTTTTTTTTGGAAAAGCGAAGGTTATCTATCTTCAGATATTCCTGAATTGACCAACAGAAAAACTCATGGATCAAGAATATAACTCTCTTTTTCCCAAGACAATCTCTTTTTTAATAAAATAATTTACATTCTCTTAAATATTGATAATTTCTACAAACAAATTTAAATAGTTACTGCTACAGCCTTAACTACAGAGAAATAACAGATTCAGAAACTTTAAGTTTAAGGGGTCAATAAATGTACCGGAATAGAAAAAAGTAAAGACTACAAAAGAACAACAAAACTGAGACTTGATGCCAAATACTTTTAACTGCTGATGTAAACATGTGCTGAAAATGAACAAAATAACCTCAAAATTTATTGTTTCCTAGTCTATTATTACTATACACACACAAAATCTTGAAAATTTTAGTACCATTACTTGAACAGGTTGGTCGTACCAAAAAATCCAACCTATAATCAAATATTGGCATTGCCATTATTTGATTCATTCTTTGAACATACCAACTGCTATCTGATATCCAAATTACTGCATCATATTTTCAGCTTTTTATTAAAAACTTTCCCAAGAATCTCAAGTTCCCAACCAACCTATTTAATGTAAAAGAGAAAAAAAAATCAGTTCGGAAAACAATCTGATCTATGCAGCTACGTATTCAAACATAAAATTCACATCTTTTTGTTCAGCCCGTCTGAACTGAACAACAACTACGTCTCAATCCCAAACAATTAAAAAACGTAAATGCATCCGGAAACTACGTCTCAATCTCAAACATTGAAAAATGCAACCGATAGAACACATTATCTCACGGGCCAATAAAAACAAAAAGAAATCATCACAGACAAACAGAGTGTTCTGATTTTTCCCAATCTCTCATCAAAATGCAAATCAACTGCAGAGTCTGAATTTAGGGAGTTCCTGATTTTGTTAGGACTCATCAGGTGCACACACCTTATACATACAGTACACATAAAACTACAGAACTGAGGGGGTCATATCGGATGCTGTGTCAAATAGATTCCACTTGTAACTCAATTGAAACATCCAAGACGATATAGGACTCTATATCTTTGCATCACACTACACACAAACTACACTTTTGTCTATCAATTTCTCACTAAACACACACAAAAAAACCAAAACTCACACACTAAACCCTAGTCCCCCGACATAATTTTCTTGAACTCTCTACTTGCAAGATTCAATTTTTGGGTTTCTTGGAAAATAGGAGACCCAATGGTGGAAAAGGAGGGTCTACCGGACGATCTTCGGTGTAACAGAACCGACGGCCGACAATGGCGGTGCAAGCGGCGGGTAGTAGAAGGGAAAAAGCTCTGTGAAATTCATTATGTTCAAGGTCGTCACAGGCAGATGAAGCAGAAGGTGCCCGAATCACTGAAAATTGTGAGAAATGCGAAGAGCAAGAAGCGACCCAAGATTCAGAATTCAAAAGGGTCACTTGAAATTGGGCGTGAAAAGGCGTTGAGAATTTTGAGGAGAAGGGGACCTCTCAACAGTAAACCTTGTGTTTCAGAGGCGTTAGATGAAGCTTTGAGGAGAATGGAGCTGAAAAGAGGTGATTTGCCGTTAGAATTGATTCGGGTTTTCTTGAAAAGGCAAGTAGAGAAGAAGAATGAGAAGGAAGCCAAGAATGAGAGTGCTGAGTTGATGAGAGAATTCCCTAATGCTTTGATGGCTATTCCATCTATACCAGCAGTGAATTTCAACAATGCAGGTTCAATTTTAGATGTAAAATTGGGATTGGATTCGAGCTATAACCCCTTTTCATTCAGGCGTTTCCGATCAAAAAATATTGAACCACTTCCAATTTGTACAATGCAGGTTGTTTCTTTTTTCGTGTGTGCTTTTGTTTAATTGTTTTAGTTCAAGGCTGATGTCTTTGAAATTGTTATTGTTGTGTTTACATGACAACTGTTGTAATGATTGTGGTTGTCCTTTTGGTGATTAGGCCATGCCATTTGCTAGGAATGGGAAGAACTTAAGTAAAGTAAAGAGAAGGTTGTGTCATTGGTGTAGGAGAAGTAGCTACCGGGTTCTGATCAGGTGTTCGAGTTGTAAAAAACAGTACTTCTGTCTGGATTGTATTAAAGAAAGGTTTGGTCATTTGCTTTCTTTGGCTTTTGAACAAATGTACTATTATGTAAGTGTGTTTACCCGTGTTCTCATTACTCTCCTGCATGCAAAAGTATTTATAATGTAGCTATTTTTGAATCTTAAATGCATATCCGACAAACTACTAGCTTGTCCGATGACTTTAACCTTTTGTCGTGGAGCTTATAACCAACTTTAACTGGGTAATACAGATTGTCCGGTATGTATTTAACCTTCTGTCGAAGAGCTTATAACTAACTTTAAGTGGGTAATATAATTGTACTTGGCCATCTCTGATTCTGGTACTTCCAAATAAGGACGACATTCAGTTTGGATGTTAATGAGTTTAACCTGTTGGCATGGATCTTAGAACTACGAGTTGGTCAAGAAATGCAATGGACTTCAGTTTGGATGTTAATGAGCTTAACCTGTTGGCATGGATCTTAGAAATGCTTGGGAAAGCGTAGGAAAAGGTGAAAGTAGATCACGGCAAAACAATTACTTGTGAATTGCAATGTAATATGTCAGGCATTTTAACTAAGCAAAAAGTTTTATGCGCTCGTGCTCCACATCCTTGAAACTCTTTCTCGCTCAAGAGGACACATGAAATTATTAGCTTTTGGGTGTTGAAGGAAAGAGGCTGAGTTGTATTCTCCAAGTGACTCCTCACCGTGAGTTGGCACATGGAGTCCATTTGATCAATACAAGGAAACAATAAAATCCCCCTAATTCAGTAGTATGCATGGCAGGCAGCTAAGCCATACAGAAGTCGCCTCTCATTTGTATGTGAAATACAAATACAATCTTTATGTGTAGAAAGATGCTTGGGTAGCCCACTTGGCTGCATTTCGCATTTACATCTTACTGTCATCATCTTGGTTTTTGCATTAAACTTTTGTTGACTGGTGTAAATATGATCATTATTTCATCAAACAAATAAAGTTTTCTGTCTGGTGGAGTTGCTTCTTTGGAAACTGGAATGGTTGTTTAGTGAAAGTTCTGATGTTTGATCTGTTGTAGGTATTTGGAACAGCAAGAAATTAGGGGGGAATGTCCTGTTTGCCGTAGAGCCTGTGGCTGTAGGATCTGCAAAAGGGATGAATTGAAGCCCAGCAGTCATAAGGTATGTCAATATGAAACTGAATTTGACCGATCACGTGTACTTATCCAATTCTGATTTGTTTGTCTATGAATAAAATTGAACCAGGAACTCAATAGGCATAAAAGGGAGGTTCCTAAAGTCCAGTTACTTTATTATCTGGTCCACCTGCTTCTTCCGGTTCTGGGAAAAATCAATGAAGAGCAGAGAATTGAAGTAGAAATAGAAGCAAAGATATCTGGTACTGTTATTGACTTGAATACTCTGGGCATTGTTCATTCATACAGTTTTTAAGCATCTACTCACTTTTAACATTTTATAGGAAAGGGGGAATCTGACATTCAGGTTCCGCAGGCTTCAGCAGGTGATGGAAAATTGTATCACTGGTAAGTTGACTGATCCTGAGTCCTGAAAAGTTTGGTTGGTGAGGAAGTTAAGACCTGCTGCCTGTCTTATCCACACTATTTTAATTCTGAGCAGTAGTAACTGCAACACCGCCATTCTGGATTACCACAGAATCTGCTCCAATTGTTCATATAGCCTTTGCTTATATTGCTGTCGGGAGTTCCGTCATGGAAGCTTAACTGAAGATTGTAAGACCGAAGGTTCCAATGAAGAACAAGCTTGTTCTTCTAACTTTGAGCGACAGTCAAGGATGAATCATACTAGCACCTCAAGCCAAAATTTCTTGGGGATACATTACCGATCTTCCAAGTCATGCTTCAACTATCAAGTTTGTGCTGATGGCAGTATATCTTGCCCCCCGGCAGAATATGGCGGTTGTAGTAGTAGCTTCCTGGATTTAAGAAGTGTTTTTCCTTACACTTGGATCAAGGAGCTGCAAATGAGTGCTGAAGCAATATTATGCAGCTACAACATTCAGGACACGGAACACAATTTTTCATCTTGCTCACTATGCAAGGAAAGTGATCATAAAGATGATGTTAATTCATTCATCGAAGTGGCTGAGAGACGAGATTCAAGGGAGACGTTTCTGTATCGTCCATCTATAAAGAATCTCCGTGAGGAAAACCTTGAACACTTTCAGAAGCACTGGGGTGAAGGTCTTCCTATTATTGTACGAAATGTGCTTAGGAATTCTTCTGATTTGTCTTGGGATCCTGTTGTCATGTTCTGCACTTACCTTGAGAACAGGTCAAAATGTTCCCCGGATAAAGAAGCAGCTAAGGCAAAAAATCACTCAGACTGGTGTGAGGTAGAAACTTCATGCCCTCTTCTTTAGATCTGATAAAAATACTCTTAAGTCCTCTGGATGTGTCCCAGATAGCTTGTGTCACCTTTACTTTTCTACCAACTACCTGATACCTCCTACCAGTACTGGACCGGATGACTCTGCCCTATGGCCAAAGAATCAATTAGTAATATACCTTCTATTGACCCTGCACTCATGGGCATCCGGCCTATAGGCATTGGCAGATGTGAAAAGATCAACTATTGTGATTTCGGACCCTAGTCTCCATGATTTTCATCCATTTCATTGATTGCTAGGTCTACTTTTGGGCGGTATAGTCATTTGACCTCTTAGTTACAAAATCAGAAGGATGCATGGACTAAATTCATGTAGAGGAGAAATGCACTCTTCCTGTAAATAATTGTGATTATGAAAAAGCTGGAGACTTGAGAGGAAGCTGCACAATCTTATTTGTTGTCATCTCCTAGATATTCTTATATCTTAAGCATGTTTTCTTGGTTGATATAAACAAAGGATGTCTATGGACTTCTCTCTTTGGTTTAGGACAGTCAGAAACTAAGAGCTACTCTCTGTTTCTTTTTACATGGTAGTCTTTGACAGGACATGAATTTTGAGAAAGAAAGCAATAAGGATCTGACTCATAAGCAATATATGTGACGCACAAAGTACCCAAAGAATCTTATAGTTTTCAGCATGCCATGCCAATTCCTGTAAGAGCGTATTGTTGAAGGCAAAACGGGCTTGTCAAGGTTAATGAGTTTCCAAAGATAAAAGGAATCATTTTAACTGATGCCAGTTCATCTTCTTAATCCAACTTTTTTTTTCTGTTGTACTAGTGCTTTGTAAGGAATCATTTTAACTGATGTTGATTTTCTACATTTTCTTTTGAATATGAAGTAGCCTCTGA
The DNA here is from genome assembly GCF_002878395.1 of Capsicum annuum. Taxonomy (NCBI): domain Eukaryota; kingdom Viridiplantae; phylum Streptophyta; class Magnoliopsida; order Solanales; family Solanaceae; genus Capsicum; species Capsicum annuum. The sequence continues at coordinate 131,706,376 of NC_061112.1, read as the reverse complement.
CAGTGTACATATTTATTGAAAAATAAATCTTGGCCTGATTATCTTTTAGGTCGAAATAGCTAGAAAGCAGATATTTATGGGGTCACTTGAATGGCAAACACATGCAACGATGCAGCGTGAAATGGTAAAGTTCAGAGCATGGCTTTCTTCCCATCTATTCGAAGAGCAGTTTCCTGCTCACCACGCTGAGGTCTTGCGGGCTTTACCACTTCAAGAGTATATGAATCCAAAATCTGGTCTTCTAAATCTAGCTGTTAAATTACCGCCGGAAATGCCAGAAACTGATTTAGGACCTTCAATCTATATTTCCTATGGTGGGCCTGAAGAACTATCGCAAGCAGATTTTATCACTAACCTATGTTGTGAATCATATGATGTGGTAGGCCTAGTTTTTCTGCTAAAATCTCTATTTTTTGTTCATTTTCTTATCTTGACTGCAAACAACTGAACATTGAGACCATCCTTTGTTGTATATCTTCTCTCTGACTGCTATATTGAAGGATGAAACACATCTCAGTTTCTCTGAAATTAGTAAACCGACAAGATTCAGTAATCTAAAGAAACAACACATGGTAGAGGACCTTTATGCGCGTAAACTTTGTGACCAAACTTTCCCACTTTATTATGTGGATATTATATCTGGTACACCTTAAAGTGTTCCCCTAAGTTAAAATGTTATCCCCTAGTATGATCCTCCCACATTTGGTCACAAGAAGTTTTCGAGTTAAGTCCTTTATGCACGTTAATGTTGTTCCCATGCCCTAGGGTCAAAGAGTAGCATGGCAAGTTCATAAAAACTTTTTAGTGATCCAATTATCCTGCCCCTCTTCCCAACCTCTTCATACATGTAGCATGGGAAGGGAAATTTAAGTAGATGGAACTATCCATGTTCTCCACCCTCCCTAGACCCCACTATGTGGGAATATACTGTATATGTTGTTGTTGTTGGAATTATCCATGTCTTGTGGCATCCCATAGGGTTCTTAATATGATTTGCTCTTGCAATCTGGAGTAAAGAGTGATCTAGCATGTAAGATGATTATTGAAATTTTTATTCATCATTTGTATTTTTCTCAGGTTAATATTCTTGCAAGTGCTACTGATGTTGTCGTTTCCAAGGAACAAGTAAGAAAAATAAAGTGTTTAATGAAAAGTAAGAAGCCTCAAGATCAGAAGGAATCTACCAGCTATTCCAGTGATCAGAAAGGAAAATCATCTCTGCATAGTGGAGACACAGAAGAATCTGGTCTGCAGGATGCAACTGGAGAGCAGTTGCCTGATGGTATTGCTGAAGTACCTTTGTACTCTGTTGACTCACAAAAAGGTCAAAGATACGAAGACCAAGATGGCAATATCTCCAGTGACAGTGAAAATGACTCTGAATCCGAGTCCAATGCCTCACTGTTCTGCTCTGGATCTGTTGAAAGATTTGAAGATTCAGACTGTGATTATCTTTTTGAAGATGTTGATGGTGCAAAGAAAGAAGCCAAGATCTCAGGTGCTCAATGGGACATTTTCCGCAGACAAGATGTCCCAAAGCTTCTAGAGTACATCAAAAGGCATTCTAGCGAGTTCACTTCCATGCGTGGTTATTCCAAACAAGTACAGCCTTTGTGCCAAGATTTTTGTGGTAAAGCTAGAGTATGACAATAGAAATTAACTTAATCTCCATCTTTTGGCACGTGTCTCCTGCAGGTTGTTCACCCAATTCTTGATCGAAATTTCTTCTTTGATGCATTCCACAAATTGAGGCTTAAGGAGGAATTTGGTATATTTGCCTGTCTTCTTTATCTTTATCATTTGGATTAAATTAGAACTATTTTTTAATGTTATCGCTTTTTAGATGTTCAACCTTGGACTTTTGAGCAACATCTTGGAGAAGCTATTATCATCCCTGCTGGTTGTCCGTATCAAGTCAAGCAACTTAAGGTATCCTTTATAATGATGACATTCATACCGCTCACAATGTGGTGAGAAAACCTGCATATCACATTCATACTTCTTCACACAATTTGGTGAGAAAACTTGCATATCTCCACTTTCTCCTCGTATTAACGGAGTTTGAAAATATAAGCAATTTCACCTGTGTAATCAGACAACCAAGAATTGTAGCCTGGCAAAACCTATTTCCTCACTGCTCATATTGTATATTTTGACAAAGAATTAAGAACTGCAAATTCTTGTTTTTATGGTTATTCATGGATTAATTCGTAGTAAATGTCAGACTTGGAGATAATATTAGCAAAGAATATCCGGATCAACTGAATAGAACCCCCCATATTCAAATGCTGGTTTGTTTAAGGTGTCATTTTCTGCTCTGTAACTTCTTTAAAGGAAGTAGATTTCTGTTTCATTAATTTGCCGTATTATTAACTTAAACTTATTGATGGCACTGTTGTTAAAGGCTCAGTTGAGGAACGCTTATCCCCTGTAACTAGGTGCAAAGCGGATGGCGCTTTGCCTTGCTTAGGTGGCACTTCAGTGCAGAAACCAAGGCACTACGGTGTGCGCCTCTTCACCCACGGGCTCCTTCTTGAATAGGGCGACACTAAACAATAGATAGTGTTGACTAATTGATATGTTAAATATTTCCAAGCGCTATGAATGATTTGCCATGCTTAGGAATAGGAAACAAGAAATCCAGTATAGGGAAATAAGTCAGCATAACTTTGCATTTGATTTACATTGTAATCACTATATCTATTTTACTTTATCATAATTTTCAATTCCACTATCCGTATTTACTTATTCTGATTTAACATGTTGTGAATTGTTCCAAGCTCTTCTATGTCTTACGGATCCTTAAACCAGCCTAACAAACATTGATTGGGGGACTATGTTTCTTCTTTTAGCGCATAATAACTGAACAAAGACTATTTCACTATCTGCAGTCATGCATCAACATTGTTTTGGACTTCATCTCGCCTGAAAATGTTGCTGAATGTATCCAAATAACTGATGAAATTCGCCTACTTCCTGAGCACCACAAAGCCAGGGGAAAAGTGCTGGAGGCAAGTTGTTCCACACTCCATGTTTTAGTTGCTAATATTTGGTTCAAACTGCTATAATATAAAAATCTGAGCATAGCATTTGAATCACGAATTATGGTGTTAGGCTTGTTAAGACTTATTCTAGCCAGTTGCCCTTCATATTTGGTAGTGGAAAGCATGTTGTTTGACAGTTTTATACAGAGAAAAAATGTGTGCACATTGTTTGTACTTTTGGTTCTAGATATAGCTTTACAATGCCAAAGAAAAAAAGCTCCTATGTCTAGTTTTTTATTGATGCCAATCTCTATTAGTCCCAAATAGTACTCATGTTCATTTTCGGGTATTCCATCTTCTCACCATCCATTAGTATAACTGTTAGTTATATAACTTGACGACAGGTGAAGAAAATGGCTCTCTGTGGGATCAACAATGCAATTGCAGAAATTCGTGACCTCACGAATACCAAACAATCCTCTTGAAAGAAGGTAGGCTTGCGGTCTTATATGTTATGCAATAGTAAGTTTACTACTTGTATTAGACCATTAAAAGAACTTTTAGGATATTTATCAAAACTGATTGATCCAATATCATAAGACTTTGCAGGTTCATGCTGTACACTGCTAGGAAATAGGATCTAGTTCATTTTTCGACAAAGAGAGGTGAAACAAAGGAGTGGATGAGTGGATACTGACTGCTTAAAGATCCTCATCACTCATCAACGATTTCTTATGTATATATTAGAATCTGAGAACGAAATTCATAGATCTACCCTAGTGGCAGATTTTAACTCATAAAGGACATGTAAACATATGTTCAATAGTCATTGTACATGCTTTGTTAGGCATCCTTTTTATGCTCTCTTTCGATGTCCATATTGAATTATACCAACTCCCATTACGCACTGTGTCCTTACCGTTAAACTAAGCCGTGGAGGAAAAAGCTTGGTTCTTTCCCTTTACAATTGTTGCCTCCAGTGTGAAAGCTCTGCGCGTCAGTATATTCTTGAATCCAACACAGAAACAAGTCATAGAGTCACGTGAGAAGCAAGTCATATGATCAAACAGTACATGTATTATTGAAAGTATATTTGCACGTCCATAAACACAACTTTACATGACCCTGCGTAGATACTGATGTATGTAATAACTACTTACGATACTAGCAAACAAGCATAAGCTAGAGCTTGCATCACATATTCGCACACACAGACACCGACTTATTATTTATACACCTATATATTGCAGCATGAAAACACATTGTAAAGAGCCAGTGTTGAGTAGGTAAGCTGGTGAGCTAACGTTTCTGGCTTGCAGCATGTTCCTTTTGTGAGTTGAAGTAAAGTGCAGCCACAGGAAGACCAAGTCCATTGTCAGTTGCAAACTGGCGAGTCTTGAAATTGGAACGCACTTCTGGTGGTTTATGGGGCACTTGCTGCGATTCCGTCTGCCTAAACAAAGTGAACACGTAGCGATGTATCCCTGCTGGTGGCTTCGGTCCCATATATTCCACCACCTCCCTCCCTGCAACAACCCCATGACATGAACAAAATATCGGCTAGAGTTCAAAATTCTAAGCATTGACAGACTAAATATTTACATTGAGGCAATAATGTAACAACTTCGTAAAAATTAGATGGCTGCTAATTACCTGTAAGTAGACAACATTGTACTTGAACGGTAGGAAAAATGAACAGTCATAGTTCAGGTAGGAAACTAGCTAATAGTTCACCTATGAAATGTGAAAAACCGGAATAATTCCGGTGTGCTTTTAACACTTCCAATCGTATTACTTAATAACGTTCGTGCATATAATACAAGGAGATGTTCTAATTGATGCTAAATAATTAGAGCAATAATCATCTGAATTGATGTTACCTTCAGAGGCATCGCCTCCTTCTGGAACATCCGTCACAATCCTGCCAGAAACAAGTACCATAGGATCATGTAAAAGCTGCTTTATGGTACTTCAAAACATATATATTAAACCCATTGGATGCATGTGCATGGTGCAGCTAGTTGGAGGAGAAAACAGAACAAATTAAAGCATTTATGTAGCATACCAATGGAGCCATTCTCGAAAAGTCGGTTCACTCGGACTAGGAGCATCTGGATCAGCCATTACCTGTCAAATAATACTAGTATCCATCAGCTAGCTGACCCAACAATAATAAGCTGATTCTTGCAGAAACAAAGAACAATTAATGTCAGTACATTAAAAAAATACTAACGTTTGGGACAGAAGACAGTACGAGTCAGCAGCAGAACCACCTTATTATGCCAAGGAGAGTTAATTATTGAAAAATTACACTATTTAGCTAGATTACAAATATTAATTTTATATATATTGTATATGGACTCTCCTTATTTATTTTATTTCATCTCTCTCTCTCTCTCTCTCTCTCTATATATATATATATATATAACTATAAAGATCCCTCACTGAAGTTGCTGATTCCGCCACTGGACTTACAAGGGTGTAGAGATTATTAGAATCAGGAGAACCCTTTATATGAAGTGTAGGCTTATGTGCAGCTGCAGCTGGTGTTATTTCAACTCCATTGGATATTTGTTTAGAATCATACTCGACGGTGAACTCAACCGCCGGAACAAACAAGTCGATGACATCTCCGATCACTTTTCCGGCAACTAGTGGTTCCACCGACCTTGGAGGAGTTTCCATACTTGCCATTATCAATAATTGAATGAGGAGATGGATGGATATGTCTAGAATACATATCTATATTATATGTATAGTAAAGAAGAGGGTACGTGTATAGAAATAATGGCCTTGTTGTGGCAACGTTCAAGTGGTTGACGGGGCCCGTGTTGTCACTATAAGTCCTCGTTGCTAGAAATTAACAAAGCTTGGAATGCGACAGTGAAAGGACTCATTCGAAAATAAGTTCGTGAAAATCATAATTTTTTAAAATCAGAATTGAAGTTATGTTTGAATGTGAATATAAATTGATGTTGTCTTAAAAGTTTTGTGGGAAAAATAGAAGTGAAAAAAGTGAAAAGAAATTTTATTTATTTTTATTTTTTCAAATATAATTTTAAATTTATCAAATATTATTAATTTTTATTTTTTAAATTAAAATATAATAATTTTTTATAACAAAAGTAAAAGAAAGTTCATGACCAAACAGCTGGTAAGTATTGTTATTCGGATGGTAATTACTTCTCATCTCAAAAACACAAACAGAAAAACACATTCTGAAAACCAAATTGGACAAATATCCGAACAATATAAGTGATGATATATAAAAGAATAATTCACAAAGGTAGAGCAGGCCAAATTAATGTCATGTATGTTTGTTTAGCTTTTGTTCGATGGCACTAAAATTGCTGAAGTAATTTTTATAACAAAAAGATACTCAATTATTAAAATATGACGAAAGTCGCAAAATTAGTATCTATTGTTAACTGTTTTAAAAACTCTCTCTCAAATAAAACAAAGAAGGTTTAAAAACACATTTATCCTCTTATATAAAATTTAGTAAAACTTGTGTAAATCATAATAAATTTACTCCTAATTACTTTTGATCCTTATTCTTTATTAAATTACAAATAATCCTTGTTTTATAATTTTTAAATATATAATTTTAGTTACTAACATACATCAATTTCTGAACTATTTTATCGAGATACATAATACATTAACTAAGCAAAAGAGAGATATATTACTAAAATTATGTATGCGAAAATTTATGGATATGTGGATGTATCGATTGTATTTATTTTTTTAAAAAATTAGGTAAATAATAAAAATAATAAAGATTTTATGTAGTTTGGTAAAAATAAGTTGTAGTGTTGAGTAATTTTTCCTAAAATTTATCGACCAGGGATAAACTTTCTCCTCTCAAAAACTTATAGGGTCAGACAAGTTCTTGTTTGAAATTACCAATGACCACCATTTAATTTAAAAGAAGTTCATATAGTAAATAATACACTATCCGTTTAAAAAGGAATGGGCTATTTTTCTTTTTAATCTGTTTAAAAAGGAATGATCTTTTTTTTTTTTTTATAATACTTTAATTTCAACTTTTCACATGACATGTTTAGGACTATAAGATTAAAGAGTATTTTGGTACATTTGATATAACTTTAATTTAAGGGCACAAGATTTAAAAGAGTTCTTTGTTTTCTTAAATTTTGTATCAAGTCAAAGTAGATCATTCTTTTTTAAACGGAGAGAGTAGGATGAAACCCCTACTGGGTGCAATTTCTACCATGATAGCCCACATAATAAGCAGCCCAAGTTTAAGATCCACTTCAATACCTTACTGTACCTGAATGAAAAGAGCCCATGTATATTTTATAAAATAATAATAATTATAGAAAAACAATATTTATAACAATCTATTATAGTGAATTTTTTTAAAAATAATTATTCTTATGTTATGCAAAATCTTAATAAAGAATTGAACTTTAGAAGCTAAGATAAAGCATTTTCACGAGTCAAGATTGAGCATTTTAATGGGTCTATTTGTACTGTTGATTCATGATGGATCAACTTGGGCTGACCCAAATGAATCCATCACTCTAAGCCCATTCACATTAAAACCTGGGCAGACTGGGCCGGTCATATGTGTTTATTTCGACTAATTTTGCCATCCATAGCCCAAAGATATAGGGTGGGCTTGACCCAATAGGTAGAAATTTTCTTAATATTGACACCAACGTTTTAACTGATCATGCTGCTTGATCGATATATATATAGTACAATATTCAACGATATTACATTAATTATAATTAGGTTAAAATAATTATTATAACAAAAATCAAAATAAGGAAGATAAGTGTAATATCATAAAGGAAATTAAATCAGTGTTATGAAATGAAATCTAGAGGGAAGTCTCCGAAATAATCCCAAAATAAAAATCATGACATGTTTTCCCGAATATTTCCTGATTAATTGTTCTGATTGATTGTGGAGTATATCATTTTCTAAATTATAATGTTAGATTTTGGTTATATACATTGAACCTAAGATGCTTTTCAACGAAGAGAAGATTTTGATGATGATGATATGGCCGATTGACAGCTCTGTGGGTTAATTAATTAACTTCATTAAATGTCAAAACTAATATTTTTTACTATCATGTTTATCTCTAATCAATCTGTCGTAGTCATAAGAAGAGTGGATTTTTGTGACGTAAACAAAATCAAAGTGCATCCACAAAATCAAGTACATATATATATATATATATTATCTCTCTTTTACTAGTTTTAAATAATACTAATATATTGTTAGCCTCCTCAATCTGTTCTTCTTCAGGAGACCAGAGAGGATAAATGTTTAAAATATTGAATTTTGTTATTTTGATTTATTTATTGTTATTCAAGCATACTGATGAGTCTGAGCATGATTACGTTTACAAATTAATTTTTGATTAGTGGATAAAGTTAAAAAGTATGATACTCATACAAGGAAAGAGTGGGGGGAAGTTTTGTCACAGTACTTTTTGGTTTTTAGAGTAAATTTCATTAGTTATTAGTTAATTGTGTTTATTATGCCAAAGTCATTTTTCTTTTATTTGTTACACAAAAGTTATTTTATTTTACTTCAGCCATCACAAAAGTCATTATAGACGGAGTTTACAATAATTCCACTGGAAAAATGATGTGTCAACTTTAATTAGTTCTTAATTTTAATTTAAGAGAAAATAATATATTATACATATCTTGATCCTTTTTGTATGTGCCTAACCCAATTTTCCTTATGGATTATATAACGGAAGAATACTAATTTCTTAATAGATTAGGCTACCTGCTGAAGATTATTTTTCATTAAAAAAAATTGATTGATATCAAAAAGTTCAAATGAGTAATATTTGTAAAGAGCTTCACGCTTTTAATATAGTATAGATATAGATACAAATATAGATATATATTGGGATTATGAAATTAATTTAGTTTTCTTTATTTGCACAATCTGAAATACGATTTTCTTTAATTTAATTTTCTTGATATAGGTAATGACTAATTCATGGTATTCTAGAATCAAGTCCATTGAAATAGTTGCATTCATCTGTGAAAGTGGTGAATCGAAAACGAGTAATAAATAAGATAATTTTTTTAAAATACATAAAATAGAAATATGTAGATAATATTATTTATCTTAAACTTATTTTAATTCTTTGAAGAGAAATCAACATGTTAAAGATAATTTTAAAATAAAATATTTTTAATTTTATCATTGAATAAGTATTATCAAATTTCGTTCAAATAATGTTATTGACAGTTTTATTAATAAAAATCATAAAATATAAGTAATTTAATAGATAAAATAAATTATTGAATATTTAATTTTTATATTTAGCAATTGAATTAATTAAACAATATGTAATTTATAAGAAACAGGATATCATAATGAAAATTTCTAAGAAAATTAATCGATTAGTCAAATAATTAAAAACACAAAGACAAATTCAATAAATAGAGTAATTTATCATATTATTATGATATACCAAATGCAAAGATAAATATATGAAGAACATAATTTTATCAACTATACATCACAATTTAGAGGGGGGGAAATAATTTTATCAACAACGTGTCACAATTTTAGAGATTGAAAAGTAATTTTATCAATTACATGTCATAATTTTAGATGAGAAAATAATTTACCAACCACATGTCACAATTTTAGAGGATTTTGAAAAAAATTAAAACTACCATAATCTTATCAGTTACATGTCATACTTTTAGAGGAGAAAAATAATATATCAACACTATATCAATTTTAGAGGATTATAAGAAAATTAAAACTATCATAGTGGCATTGTGAGGACTATTAAATTTTGGTATCCTTCCTTATATATAAGTTTAATTTTAGTTTCATAAAAATATCAATCAATTTTTTTTATGAAAATAGTCTTCACTAGGTATAATTCATAAGAAAAAAAATGATATTCTTCCATTGTATAATTCATAAAAAAAGTTGGGTTAAACACATATAGAAAGACCATGATATGAATAATATATTGTATTCTTTTAAATTAAAATTAACAACTAATTAAGGTTGCCACATCATTTTTTCGGTGAGATTATTGTAAAATCGATCATAGTAACTTTTGTGATGGCCGGAGCAAAGTAAAATGATTTTTGTGTAATGAATGAAAAAAAAGTAATTTTTGTATTATAAATTTAAAGTTAAGTGATCATGGATAAAATTTATCCTTGATTTTTAAAACTAGTGAAAAGTCGATAAAATTATCTAACATAGAGCAAAAGTCGAAATATTTGAAAATGAAAAAAAAATCCGCTCATTAATTTTGAATATCTTTTTTTTTTAACGGTGAAAAATGTTTTCATGTGTTAATTAGAGTAGGCTACGTAGGAGTACTTTCTATATTAATAAAGGACTAAGTAAATATAATTTTACAAATATACATATACCAGAAAATATCGGTCCACCCTCCACAGTATATTTATTTGGCGGGAAAGTCAGTTTTATGGGGTTGTCTTATCAATTCACAGGTTGTAGAATATTTTAACGTTATATTGCAATTAAACATAATTTTTTTGACACAATGATTTAGGATTAAAAATAGTTTATTTTGTCTTTTCTTTTGAATTTATGTTGCATGCATTATCGAAGAGTTGATCCCTATTTTCTTCTAAAGGCATTGACTAATATGCCAGCAATAGGCCATAAATGTTCATATGATGCCTCACCCTTGTCATTTAATTATTTACTTCTATATACAGCTGGAAGCAAGCATGTTGAAAGTCAGCTGTCTGTTTGCTTCGTGATTTTATTATATTATTTCTAAGTAATTATTATATGACATTTACTTATTAAAAAATAATAATATTTAATAAAAAATAAAATAGACTAAAGTAGACATTTATGATATGGTTGTTTAACCTGTTTCAATTGTAATTTTACTGTATCACCTATAATTGACTATTATGAGTCATCTAAGTATTTAAAAATTGATAATATTTATTTTATAAAAGGTGAAATAAACATAAAATAATAAATTAATTCTTGATGTTTTAAATTAATTTGACATCTTATGTGAGGCCACTTAAAATTTTTTCACAAGTATTTTTTATAGCAATTTTGTTATATCACTTTTAATTAGTTATTATGAGTTATTCAAGACATTCTGATTTCACAATTTCAATCGTGATATTTGGTTTACTCTCGAAATTATATCAGTGTCGTTTAAATTGAAATAGTTAAAATATTCTAAATTACAATAATTAAAAACTTAAATTACTTTAAAGTCTAAATTCATCATCAATACCATAAAAATTTAAACAAGAAGAGCATTATAAATTGCAATAGCAAACAACTTAAAATAGTAAATTACAAGAGCGAAAAATTACTATAGATTATAATACTTAGCGATGTCATATTAATTAGGATAAAGGGATATTACTTGAAAATTACGTTGAAAGTCATATAAATTTGAATTACAATAATTAAAAACTTAAATTACTTTGAAAGTCTAAATTTACTATCAATACCACAAAAGTTTAAATAAGAATAGTATTATAAATTACAATAGTAAATAGTTTAAAATAGTAAATTACAACGTCGAAAAAATATTATAGATTACAATAGTTATCGATGTCATATTAATTAGGATAAAGAGATTATTACTTGAAAATTACTTTGAAAGTCGTATAAATCATAATATAATTAAAACTTAAAATATTTATAACTATATATAACAAATCTAATTGACTTTCACAAATATTAATCCGTGTCATATAAATTTAAATAAAAAAATAACATATAATATCTAAAAAGTAGCACATTAGATCGATGGTGACACGGGCTCCAATATCTATTGTATAGATAAATTTTGACAGGCCAGCTTATATTTTAAAAAAATATATACTATATAGTATTAGTGTGAAAAGGGAAGTGTGAGATGTAATCAACAAATGATTTTAATCAAACTTAAAAATGATCTCCATAAGGTTTAAACTTTCGTTTTGACCAACTTAATTATTACACCGATAAATTATATTTTTAAAAGTTGCTTCGTCTGTGTGCTGCAAAAATGTGAGTAAAAAAATACACCAATCATTGTCACAATTTTATCTCCTTGTTGGAAACATTCAATAGCGGTCATTCACTTTTTTATTTTAGAATGCTACCTTGAACATGTTTTTCCTCATGGTGATGTAGTGTCATCAAATTTAAATCCAAGTATAAAGAGATTCAGAGGTTCGAAAACTTTAAAGAAAATAAAAAATTAAATTACATAAATTATTAATATACTTTTTTTAAAATATCATTAGATTATCTAAAATTTGTACATGCGAGACTTTACTAAACAAGCAAGAAAGGCTCTTTCTATCTTATTAGTCAAGCGCTAACGAGCAAGAAAAGGGATTTGCTAAAAAACAAGGGCTTTCGTGCAGCTGTTGCGTCCTTACTTCTTGCCTTATCTTATTTAGTAAAGTAACCTTTCACACTAGGCGCTCACCTTTTCTCTAAATTTGAACATTTGAAAGTTGGTAAAGATCGTAGATTATCTGCTATAACATATAAATAAATAAAAAAATCTTTGTGCCATGGATTGATAGAGTTAAAAACATTATGGAGAAAAAGAGACAAGGGAGACGCAAGCAAAGACACATAACTTTTACAACGTAATTCAACAGAAAAATTAAAGGCGTTTTAAAATTTCTTTGGACGGTCGAAAGTCGAAAGAAATAAAAGAGAAAATCAATGAGAATATGACTCTTTCTATATGGTCGGTTCATCGTCTTTACTCTTACACTAATTAACATTTTGACACGTTTACTGCTTTTTGATTATTAGGCTTGTAAATCAATTCTATATTAATTAGTCTTGCAAATCATTGCTAATTAGTCTTGTAAAAATGTTTATTTTAGTAAACGTATTTTGACACGTTTACTCTTTGTAAGGACTACGTATGCTAGAGAGTCAATACACATTTTCTTCACGTAATGACTTATTATATATTGCACTTTCAACTCTTTTTCATATTGACATCCTTCTTTAATATATTCATGTGTTTTACAGGCAAAAAAAGAAAAAATGTAGTGGTGATCTGAGTTGCTTAATTTTTGCAACAGAAATTATTCGCTGTACCCTAACTCGAGGTATATAACAATGAAGATGATATGAAGTACTCCCTCTTTGAACTTTTGCAATTAAATATTTTCCGTGTCTAATAAAAAAAAGACACATAAAATGAAACGAGAAGTATAATGAATAAAGGTTTGTATGTTTAGTAAGTACTACAGTATGATTGAGGATCTTAATTAATTGTTGGCATACGTATGGTTGACGAAGGCCTTACATGGCAAAAATGGTGGGATCTTATGTTGTAATTAATTAAGGGATAAAGATGGATGACCTTACGAAAACAATGTATGTTCGGATAGTACGATCAGTAGAAGAAAATTGAGATACTTTAATTAATTTATGTGACGATTCATTATCGTATTTATGTGGTTTGTAGATGCTCTTCCTTCTTTACGTAGTTGACTATGTACAGTTTGCCCCATGAACTTGTGGTTATACTTTGATAGCTTATAGTTTATAGCCTCTTCTTTTTTTCTTATATATGAGGTATAAAATATTAAAAATATAGAAAATATTGAGTCTTAATCAAATATTTACATGTATAATGTATCACAATATTTTTTGAATTTGTGACCTTAAGAATGTTATGTGATAGATTGGAATTAATTATTAATAAATTACTAGTTATAAAAAGAGACATTTTGAAAAGATGAATTTAAAGAGTAAGACACACATATTGAGACAGAGGAACCACACATTTTAGTGAATGTGCAGCAGCTTGAATAATAGGGAAAATAAAAGAGGTTTGTATTTGATACTTGACTTTCTCTCTTTTTAAATTCTTTTCCTTTTTACATGGCATTTTCGAAATTATCTTCCATGTATTTAAAGATTTACATGTGCTAATTAAGAAGTTTACTAGAAGAAATTGTGGGAATGCATAAGGGGAAAAAATAATCCTCTTTAACTTACCAAAAAGAAGAAAAAATGTGAGATAGCATTGAATTGCTAATAATATAGCTATGGTTCAAGGCTAGCTGCATGTATCTCACTTAATCCAATAATTGTTTGGAGCCCAATCACGATCATGTGTTTCACTTTCACCTTTGCTGTTGAGTTCTCAATTACTGTGTTATCCCTTATCACTATCAAAAATGTACGTGGTAATTAAAATGTTTTTGATCAAATCTGTTAAGAATTCGTGCCCTATCGATTATTTTATTTTCGCCTAACTGTTGCCTATTGATGGAATGGGTTGCCTGACGTGTTCCACGGAAGCAGTAAAATAAAAAGTAAAGAACACAGTGGATTTTTACGTGGAAAACACCCGGCTCAAAAGATGTAAAAAACCACAACCTGCACCTCTACAGGATTTAACCCCAACTTCAGTAAATAACTCCGAGCTTCAACAACGACTAATTACAAAACTCTTGTAACCAACAAATAGGAACTAAAAACTCTAATCTCTATAACTCAACAACTAGGAATTAAACTCTAATTCCTAACTACACACACCTCCTAAGGTATGCGTTCCCAAAGTCTCTGAGTTTCCCCAACTCGAAGATTAGCTCCTAGTTCAGTTTATAACACACTGAAACTAATATTACATCAATAGTTCAAACACAATGAACAACTCTAAAAATCAACGCTAAAACTCTTAGTTGGATTCTGTACTGAGGACCAGGTTCTTTAACGTATTTCTTCAGTGATTGAGTAGCACTTCGTAAAGTCAATCTGTCAATTGTGCTTTTTTGCTTTTTAAGTGCGTGTATTATTCTGACTGTTGTATCTTTTATTTAAGCACAGCTCTTGGTCATTCTTTATTTCAAACTCCTCCTCTAATCAAAACTCTCATTGCATAGAGTTTTACTTCAAGTGAGATTCCTTCTTCAATTCCAACTCTTATCTCCTTGGTGTTGTAGTCAAATTTCCATTCTTTAAATCAGCAGATATTAATTTATCAGAATCTTTCTCCTCCCACTCATAGGACTCTTCAAGATATACTCAGAAGTGAAACTCCTTCGTTACGTAGGACTCCTTTTTCAACTAACTTGCTTTCCCTTATCATCAAGTGTTTGAATCAAATTCAACTTGTTCTATTCCCCATGTGATCAGTAAGTTGAAGTTTCCAGTTGCATTGAATTAACTCATATCAACTTGTTTCATTCATATTGTCATTCATCAAAACTTCAAGGTTCCAACAAAATCTTTTTATCGGAAGTCATAGGTCTTGATTTCGAACTCTAGAGATCGATGATTAATCTCATGTTAGATTTTTTAGTGAGCTTATTCGGCGTAAATTCAAATCAATCAAAATTAATTCATCTCTTCTTCTTGTACTCACAAACACCCAAGAAAACGCGATTAATTCATCTCTATACATCTCTTCTTCTTGTACTCACAAACACCCAAGAAAACGCTTTTCTATAGAATCCTAGCTAGGACAACGTTTCCAAGTAAAGTTTGCAACAAAATTGTTACCAAACTGAAATTTGTGGACCTGATCAGCTAGTAGAATAATGCGGAGCACATATATATGACAGGGTCCTACATGTTTATGGCCGCTTTTTCATAAAGGCAATGTGTGCTTTCGATATACCGCATCTCATGATCAATGATTTTCAGATTAGTATGTGATTTTCAAAGTGGAGTAATTAAGTATGTGAGCTAATTATTATTTATTACTCCCTGATACTTATCTAAAGTATGTTTTGGTCAATTGTCAAGCCTTATTTAGAAATGCTAATACTCCTATTTCACAAGACTTTAGAAGTCTGACAACTAATTCAAAGGGAGGCAAAAGAAGAACACAAGCTGGGGGCGGATCTAGGTGGGGTGAGGTATTCACCCGAGTCTTCTCGACAAAATATTATACTTTATATTTAAGATTTTTATTTTTACTTTTTGCGCATATACATAAATTTTGAACTCTTTTTATACAAGATTAGAGGTGGACACAGTCACTTTTGAGGTTTTAAGTTTAAAATCTCAAGTATTGTATCTTTATTTTCTTTTTGCAATCCTCTGTAAAAATCATTGAACATAAATCCATAAGTCCTTTGTATCTTTAAAAATGACAAAGCTATAATAACATATAGCCAAAATAACGTCTATAGCTTTCATTTGGCTGGAAAAAAAAAAGGAAAATTGGTGTCTTCTCAATCGAGAGGATAAAGAGGTTTTGATTATATATTGCAATTAAACATATATTATTTCACAATTATGTATGTAGGACCGTTTTCCACGAGTGAGTGTACGTTTTCCAAGAGCAGTGTCTTTTTCTTTTGATTTTGTTGTGCACTGAGAAAATTAAGTCATTGACTAATGAAAAGATGAAGAAAGTGTAGAATTACATTCTCTCAAATTCAACAAATCTTTTCTTCCTTTCATGATGCATTAGCTCTTGAAAATTACAAACTTTTACACTTTTAGTTTCTATTTTAAATATCACACCGATCACTTTAATTAGAATATTATAATTAAATTGTCTTCATCTTAATTAGGCGAGTCATTTAAGCAGTATAATAATAAGTTAGTCATCAACTAATTAACTTCATGACTTTAAAATTATAAGCACTTCAATAAAAAAAAAAAAATCATAATAAATATCGAGGAGTGTGGGGAATAGAAGACTTCTTAGCAAATCTGCTTATTAATTAAAGTTTTATTGTCAACTCAACAGTGAAATGATTTGATGGATTATATATGTCCTCTCGTACGAGTGCTAGATTGTCAAGCACTATAGTACGGGGAAAGAGATAAAATAAATACAAATCTTTTTTCCGAAAATAGTGGTACTTATTTTATTCGAAAAATGTATCTAATTTGACTTAGACACGGTTAAAATAAAAGAAAAGTATTTAAATATTGTAATACTTGGTCATTTATGTTTTGACTTTTGCTAACTTGGCCATGGAAGTCCAATACTTTATGTATGGACTCTTGTCTTTTGGTTATGATTGTGTTTAGTGATGTTAAATAGTGATTTGGGTGAATTGAAATGTACTAAATTAATCTATTATTACAGCTTTTCTTTGAAAATCAGTAAAATAAATAAGTTCTTAATTTCACCAAAAAATGATTTCTATGTAACTCAACTCGATCAAAATCGTACAATAGGTCAAAAGGCAAATGTTCGTAAATAAAGCAAAAGAAAGGGGAAAAGAGTTGGAGATCATCTTGAGAAAATGTATCCACTTTGTTTTTATTTATTTATTTTTTATTTTATTTTTCTTTGGGTTGTTTTAAAAAAGAATATTTTTTTTTTCTTTCATCACTCTTTAATCTCAACTTTCACGTGACAGACGTTCATAAGATATAAGAATATTTTAATATATCTTACATATTTTGATGTAATAAAAAAATTAAGAAGAAAGACAACAATGTGTTTGCTTTTGGACACAATGTGTTTGCTTCAAACATGTTTTATTTGTTTTTTTTTTTTCCTTTATTGGTGTGCTGTGCATCTAAAAGCTAGGAATGAAGAAAAAGAACAGGCAAAAAACAAAAAGGGAGGAAATTCGTGAAAAATATACTGAAGAAAAGGAAGAGATAAATGGAAATGCAAGCAAATTAAGACAGAAATGCACTTTAGTGCGTACTAAAAATAATTCAAAATACAAATAATTGCCTTTTTGTTTGGACGGTCTAGAGGAAATAGAAATATAGACTTAATTTTGCTATGGTCATTGGTCGGTTCGTAGTAAAAAGACTGCTTGTCCTATCCTTTATCCTTCTACGATCTATTGAATTGTGTTGACAAGTCTATTTCTCTTTAATTTTGATTTTTTACGTAATTGAGGTAATTACATTCTCAATTGTTAGGTGTTTTTGATATTTCCATTACATATATATATTTATATGACTATAAATGAACTCAACAATTAAGGATCATGAGCTAGCTGATTTAATAAAAAATGCATCACATAAATCTAAATACAAGAACAAAACTCATGTCCTCTCACTATATGAAATTCACATTTTGACCATTGAGATTTCATAATGAAATTCACATTTTGACACATTGAGATTTCATAATGAGTTGATATATACTTGATACTTCTCCATTAAAATTTGATTTTTGTCTCAACATAATAGGGGTTTGTTTATGTGAAGTCATTGTTACTTACAATTAGTGCGTCACACTGTTTGATAATTTGATAAAGCACCAAGTTCTAAAAGAAAGAAAAATCTTGAAATATGTGGTCTAATATAAGCTTTATATATTTTTGTCGCTATAAATTATGTTATAATAAAAAAAATAAAATTTTAAAAGTTAAATTATTTTTTGGATATAAATAGATAAAAAGATAGATAATTTTTATTTGGATCAAATTAATAAGAAAAGTGTGTTACATAAATCGAATCTAAGGAACAAATACAAATATTGTGTGCTATTCAATTAATTGATTTTATAATAATTTTAGTTAACATTAGAGGTGATACAATATACTGGGTATGTTGTTGTTGTTGTATTAGCGCAGCGGTGATACAGAATTATGGATGAAAATTTTTATTCCTCATGCTATAAATGGAACTATACTGAATATATTATTGTTGTACTAATTATTAATATCAAAACCCAATTATTTTACATACGTATGCTTGGCGTAAGGCTTACATGCATAGAGAAAATTAAAATTTCGTTTGACCTAAGACAACGACGTACAAATATTCGGATCGTACGAGTAGAAGGTAAAAATAGACAACTTATGTGGCAATTAGCCATTAATTGTCGTGTAAGATTTATAAATGCTCAATTAATTCTTTCACCTATATGTACATAGTTGACTATATTTAGAGGTATAAATATATATATATATATATATATATATATATATAGTATGAACACATTCCAATTTATTTGATAGCTTATAGACTTTGCTATAAGTTTACTTCTTTGACCTTTCATTTGAAATTTACTGGTCAGCTATATACAAAAAGAAATTAAACCCCACTTCCTTTAATACTCCCCTCATCCTAAATTATCCGTCTCAAATTTTTTAATTTAATTTTTCATTTTACTTATTTTTTTTCATTAATCAAAAGAGATAATATTTTTTTCATGTTTTACCCTTTGAATTAATTACTTTTTTCTCAAATTAAAATGTAAACTTCATTTAATAGTGGTATTATGATAAATTAGCCATATTATTAATTATTTTTCTTAATCAATGTATCATCTTAATTTGGGACGGAGGGAGTACTTTTTTTACTAATTATATTCTTGGATTGAGGATGGTTGAATAGCTAGTCAGAATGGAAGAGATGGGATGTGAATTTGCTTCTTTTAATTATAATTTATGGTATGGTTTATTTCGTTATTAATTACTTGATTATATTTCTAACTAAAATAGTAAATAATTTTAAAAAAATTTAGAACAAAAATATGTTGGATTAGGTAAAGAAAAATATATGGTGCACTTTAATTTAAAAATAGAAACTTAAATAAGTGGCATTGGTGAATATAATATGTCAAGAGAGTCTATGTCGACTTAAATCAACAATTGATTGGAGTCCAATAATGAGTTACTTATGAGGTTAAATTGCCATTATTGATTTTGTCGACTTGTGAATTGTCCGAAGTGACTTTTTTTTCGTCTATGCAACAGAAGCTAAACATGACTTAATTCTTGATTAATTACTGTAACCATATCTTCTCCTTTTTTTTAATCTTCTATCTATGAGTTGGTAATGCCATTTTTCATTAACTAATCAATCATATCAGATTTTCAAAAATTTCTTCTGAGAGGTGACAACGTAATTATTGTATCTGAATGGGCGTAATCTTTTGATAGATGAACACATCCTTATATTTCTTCATAAATGAGTTATTCATCTAAGTCAAATAAGATACAAAATTATACTATACGGTTTAAAGGGGCAGCTCGTCTGTGCGAAAGTATCCCATAATTTACGCAATATTCGAAAAAGTGCACTCAAAGAATTAAAGAAATGTGATGTATATAACCTATACTAATGTAAATACCAGATAACTTTGTCCTTGTTACACCACCAACATCAAATTATGACTATTAGACAATAATGGGAAAACAAGATCTTGTACACATTATATACAACCAAGGAAAACCTTTAAGCTAGACTCCAAAGACATAAAGGACGAAGCCAGCCTTTTATGTGTAATAATGATGAATGGAAGAAAACATGTTGTGAACTTCCTTTCTAAAAGTGATGAGGATTTCACATAGTTTTGGCTTCGTAAAGTCATATGTGACCAAAACTTAATGGTGAGAAACGTGTAGGATAAAAAAAAGTAGCTGTCCATCTAGTAAAGAAGAACACAACATATATAGTTTAAAGAATGGTTCTTGTTGCTAATATGTACGTATTTGTTAGCTAATACATTTTACCTCTCTTGATTATCTATGGATTTCATAGGAGTTGATATATCATAAATCAGTTCACCCACTATCTTAGTAACCCGAATTTTGTTGATCCGACACTGAAAAGTTTGCGGTGCGACACAGGTTTGTGATTTTTGTGGGGTCTATGGTGGTATGGACCTGCATGTTTTTGGGCTTCAGGTTTATTTGTACACATATATTATATAAGTGCGTTTAGTGAATTATTTTTGGTGATTTTTACACTTGTCATTGAGACTTTTCTCTTCACCTTGTACTCCTCTCATTATAGTGAATTTCCTCCCCCTCTGGCCGTGGTCTTTTCGTAAGTCTGTATGTTTATCTTATTTTTCTTTTGCTCATTATATTGCTTATTCTTGTCCGCTTCATAACACACTAATTTAAGGTTTTGAAGTACAAGCTCAATTATTTCAGAGTCGTATAATGCTACGATTAATAAATGTCTTTACATTTGTGATTAAAGCTTTGACTTCTAACTTCAACAAAATTAGGCAAGTGTGGGAACTAATTAATGATAAGATACGGACATTTTTGGAGCGATTTTTTAGCGTAATGGTGCAGACTTATAATTTATTATAATGATAATTACTGTACTAAAGAACAATTATTAGAGATAATATAAAGAGGTTAGTATCATCAACAAATCTTCTGGATACATAAGAGTCCATTTCTAAAATTGGGTCAACCAGTTACCCGCGCAACCTTTTCGTGGGACCCTTTTTGTATCATTGAGTCCACGTGTACTAGTGCTGACGTGACACACAGTCTCATTAATTATTAATTAAAAAGACAAAAAAATAGCACAAGAGCCATGCCAAGATTTTTCAATAAAGCTAGTAATTATTTGGAGCTTTCTTTTTCCATATTTAATTTCATAATTTTTTTCTTTTTCCTTTTTTGTGGGAAAAAACGTGGTCCCATGTAATACAACCTTTAGTAAATAGCCACGTACAACTCTTAATAGTCAAAGCTTCAATTGAAGCTAACCCTTTTAATACACAACCCATGCAATGCAATTATAGATAACTTTATTTTTACGTGAAATGACAACTAGAAGGGGACACGTGTCCCCTTTTTAAAATCTCCGGTCACCATAGTCGGCGGCGTTGTCGCCGGTGTGTTGACTGTTGGGATCTATGAAACCATATTGGCGTCTAATTAGATTTAAAAAGAGTAATTAGATTTTGTATTTCTATTATTAGAAGATTAGGCTATTTGGGGTATGAATAGAGTCACTTTTCCCACTGAGATGACATAATTTATTTGAAAAAATGTTAAATGAAGGCCATTAATTTATTAATTTTTTAAAAAATTAATGCGTAAGTAAGGAAAGTCTTTGATATGATTGTGACTTTGGTTATGAGTTGTCTATCCATGACAATTATTAAACTATTTCTCTAATATTTTTTGAGAGGACTCTTGTCTAATGACACTACGTATTAGTGTATAAGATAATAGAATCTTTTATTTAAATATGTTGAAGATATAATAATTGACGGATGAATTGATGGTGATGGAATTAATAAAGTCTTTGATACAAAAAATTGAAATGAATATCATCTACAGTATGTCTATCAATCCAAATATATTTCTCTTTTAAATTCTTTTAATTTAGTTATCATGTTTCAATTAAAATAAAATTCATATGGTAAGTGACAAAATAATAAAGCGACAACCAAATTATGTAATCTAAATTATTGTAGGGACCTTCTAATTTAGAGAAGAAACAAAGAATGATTCATGTTTCTCGTGATAAAATGAGGTCAACAAAATAGAAATTAAACACTAACTAAAAGAGGTAATTTTTTTTTTTCTTTTTCGTTTGTCCAGGAAACAACAACATGTCCAAAAGCTCAGAGGTAAAAGAAAAATAAAATAAACACCTCTTCTGAACTGTGTATGTATGTTCCTTAAAAGTAAAAAAGGGTAAAAATTACATAAATTCATTAGTAGTATCCCAAATATTTGGAATATTATCAAAGTTCAACATGTTGCTGCAGTAGCTATCTCTTTCATCTTCAGTAGTTGTGCTGCTGCTATTGTTGAAGTAAGTAGAGTTTGAATCCAATGGTGTAGGACTCGATGAAGGTGTCGATAAATTCGACAAAACAGTTGATTGGAAGCTGAAGTTGTTGTTGTTGTTGCTGTCGTTGGATTGAATTAATGTTGAGCCATCGGACGGTAGAGGATCATAGTAACCATAATTTTGTAAAGGAAAATAATCATCCGTTAAATTTGAAGTAGGCATCCCATTGCTTAATTGCCACTCATCATTAACTTGGCAACTTGTTGAGTTACTGAAATTTTCAAGTTTTGATGAGAAGCCCTCCATATTTGTTGTTGGTGGCTGCATGAGTTGAGCTTCATGACTAGAAAATGGAACACATGGGGTTGTACTTAAAGTTGTGCAAGTTGGATAATCTTGAATAGGGGCTTGAATTTGGCTATTTTGGACCATTTGTGGCAATTGGTTTTGGCAAATTTGATTTTCTTGATGATTATTTGGGATCATGAAGCTGTTATTTGTGTTTTGGCGTTGGGATGATAAAAGAGAAGTAGCTAATCTCAAGACTTCAGGATTTACCAAAGGTTGCACATGGCCTAACAATCTTGAAAGATTCATTTGATGAAGAGATGATGAGTTATTGTAAAATGAAGGGTTTAAAATGGAAGAAAGATCAAGAAGATCAAGGCGTGGACTGTGAGTCACTGGATCAATTCCCATTCTCAAAAGCCTTTTTCTTATATGCGTATTCCAGTAGTTCTTAATTTCATTATCAGTTCTACCGGGCAACCGTGCAGCAATAGCAGACCACCTAAGTTAAAAGAAGCACACGACAAGTTAGAATCGAACTCGAGGAACATGACAAAAGGCTTAGATATGTGAAATCTACAAGTTCAAAAAAGTCCAAACATAGAGAAAAAATGAGTACTATATTGTGACCCCAAGAAAAAGTACATAAATCTTTTTCAAAGAAAATAAAAGAAAATAAAGAAGCTTACTTGTTTCCTAAAATACTATGGAGTTGAATGATAGTCTCTTCTTCTTCAAAAGAGAACCTCCCCCTTTTAATATCTGGCCTTAGATAGTTGGTCCAACGAAGCCTGCAACTCTTTCCACACCTTTGAAGCCCTACACAATAACCAAAATAATTATTATCACGACTTTATTTTAAGCACATGAAAAAGTATATAAGAAGGATAAATAAATATGAGTAGATCGAAGAAGAAAAATCAGTACCAGCATTCTTAGGAAGAGTCCTCCAATTACCATAACCATGTTTTTGAATGTAATCAATGAGCTTTTGATCTTCTTCTGGTGTCCATGGACCTTTCTTGAGTCCATTTTTGTCACAACAAGGAGCTCTGCCCATATTGTTGATGATGAGTAGTAGTTTAATTTATTTCGGTTGGGGTTCTTTTTGAGTACACAGAGAGAAGAGAGTAGTAGTAATTTATGTGTCTTGTTTAGAAGAAGAAACAAAACTGCAGGTCCCAATTTATGAGTGGTGAGGTATATATATAGGGAAGGGGTACGATTAGAAAGGAAGAAAACAAAATAAAAGGGGGAGGTCAAAGGGATTCGGTGGCCGTCCACTGTTTATCACTATGGCAACGTGTCCTTTCTCTTTTCAAGAAAAAGTGTGAATTCAACCATCTATATAAACCCCTACCCCCAGCCCCCAAACTCCCAAAATAATAGTAGGGGGTGCATGGGGTAGCATAAATAAAATAAATTGAATTACATTTTACCCTCTATTTTTCTTTTCTTTTTGGAGTTAATGACCTAATTGGTCACTCAACATATAGTAAGACCATTAAAATTATTTTTCTTTATTTTGTCATCTTATAATTTTACCTAGATAGCTTTATGATCACGAAGAGGAGCCTTGGAGTAACTGGTAAAGTTGTTGCTATGACCCAGGAGGTCATGATGGGTTCAAGCCTCGGAAATGCCTCTGAGAGAAATGTAAGGTAGGGCTGCGTACCATGCACCCTTGTGGTGGGGCCCTTCCCCGGACACCGCGCATAGTGATAGATTTAGTGCACCGAGTTATTCTATTTATAGCTTTTATGATCACATTAATTGGATTGTAAGATTTATTTAATAATGTGGCACTTATAAATTTTTAGAAAAATATATATATAAATTTAAAATCAATACTTCAATTTATTTAGAACCCTCAATATACCCTAAACTCAACTCAATGAGTTGATGACTATATGAGAGATGTCCTTAATAATTTTTATACTAAAAAAAATATGATGATTTCTTCAATTTTTCTAATTCTACTATAGTAGTGCGACGCATGTATGATGTATGTCAAGTTATATACTAGCACACAATTTGTGAAGATTTATTTACTTTTTGGTAAATAACATTGTATTATCATGTCACGACCGACCCGAGGTGCTGACCGCGACGGGTATTTCGAACCACGAAGGTCCAAGAGACCCCTTACCCCTTACCCCTTATCCCTAGTGATATTGTCCGCTCTGAGCCCAAGTCCGCGCAGCTTTAAAACGCGTTACTAGGGATAAGGGGTAAGCAGTCTCTCGGGCCTTCGTGATTCGGAATGTCCATCACGGCCAGGGCCTCGGATCGGGTCGGGACAGAATGGTATCAGAGCCGCTCCTGTGTCAGCCCTGTCGATGTGGGCCAGAGTTCAAATTGAGTGTAGGCGAATCTCCGTAAGGCGGGGCAAACCTCAGTCCTGAGTGTAGGCAAATCTCATTCGGTGGGACAAACCTCAGCGAGGACGCTGAGTCCATAAGGAGGGGTGTATGTGACACCCCAACTTAGGAGAAGGAATCTCACATCGGCAAAACACATGAGGGGTGCTGGATATATAAGTAAACAAGTCTTACTCCCTAGTGACGCGTTTTAAAGCCGTGCGGGTCTGGGCCCAGATCAGAGCGGACAATATCACTAGAGATAAGGGGTAAGGGGTCTCTCGGGCCTTCGTGGTTCGGGATGTCCGTCGCGCCCAGGGCCTCGGGTTGGGTCGTGACATATCACCAAGTGTGCGTATGTATATATCTACAGCTCAACTGGAACAACAAATCTCAATTGTGTGTAAGCACCTATAACTCCTGATCTGTAATATACTAATATTTCTAAACTGCATGAGGACAGAAAGTGAGCCTAATTAATTTGCATTTATACAGCCAATTTTGGCATCAAATTAGCTCTTATGAACTTCCTGTAATCCTATTAATGACCCGTGATGGCCTGTTCTTGTGTTGTAATTGGCACTCTTGCATATGTTCCATTACATATAAATTTTTGGTTTCACTGCAAGTACATGTGTTAGTTGTACTTAATATATACTAGTACTTTCTATGACTTCACATTCTTGCATGGCTTCATTTATCTATATTCTCTTTGTTCTTTCATATTATCTACTATATATTATTCAAACCAACATTAATCTCTTCCCTCTTAGCGCATATTTTACAGTACTACCACTTATATATGGGTAGTCTTGGGGGCATAAGGGAGGGGGAAAATATGCATAGTTGTTAACTGAGCATGAAATTTCGGAATAAAAGGTTTTCTTAAAAATTTGTGATTAATTATAAATATATCATGATAGTTGTATACAAATTATAATTATATAATCGGAATTTTAATACTTCTAGCTCCTTTGCCCAATTTTATATGGTAATATGCTTACTTTATAACTAGCCAGTGGGGCTGTCCCCACCCACCCCCCCCCCCCCCCCCAAAAAAAAAAAAAAACCACCTTCTTCCTATATTTAAATAATTTAGCTTTTTAGAATTCTCATTTTATCATTAATAACATGACATATAGTCACTCAAGTATCTGTGTCTCGCATTTTTTACACCAACAATTTCTAATTCTTTCTTTTCATCTGAAACTGTGCTCAGCAGAACACTACCACCACATCGATCAATTAAAACAGGGAACATTGGACTTTTTCTTAAATTTCATTGAAAATATGGCCTGATTAGTAAGAAGTAAATCAATCAAGGCTATTTTCAAAACTCACCATCATAAGCACTGTTACTTAACTAGCATTAAAAAGAAGACATTGTAGTACTTATTATGGTCAAACATGGAAACAAAGTTAAGTAATGAAAATGAAATGCGTTCGAAAAGATATAAATGGCGTGCAGCAACAACATGTTACCGAGCCTTACCAATTAGTCTTTAATTGGAACCATACTTTATGTCATATATAGCAGTCCACATATCTAAAATTTTAATTTCTTCCATGAAGTGCCTTTTTTCCACACAAAAAATAGACTAAGAACTTGTTTTGTTGTTGTGGCTCATCATAAATTCGATAAGATGGATAACTTATTCGAGTTTTCATCAATAACATATTCAGTAGAACTCCACATGTTAAATAATAATATCTACGAAAGATCTGAGGCAGTATATCTACCTTTGTGGGACAGAGACTAGAGAGGTTGTTTCCAATATAATAGACCCTATGCTTAAAAGAAGTGTACTCAAAGCCCAATAACGATAACTAAATATAGTGAGATATAAAACAAATGAAACAACGTGTAATAGTAAAAAAGAAGAATAAGATACTACACGAATACAAAATAATACCACTAAATAAAGGGAGGATGAGAAGAGGAGATTAACTCCCCACACGCTTCATCACATAAAAGTACGGTAACACTATCCTTCTACCCTAATCTTCAACCTTCATATCTTCCTATCTAGGATCATGTTCTTAGTACGTTGAAGATGTATATGTCTTGTCTAATCACATTCCCCAAATTCTCTTTCGATCTACGTACCTCTATCCTCTTATCCTAAAATACAGTATATATAGCCAACCTCTCACACCTTCTTACTGGCATTCGCACACCTCCTCTCCACGTATTCAAACCAGCTGATTTACCGTTTTCTCCAAGCCTTTTTATTTTCATAAAGACTATTACAAAGATTTTTAACAACGATTTGCATGCAGTATATTATCATAATCTGTTACTTTAATAGAGCCATATATATACTATTTTAAATTGTTTCGTTTCCTCCTCCTCCTCCTTCTTTACAAGAATATATCTATAATAGTTCTTTTTCGATTTCAAAAAAAAAAAAAAACACTAGTTTGACACGTTTAAATGGGATTCACATTAACCAGATATTTTTAAAATGGAGAAATATATATTTAAAGCCTCTAAACAAAAAATATATCTGGTTCATTATTTCCCTTCAATTGGAACGAAATAGGATGACTTGTTTAAGATCGATCGAGGATAAAATTAGTAAATAGAGCCTAAGTGATATATAGCAGATAATTTGTGTTAATTAATGTTCATAGATGAAGCACTTTCAGTATTATTTTAAGATTAAAATAAGTCAATTTATCTTTCCCTTCACATGGCAATTAAGTCTATTTTTTGAAATGAAGCAAAGGCTAGCTATTGGATTTCAAGTTTTTTGACTTTGTATACATGAAAAGAAACTTATGAATCCAAAGTCGTATGAGTTGTGAGTACACTACCAATTACCAAATACCAATAATTAGCCATCACAGTGTATGCTATATCCTATATGTAGTCTTACATTCTTAGGTAGACCACATTCTCACTTTAATATATTGAAAACCCACTAATAGGATTTACATGATGTAAACTCTAATTAATCGAAATGAATATTGAACACCAACTGGACTATATAAAAGTGTCACAGTATTTTTTCATTTAGGTCTTTGTAGTTAGTTTCGCTAAATTATTAATTCTTAGAATTAACTCATTTAATATATATGTCTTGTTTTTAAATCAAATTTTCTCCTTTAACTTCTTGATTAGTTGATAGCGATCGAGGTCCAGGACTTTGAGATATGAAAATGAAGGTGAAATTACTTTAATAATTGTTTCTCATGATTTTCAAACTTGAAATAAAGTCTTTTAGGACTACTATAGTATTTACAAGCCATCGATGACTTAAAAGCTGTAATCTATAATAGCGGCTCGAGAGAAATAGGAGCACTTATTATACAAACTTAATCAAATATGGAAGAAATTATAAACTACTTTAGTAATCGTTTCTGATAAAGCATAAAAGTGAAAAAAAAAAAAGTTATAAAAAGTAAGGCTTTGTAGGCTAGTATACTATACTATACGTACAATCCAATCTACTTAATCAACACCACGTCATTGTTTTAAGTTTTTTTATAAAATGGATGCGATTCTATTATTATCTTTTTAATAATTGTTTTAGAAAACGTAGAGACCCAATACGTGTCCTCAGACGATACCCTTAGCCTCTCCATAGCAGGACCACAAGGCAAAGAAATCAATCTCATACGTTTTCTGATGTGAGAGTTCTTAGATTTAAAAAAATTCGACATTTTCTCCTCCTCGTTAAAATATAATTTAAAGCATCTAGAGTTATCATACAATTTTAATTTTGTTTTAATCAATGTTCCTCTCAACTATTATGAGTACTTCAACAAATAAAATACAACAATATATTATATATATCGAATAACTGTATCCATCAAGACTTATATAAATTTTTTTAAAATAATACATTATCCGGAATCTTTTACGTCTCATCATGATATTTATGTTTTAAGATGTTTTTATCGAGTATTTTGCACAGTTAAAACAAAAATTATTAGTATAATAAACTTCATATAAACGATATTTTTACACCATTAATATAAAATATCTAAACGACTTGTGAAAAACGAAAAATCTGGGGAAGAAAAAGGATAGAAGAGAGTAAGATTCAGACACGTGGAGATAAGGACACGTGGTGTGCGTAAAAAAGATGGTAGTAATATTTTGATTTGAGTCACAAGAAGTCGGGCGCCTACTATGGCATGAGACATGATGAGGGGTATAAATTTAGACGTGGAAAGGTAATATATATTCATGTGAATTATATTTGGAAAGTTCATAACATAATAAATATAATAACTCATGAGCAAAAGTTTAATGTCTCCTCTTTTATCTGTCTGACATAGCATATAATTGGTCAAATATTATTTTTAAGTATCCAGTCTGTTCATTTTGAGTTTTTGTCTGCAATACCCCCCCACCCCCACGCCCAACTCAAACTCCTCCTTGCTTGTGTCCATTTCTCACTTCTTAGGGATTGTTTGGTTTGGGTTACATACTGCTTATAGTGGCAGATAAAAAAATTGAAATACAGGAAGTATTTATTACTATAAGAATAAAAAAAACACGACAAATGCATTTCGATAAATTAGAGAAAATTCAAAGAGATTGTGAGGTAGATGAGAGCATTTGACGGATGATTAATGTGTAGAAGAAAGGGTGGATTTAATTATATGTGATGTGACAATTAAAAAGTGATTTGAAAAATATGATTTTCTTAAAAAAAAAAAAAGGAAAAAGGGATTCAAAATTTTTAGCAAAGCAATTAACGGCAACAAGGATGTATATAGCCTAAATCTTGACAACAAGGGTATATATGATCCAAGATTTGAACGACAAGGGTATTGGTGAGCTAAACTTTTAACCGAGGATATATTTGAACTTTTTGCAAATTTAGGGGCATATGACCCTTTTCCCTTACTATAATTTTGTGAATTTGTGTATGTATAAATTTACTGTCCCGCATCAATAGTACTGGATTAAATGAATTCGGTGTTACTACTCTGCATCCACCTTTGATTAGTTATGCAGAAATTATAATGTGTAAATTATTCTTCTATATCTTGTTTAAAAGGGTATTTGTACATTTAAAAACTCTAATTCCCATATATTGTGAATATAAGTATTGTTAAGTAGTAGATTGATAAGTATACAACGAATCTATATGTTATGTTATGTATGAACACATACAGTTATGAGTCATACACTGTATTAATCAAATTTTAAGTGTTCAGCCCAATATTAGGCTCATATCTTCAGATTTTGTTGTTGTACGTGGAGGCATTTCTAGATTATTAAATTGAGTTTAGAATGGTGATTGTGCAGAATAGTACAATTAGTACTTTTTTAAGGAACACATAATCTCTCAAATCATCAAATTGGTAACCACTTGTCCAGATTATAAAGTAATTATAGAGTTAAAGTTTGACATTTAATTTTACAGATGGTTACACCCTAGTTACTTGCTACTCAGTGTCTTGCAAATTGTAACATATATATATAACCTCCAGTTTCAACAGTTTAAGAAACACATTTTCTTAAGAAAGTCGTACGAAGGATCTTGAAAGGAGATAAATTATATATATGTTGACATCAAACATACTGAAATGGGAAACAACTTGTCACATAATCATAGAGAGTAGCTAGGTTTGTTAGTTAATTTAACAAATGCTTACATGCAAATACTCGAATTAGTTACTACATGTCCAAACCTTAGAGTTTGCTTGTTCATCATTGCCAAAAATATTTAATTCTGAATTATATTGACCAGCAGATGTTATGCAATTATTTAGGTGGATTCTAATTTCTATCTACAAATGGAAATGTGTTGTTTCTTCCGGAAGGCTATGACACAATGCAGATTCAAAATTTGGTATTCTTTTGTTCCTATAAAGGCTTCAAATTAATTAATTAATGTATAAATAATTAAGTTCATAGTCGAAAATTATAAATATTTTGTGAAATTCTTATAGGGTATTTATGGGTAAAAACTGATTGCGTGAGCTAAATCAAGCTCATCATATATATTGTACTCGACAGCTGTTCAATTTTTCCAACAAACACTTAAATTAAACATAACTAACCCTGGATAATAATTTCAAATCATTATGAAACTTGATCAATTTTTTAAGTTATTTATAGGCTTTGTTGGCTATTTATGGATACAAGACCAAAGTCAAGTGCTTGTGGATGCATGCATGGCACTTTGTTGTTACTATTATAAGAAATCCCACCTTATTATAATGTTATTATAAGAAATCCCACCTTATTATATAAACATTATATGTGTGTGGTGTACCAAGAGAGTGACACTATCATTTCAAACAGAGCCATGCACATAATAATATTTTACTCAATAAAACCATGCAATTTATATAAATGTATAGACACCTTTATCTGCCTCACATTATTCCATCTCTCTGTATCAATTTAAACCAAACATCACAGTCTTTTTTTAGATAAACTAATTGGACTAAACAATATTATTTTGTGGATCCACTTTGATTTGTTATCTCAGCTTCCTTTCCCATGCGATCGAGCAGTTTTGACGCAACCCGGCTCCCTTCCGAGCGGCTCAAGCATATTTGTGGCCCAAGGTTAAAATCAAACGAAAGTCTTAAAATTTTAAGAAAAACCAATTTTCTTTTAATGAATTCTATTTTTAAAATTATATAATCGATTTTTTTTAATTATTCTTTTTTAAGTAATAATATAATCAATGCATTTAATCTTTCTTGAGACATAGTACACTAGATATACGAACTTCTTCTAATAATTCTTTCCTTTTATATAAAAAAAAAAAAGAAAATTTCTTAAAAAAATTATTTATATTCTTATAAAAAATAAGGCCCCTCAAATTTGGGGGTCTAAGAAGGCCGCCTATTTTTTTACAAGGTAGAGCCGCCCCTGCTCCCTCCCTTTGAAATACTAGTTTGACCGCACGTGCCTCATACATGTAACTTCTAATTATTTAAAATTGAAGATTTTGTCTATTGCAAATGTTTTTAATGACGTGCAAAAAGTTCAAATCATGTGATCTCCAAAATCTTTCACACTTTAATATAGTAATGTAAACATAACTTATATTTTATTGTAAACACATATATATATTACCATCAGAAGTTTAAGTGTTTAATGGATCGTCACTTTTGCGCTCGTCATGTAGTATCTCTTTTTTTTAATTGCTAGAGACTAAGAGAGACACATTGATTTGAACCATATTTGTAGTACGTTATTTATTTATTCTATATTTAAAAATTTTCTTATTTTAAAGTTAAATTTTTAGAAATTTTTTGATTACTTACTTAAAATTTTTAAAAATTTGATATTTCTTATATTTTTCTTATTTTAATGCTTTCATATTTCTTTCTAGATTTTCAGATTTTTTCAAAATCAACTTTAGTTGATTTAGAATTTTAAACTAATGAAAAAAATATTAGTTGTCATTAATTATGATGATGACTTCTAATAAAAAAGATTTTACTATAAATATTTGGTTAATTTTCAACTCTTAAATATTAGAAAAATAGTGAAAAGACGATTTAATCTAAAGCTGAAATCGAAATTCTAAAATTTAGAATTTGTTCAAATAAGGAAAATTTCAATAACCAAAATTTATTAGGACAAAAATTTAAATTAGAATTTTATTTGGTATAAATAAAAGTTTAACTACCTATCATAATATTTTTTTCAGAAGAAAAGGCTTTAAAAAAATACTCGTGGGACTTTTTGTCTTTTAAGATTGTGTCCGTTTTATAAGGAATTAAATCCTAATATCCATCTTTTTTTAAGTGTTCTAAATTTTTCCTAATATTTAGAAATAATAATTTTTCTACTATTTATATATGTTAAAAGAAACCTCCCAACATATATATTTTAGGAGTCTACATTAATTAGATCTTATCATATATTCTTCCTATACCATATATTTTAGGACTCTTCCTATATACTTTAGGAGTTGATATTATATATAATGATACAATAATTGTAGAAAAAATGTGAAAAGATAATTTTGTCTAAAGGGGAGTGTTTTAATAAAGGGCAAAAAGTTTAATTTACTTTTCTAAGGGTTTTCACACTTTTAATATATATATAAATTATAGATTATAGATAAGAAAATCGGAGCTGATATTTTAAATTTATAGATTTTGAATTTTAGAAAATGTGACTTACTGTGTTTTAATAAATTATTTATACATATTAAATTACTTTTTAACCACAAATATGGGATCTAAATTAAAACTGCTAGATACCTTTCCTCTTGCTTGCTTGTAAATCGGTGTTTACACTATTCATGAGTTGGTAATTTTAGAAAAGAAAATAGGTAATCTAATTATCATTGTTAATTGAAATACATATGGGCAATTTATTTATATATATTTGTTGTTCATTCTTTCTACTCACGAAAACGTAACCTAATAACCTACTAACATTCTATATATTAATCGCATTACTATAGGCACAATTTTAGGGTAATGTCGCAGATTTTGGCGTCATGAAGCCATTTTTGAATTATAAAATTAAGTGTAAATTGCTGATTATGCAAATAAGTACAATTAGTAGTACTTAATTAACGAAGGCATAATCTCTCACACATGACACACTGTCCACGTACAAAATAGAGTAGGTTGTATAATTGATTTAACGAATGCTCACATATTAATATACTGCATCTTTAACTAGCTACTTGTCCAAAAGTTAAGTGTTTGACAAAAATATTTGTTACTATTCTATGCTATTAATTGACCAGCAAATGTATGCATTTTACGCAGATTTAATTATCATCAAATGGAAATGTGTTTTTTCTTTTCTTTTCTGTGGAGAACTATTTTATTTCTTCAACTGTTACTCTATTAGATACAAGTTTCTCTTATTCTGAAACTTGTGTGTGTATAATGGATCTTGGTCATTGGTCAATATTATAGAACTCAGCTCTTTTTAGATACGAGAGAAATAATAAGTCTAGTGGATGGCATTTTGTGTCTTTTATGTTTAGATATCTAATTACTTCCTCAGCTGACTTTTATTTGTGCATTGTACTAAAATTATGTTCTTTCTCCGTCCAATAACACTTATTCATTATTGATTTGACACACAGATTAAAAAGTGATAAATAATAGGTGTAAATTTACTACACTCTTTGAATGTACCTTAAAAAATACACTGAGTGATGAATACTATTTAATATCTACGATAAAATGGGTGGAAAGGACTAAATAATCCATTGATTTTCAAACTATACAAATATTATTGGACACCTATTATTATGGTGGACATATAAAGATGAATGAAGGGAGTGCTTTTAAGTTCTAGCATATCAATAAACAAACAATTGATGTTTTACCCTCAATTATTTATTTTTCAAATTATTTTCAAAGCCTAAAGACTAAACATCAATTAATATGGATATTAACAAATTCTTACATCAATCATTATTTTCTTAAAGGATTTGCAAAGTTCAAACTGGAAGGAATAAGTGGCTTATTATTTAAGCCAGATATGTGTGTGGTGTACCAATAGATTGCCAGAATTATTTTTAAGCAGAGCCATGCACATAATATTATACTCAATAACCACAAATCCATGTACACTGGAGCACATAATTGGCGAATAATACTATATATACTTAGAAATTTGAATTATTAATTATTTAAAGATTTGTTAAAGGACTATATATACAACTGGCATTCATGAAAAATCGAGATCTTTCTAAGATATAGGGACCCTCTAAATGCTTAATTTAGTAATTCTTACCGTTTTAATTGGGTGTACGTGGAGTTCTTCAAAGATCAGTTGACATTTCTGGAATGATCCTACCAATCACATTTCAAAAGACACTGAGATAATATATAATACTATAAAATAATATAATAAGTAGAATTTTCACCCAAAGAGCCAATAGTTTGATGCCACTCAATGATTAGTAACTTAGTCCATAAAAATAACACACTTTCAATGCAAGAAACACGAACCCCAAACAGTGTGTGGTCTCAGATTCATAGAGCATGAAGGTCAAAAAATGGGGAAATTTAATAGGAGTAATCACAAGAGTAGGGTCTAATTGGCCACTGCCAAATTGCAAATGATTAATTTATTACTATCATGGTATAAACACCAATATATCAAAGGGATTTGACTCTAATTATTATAGAAGCTTAACCAATGGAGTCGAATGGAAGAGTTTGGAGAAAACACTGAGCTTAGAAGTGCACGCCCATGCATTAATGCCTCTTAATTCATTACAACAAGGAGAAACTTAAACTGCTAAGTTCTTTTTAAAATTTAAAATTGCTGTCTTACTATAAAGATAAGACAAACAAGGCTATCATCAGCTGCATAAAAGTCATTGCACCTTACAACATCAAAGATAACTCTACGTACATTGACTCGTACTACCATGCCACGTCAAACATGTACATAAATTGCTAATAGATGCTTGATTTCAACTTCTAAGTATCTTTAATTCGCCGTAAGCAAAGAGGTCAAGAATTCTAAATAAAGTGTCACGTTATATTATTTCATGGACTTCTAAATGATATTTGATAATGTTGTTTGTTGAGGAAATGATCTCTTGTAATCGTTTACAAATTAAGTAGAAGAAAAATTAATTTCGGATATCATATGTTACGTGTAAAAATGAATATCTCTTATAGATAAAAATGAGTAACAATCCTTGTGTTACAACAGCTTCTGAGCAAAGAATGAATGACAGTTCACTTCTGAAGTGACCCATATCTATTCCTAGACAATAAATGAATCGTTCTTCTATGAAGATCCCCTTTTTGAAGGACGTTTACGTGGAAGAGTTGGCCAATTGAGGCCCAATGAATACAAGTATCTAAGAAACAATGACAATATACTGTTCAATGGAATGGACACCTACCCAAAAATAAAAAATAAAAAAAAATACTGTAAAAAGGCTTGGTGGAAGAAAATACAGATTGACAAAAAGAACTTGAGGTATAATTAAGCTGTGCCATCAAGTAATTGATGAATTTGAAGGGATCAGCCCAAGTATCTCATTATGTACGCTATGATTTGTCACAAGAAAACCAACGGAAGGGAATACAGTTCTCCGCGCAACTTGATCTGCTGCAAAATCAATTGAACTTCCTTCCCAGTCAGTCAGTCACCTGAAAAAAGAATTTGCACGTATGCTGAATAACTAGGATGATAGAAAATCAGACTCGTTTATTTTAATGAAAGAAAGAATGCTGGGAAAAATAGATTCATGTTACTTGATGTATAGTCTACATATTTTCCCTTAACTAGAAAGGAAAGGGTACATAAAAAGCCTTTACAACGAGAAGAATCAAGCAAAGAGATCAAAGCGCTCAAAAAATTTCCCTCAATCACTTTACATCCTATTGTGCCAAATGAACAAGCTAGCAAACAGGATACATCCCAGAGTAACAAGCTCAGGGAAGCTCTTGATAGTGATACTAGTCTACAGAGGGTCATCTAATGAACGAAAAAATAATACAGGTACGGAATTTTATGTAGTTCTTGCTTCTCCGGGGCAATTGAACTTACATTTGATTAAATGAAAGAAAACTTCTATGAAGTAGCACATATTCACTATCATGTCAAAGAAGATCCAAAGTGTTGAATCTCTCATGTTGGTTGGTGATGGGATTAATTGTCTATTTTTATGGTAGTGAGGAATACTCACCTCTTGAGCCAGTTTGTAAGGTTGAGTTAGGCCCAAAGTGCATTTTCTTATCATGGTATCAGGGCAAACCGTCAATCATACTAATTCTTTGTTTACTTGATGCTAGCCCTCATGTTATATTGTGCACATTCCAGACATCAAGCTCTGAGTTTGCGGGGGTGTTGAATCTCCCCAATCAATTGGTAATCACAGTAATTGT
Organism: Capsicum annuum; assembly: GCF_002878395.1. Classification (NCBI taxonomy): domain Eukaryota; kingdom Viridiplantae; phylum Streptophyta; class Magnoliopsida; order Solanales; family Solanaceae; genus Capsicum; species Capsicum annuum. The sequence goes on along the minus strand of NC_061112.1, from coordinate 131,669,499 downwards.
CACTTTATATGGTCTTGGTCCTCTTGGACAAATAACTCCTGAGATAGCTTTTGGATTTGTGTTAGGTCTAAAGCCCATTTTCTCATCACAAAGAGTATCATGCAGAAATATGAAGACTCTTCCTTTTGTTGTTTTCTGCCTGCAGTTCATAGATGTTTTAAGCCAAATGTTCAACATTAATTTCAAATTGTTCTTTTATTTGTGAGACATGATCGCATCACCATGAGAAAGCTGAAGTAACCTGTTTTGTTACTCATACTTCCATCTTAATTAATAAGCATATTTTGTGTCTATCAAAGATGGAAATAATTATCTCCAGCGAATTAGGATATATGGGCCTTAGTAATTCCGGGAACTCTGTTTTCAAAGGCAACCTGCAGGAATTATGCTCTGTGGTGTGAAAATTTAAGCTCCCAACCAATTCTCAAGTTCTCAAATATATCCATTAAACCTTGATCATGGACCTATTAGAAATAGTCAAAAGAAAAACAACATGACGCCTACATCTTGAGATATACAAATCCAAAGGTAGTTGCTACGATGTAACTTTTATGTAGGGTACTAAATATTATACCAACTATTTTGTTTTCTCCCAAGAACTGGTAATAAATGGAAAATATTAGCAAACTTAAGATTAATGCATATGCAGAAAAGAAACCATAAGAGAGATGCATAGACAACAGAAAGGAATACCAATAGAGAGACGCATATGTACCTTTCCCCCAGCATCATGAACACATATGATTCCAACAGCATGGTCCCAAGCAGGGGCATAGCCAGAGATTTTCTTCAATGGATTCATATGATCATATCAGAATGTTGAACACCCAAAAGAAAGAATATGCCAACACATAGATCTAGTGGCATCAATAGATGATGGTCGAGTAAATCCAGTCAACTTGAATTAACCAACAAAGGAAGAAAGCATACTTTAAGACAAATTTATCAAATTTTCATGTAATTACTTTTGCTCACTGGAGCCAATAATTGAAGCATACTGTTGTTCAAATGTGATAGCATTAATGCATTTTTATCAATCTGTAGTTCAATCTAAAACAAAACACTTATATATATATAAATTGCTTGTTATGAGGTTGCAATGGAAACTCAAAAGGTTCGTTTCCACAAATAACTTTAGACCAGAGACTATAGCCCAAATTAGTATATCTTTCTCATAATCTCAAGAAAGTTTGCAGTATCCTATTTTCATTTTGTTCATGGAAATGAGTAGCATTACCAATGTAACTCCATAATAATCTCAAGAAAGTCTGCACTAGTTAACCTTTTATTAGAACAACTATCGCTCAATCTCAAGCTAGTTGAGGTTGGCTATATGAATCCTTACTTTCCATGGTGTTCCATATGACTGGTCTCAATCAAATATTTACAACATCAGTTTCTCTACTACCAGAAGTTTTTTATTTTTACTCGCATATAAATCTAGAACAAGACTAAAAGACTCCAAACATTGGACCTACAGTAAACATACAATTTAACTGTTATTGTTTGCAAGAAAATTAACCAGGGTGAAATTTGTGCTAGCCTAGAATGCACATCATAAAACATCTTAACTACAATGGGCTCCACTGCTGTTTTTAATGACATGAGACTCAAGCTCACTTGACTGCAGTATCTAAAATCTTTTTCAGATTAAAAAATCACCTTCATAACATTTCTGGTTGTTGCACGAAGAAGAAAAACAGATGCTCTACCAGAAGCCAACATCATATATTTGCACAAACTGCAGAGCAGATGAAAATTGCATTAAAGGGATGAGCAAAAACCATCAAAGAATGTGAGACCATAACTAATTTCTAGCCCTAAAAAGAGAGTTGGTAGACAATGTGGTAAATTCACAATTGAACAATTCATCCAGTGGAATCTAATTTATAACATCATAGAAGAACATACAGAAAACGACCATTGGGATCCTGTCTGAGGTAATGTAAAATAGTGTTCCTCAATCTCTAATGGAAGTAATAAAAGAACCTCTGTCGAAAATGAATTAAAAGATGGTACTTCCACATACAACTAATAACATGAATAGCTAAAAGAACATATTTCCTTCAGAGATAGAGGGCTTAGTGATGCTTGACAAGACTAATCATACAGATAAATGACAAATATAATCTTAGATGGGTTTCACTAACAGAAATAATGTATGGTCACAGAGGTCAAGTAACGAACTGCGGATAAAAAGCTATTGAAGTATAACAAGAATCTGATGCTATGTAAGTAACATGAAGACAACTAATGTAACCAATATCCTGGTCAAGTAGTTTCAGATATGACGGACCGACATTGATGAATAGCACACACCAAAATATCACATCGTTCAGTCAGAAATTGTCAAAAGTCCCTGCCCAGAGAATATTAATCTAAGTAAACACAGGCTTTTTTGACATCACAAGAGCCCATTGTACATAAAAGAAGTATTTAGAAGATGCCTATCAGCATAATACCCCTATAGTTGCAGCAATTTGGGTGGAGAAAGAAAGCTTAACATTTACAGGCACAAATATGAAATCCTGAAACCAAGGAAAAAAGTATTTTTCCAAGTAAAATACAAAGATCAAAGGATAAACAGGCCCGCAGCTAGTGGAGAACATTCTCCCAGATGTTTCCTTCCCATGTGTTGTTCAGACGATTTGATTACCAGAACAAACACAATTACTTGAATAAAGTTACAACTATTAAGATATTCACTGCATTTGTATGCATAAAATACGTGATAATAGAGTGTGATATTATGCTCAGATTATATCAGCTTCAATCTTATCAGAAACCACAAATATGTTTCCAACATGTGACAGATATGGGAGCCACATGTAAAACCAGTTTTATCACATGTTGCCTATTTAAAGTGTGCTTGTGCATTCAAATTAAAAATGCTTTTATAAGTTCATTCAGTTATAGTAATTTTCTTCCTTAACTCCACATTTGTCCAATCCTTATTTTCCAGTAAGGCTTAGTATCACAATTTTTATTTAATTGTCTACTCCTATTTCAACATGCATCCACTAAAACAGAGGCCTATCTATTTTGAATAAATTACATAAATTTCAACTGTAGGCAAGAGAGAATTGCTCATCACACATCTAAGCAACTCCTCTTGCTAAAATAATGTGTGGAATTGTCTTTGACAAAAGACATCACCTTCCACAGCATGCAGGCACAAGAAGGATGTCTCCTTTCCCTATTTCTTCAGAGTTTGTTTTTGCATTAAATGATGATGATAGAGGAAACGATTCCCACTTTTGAATTTCTGGAGTACAAACACTTGCCTCCTCTAGTACTTGGCATCTGTCGACGGAGCATCTTGTCCAACTTTGCAGCAACTCGATGGCTAACATGTCCGACAAACCTTTGTTTCCACGTTCCACAACCCACATGAGAAACCATGATCATCCCTGATCTGGAGAAATTGTTTCCAGTTTCTTGGACCCCGGTGACACAATTAACAAAATAGTCTTCATCCCAGTTAGGGCACCCCATAACTCTCAAGACAATCTGTCCTTCAACCACGAGAGCCAATGCCACCTAATAGCAAAGCCTAACTAAATAAATTGAAGAAGTGGCAAGAGGTATAATCTCAATTAGAGCAGTCACAAATCCTAAAAGAACATGCTATAATGGAAAGCTAAACATGCTATAATGGAAAGCTAAGTTATAATGTACATAATGTCGGAGGCTCTATGGTTTCCAAGGCTTCTTATTAGGAGAAACATTAATTACTTTAACCTGAAACTTAAGATTAACAGAAGCACGCTTTACAATAATTCAAACAAGGTGCCCCCCCCGCAACATCATTCCTCCCATCCTTCACCAATTGATCTGAATTCTTGCCATTTTGACGAGTAGCGAGAAATTATTGGAAGAAAGGGAACTAATACCACTCATACTATAGAGTAATTTAATTGAAAAGTAGTAAGCTACAGTAATAGTTGAACTTTAGCAGAATACATCAAAACCTTAAGGTGAATAGGAAAAATCAGTACCTAATTCAGATTCAGTTATGCTCCGTACATACCGTGTAAGGTAGTTATTTTCAATTAGTTCAATAAGTGCCATGAACAAACAGTTAGCTATATGGTTCGGCAACCGGGAGTTAGGTTCAGATGCCAATCGCGTCCAGCCGCGGTCATTGTATGTGGTAGACTGCTAGCAAGAAAGAGAGTGGTCTGGGCATTAGAAACCTGAGGCAACTTAACAACAGAGTTTAATGATGAAATGGCTGTGGTGATTTAGTTCAGAACAACATGTATTATGGAAATAGGTACTAACGAAAAATGTGTCTCTGAAGGACATTGATATTCAAAGGTGGTGCCTGGCTCCTTATGGGGAGGGAATTCAGAGAATGTTAGAGCTTTTTCAGTAATATTGGTTTCGAAGTGGGTGATTCAGGAAGATTGCTTTTCAGAGTAATAAATGAATTGGCTATGGTGCGTTGAAAGAGCAGTCCCCTAATTTATTCAGATTAACTTTGTTGTCTTGACTCCACTTTGTTCAGTAATACAGGGCAAGACGGATGGAACCTCATTTCAGAAGATATTTGAGTGATTTGGAGATGGACAAACTTGCTGAATTTTTGAAAGCCTTGAAATACTTTCAAGTCTAGCTCATTGTCAGGATAAGCTGTATTAGCAAGCTCTCAGCAAGGGACGCTTCACCGTTAAATCCTGACTCATCTCTAATGACTGTTTTCAACTGAGTAGTTCATGGCCATGAAGGCAAATTTGGAAAATGAATGCTCCCTATTAGGTGGCATGCTTCTCATGGTTGGTTGCGAAGAAGACCTGTTTGACACATGAAAACCTTCACAAAAGAGGCTTTCATTTGTCCTCCGGGCGTTACTTATGAGGTGAGAAGCCAGAGAGTGTGTATTTAGCATTTATTTTTGCATAGCTCTATTACCAATCAAACTTGCTACCCTTGGCCATTGTCATGGCAAACAACCTAACATGTTAAGCTGTTCTCTTTACTGAAACTCCTCTGAGATGGTTAGCTTGGGCACTAATGGTATTTCATATTTAGAATACGTAGACTAGTTATAATCTTCACTCCTCCTTTTTTTAGGTTGGTTGAGAAGAAGAAAAGAGAAAAGAAAAGATGGCAAAAAACAAAGAATAATACGAGAAAAATTATAGATTAAAGACATACCACATAGAGAGCTTCAACACCTTTAACAAACCCTCGTGTCCCATCAATGGGATCTAACACTGTACCAAGTCCAGAGGCGAACCCAGGATTTGAAGTCTGTGGGTGCACCAGTGTTGTCAAAGGCGCGCATAAGCCCTGAAGAAAGACTCAAAATGTGTTGAGCGCTCACCTTGCTTAATGTGCAATTTAGGTTCTAATTTCTAAGACATACTTTCACGTGTCAATGAGGCTTTCTGAAGAGACGAACACTAAACAGTTGATATTTTACTTTATAAAAAACAATTTCTTTGTTCATATATTTGTCATTCATGCTTATATTATAAGTCTTGAAATATATATATATATATATATATATATATTCTCCCTTTATGTCTTTTTTTCATTTAATCTCACGCTTTATTTGTACTTTGTGCTTAAACACAATGGACCTCGAAGCTTTTTGCACTTTTTGTTTTTGATAATACTGTGGTACACTAATATTATCTTAACATAGACGTTAGCAAAACCTTCAGTGTCGATTAAGGAATATTATCATATTTGATTGGTCGTCAATGGCATGAACAATACTAAAAAAAATATATATAGAACAGATATAAGTTCTAAGCTAATAACTTTAGTTTACTTTCTTAAAATATGAAGTTCCACTAATATGCTGGCTTATAATGTTTTAGAGCAATTGGTTGTGGTAGCTTAATGATAAAGGCTTGTTCATCATGCAACAAGTCGCAGGTTCAATTCCTTAGTTCAGCAATTTTGATGTTTTAGACTTTAAACTTGAATTACTGAAAATAAAAACGAAAATCTTGCCCTACCCAGGGTTCGATCCCGGGTCGCGTGGACGGATTTGCTGGCTCCTACCAGCGCAACCGAGGTGCACTTCCAATTTTCTCTAGGTGCACTATTACCTATATCCTAATTTCTCAAGATATATACACATAATTTTTTTCAACGTTAACGGGTGCACGTGCACCCCACCTATACATGTGGGTCCGCCCCTGACCAGGTCCATGAAACTTATGAGATTGTGCACAACCTAGTGATAGTAAGATGCAAACATATATTCAGGTTCTTTTACGTTTTACGGGAATGGAAGATAAATGTCAAATTTCCTTTAAAGCATCAAAACAATCACCCAGAGCATAGATGCCATCAGACTAGAAAAGCACTACCCAACATCAAATTATTTGAACTGTAGGCCTTTATACTTTAGGTGTACAAATATTATAAAAGAACTATTGTCATTTGTACATGAATATACAGGGTATTATCTGGTATATGAGAAATAGGGATTATCAGAGGTAACGTAAGTCTTCTGTGTCCTTCGTCGGGAAAGTATGCTGCTTGTCTTTCATAGTGAAAGAAGAAACAAATACATCTATTTTACTTTCAATAACTCTTCAGTCTTTCAAAGATACCAACTAAAGGTGCATTGAAAAGATATGAAGGTGTATTCCCCAAAAGCAGAATTGGAAAATCTATTGTTCCCTTTACCAGGAATTCCTTCTTAATGTAAAGGTTTAAAGAGTTTTATTCCCAAAAAATAGTAAATACTGCTCTAGAGTCAATGTCAACTTACCCAGTATTTGGCTGGGTTAGGCCCAAAACTACAAGCATCCTTGCCCCCTCTGTCAATTGCTTTCAAGACACTATCTTCTGTTACTTCGTCTCTAAAAGTTGCTTTATTCGCAACTGCATCAACCACGCTCCTACTAGATTAGTTGACCGCAAGAATGATGAGTCCTCCTCAGCCACCAAAGGAATGGAGGGGAAGAGTCTGTTCATCTCTATCATAATAAGGAAGTGATAGAGTAAAAGAAACGTATCAGCTCTGCGTTAAGAGGATAAAGCAAGAGTGTCAAAAGGGAAACAAACAATGTCAGTAATGATTGACATTCTTAAATTATTTGTTAGTTGATTAGGTACATTTTCATGTAACAAGAAAAATGCATGTCCTGAATAGAAATCAATGGCAGCGATGTATGGAAGTTGATTTTTGAAATAATACTCCCCCTGCCACCTTCACCTTACAGTATCAACGCATATTACCTTGTTAACTTTATGAAGCAGAAAGAAACTCAAGAACATATAAATAGGTTGGAGAACATTCTTACTAGAGGAAAAATCACGTGGTGAGACAAATTAGACTGCGGCATGCTTCTTGTCTTTTCTCCTTCCGATTGTCTAAATATTCTTGGAAACTGATATCATTTTTAAGTCAATTAATCAAGAAAGACGGTAAAGAAGCTTTTTTTTTTTTGAGGATGGTAACAAAAGATGATAAAGAATTCAAGAAAAGCAAAACGAATCACCCAAGCAGACCAAAGCCTGCACCCCAAAGTCTGCAATAGTGACTGGAGTTTGGTCATTTTTCTCAAGAATCCTATCATCATCGGAGAACAACGAACTCTTCACCTAGCAATCATATAAAAAAGAACTTTTTAATTGATAAAATGGTAACAGAATTTGACAAGCTGCTGATTCCCCCTCCCCCACCCCCACCCCAAGAAAAAGGCTAGTTTGATACATACTTGTACTACATTTTTCATTGAAGCCATGTTTCGCTCTCAAAAGCATACAGAAAAATTTCACCAACTAAATGACTAATGTCATCTTCTTAGAGAAAAGCTTACATCTTTTGTTTCCAAAATCTATAATCATAAACATTCAGTAAACTGTAGAACACTTCACATACCAAAAAAATGCAAGTACTAAATCAAAATGACTACAAGAGGACAGAGAGGAAGTTCCTAATTCAAAATGCAATATGGAAAAGGGTCAAAAATACCCCTGAACTATCTGAAATTGCTCTTGTTGGTTTTTGGGCTCAAAAATACCCCTCCGTTAAACATTTGGCTAAAAAATGCCCCTCCCTCTAACAGAATTCCAGCAAGCATGCCACCTAGATAAAAAAGGTGGGATGGTCACATGGCCTTTTTTACCTAGGTGGCATGCTTGGTAGAATTTTGTTACAGGGAGGGGCATTTTTGAGCCAAATATTTAACGGAGGGGTATTTTTGAGTCAAAAAACTAACGAGAGGTATTTTTGATCCATTTCAGATAGTTCAGGGTATGTTTGACCCTTTTCCGAATGCAATAAGCATCAACCAGTTTTTCCACATCCATGTTCTATGCAATTCCAATAACATTAGCACGATATTCTGTCAATTGAAATAAAGACTAGTTTTTGCTGAAATACACTAAACTGACTAACAGCAATTAACCAAATGCACCTCAAGATAATTAGTCAACATAATCAATCAAACAGCAACAATTCCCCTCTATTCGGACCCATTCCCATACTAAGTAATCTATATAAGTAGTTACTAGTTAGTTATATACGCCCTCATTTCAATTCGTTTGACATATTTTCCATTTTAGTCCATTTAAAAAGAACGACCCTCTTCCTTTCTAGCAACTCTTTAATTACAACTTTACACCAGCAAAATTTAAGACCACAAGATAAAAGGGCACGTTGTTACATTTGACATATCTTTAGACCCCGTTTGGCCATGAAAGTGACAATTTTCCAGAGTTGGAGTTGGAGTGGTAGTTGGTGTTATGTTTGGGCATGAATATAAATTGGAGTTGTTTTAAAAACTTTGTAAGAGACATAGAGTGAAAAAAGTGAAGATAAATTTTCACTAAAATGAAATAATTTTTCGAAAAAAAAGTGAAAAATAATCTCATGTCAAACGGCTACTTAATTTAATACTATAAGTTTCAAAAGTTTTTTATTTTCTTAAACTCTGTATTAAGTAAACCTAGGACAAATAAATTGAAAGCATGGAGTAAAAGGAATTTACATCAATGCAGAGCCGGCAAGCTCGCTCGACAACATCAACAGCAGCTTCCAACTCTCTATAGTATTTTGCTTTCTGCTCCGAGAACGGAAGGCTCAAACTCGACCTGCAAACACAGAAACTGTACACATTAATAATTTATATACAAACGGTGCGGGGAGGAATCAGCTGTGGTAAACCTCACGGTGGCGAAGCATGGTCCAAGTGCCGTACGGAAGGTACGCCGGAGATGAGTTTCAGGGAAACGGACGGCGGAGCACCGGAGGAGATCCATTGAGGTATAATGATTACTGCCAAAGGTACATTGGTTTGTAATGCAACGGATGGAGTTCCGTCGGTTGAAATTGGCAGTGGGTCTCTTACGTGTCGCCAGTTCGTTGACTTATCCTCACGTGCTCAGTCCATTTTATATTCTTCTTTTAAACATTTTATTCCCTCTGTTCCTCTTTTTACTCAGTTCCCTTCCCGCCAAAATGACCTTTCTGTATTCTTGTACAATATTGATTTTATAACTTAGATATTTCTATATTTCTACTTATATATTTGTCATTTGAATTCTGAACTTACTAAAAAATCATTTTTTTAATATAATTTCTGATATGATATTTTATGTGATTAGATATTTCTACTTATATATTTATCATCTAAACCTTGAACCCACTAAAAAAATATTTTTTTAAGTACAATTTCTAATGTGGTATTCTATGTGGCTGGGACCACATAGGAGTATGTGTATTAGTCTCCAGCCACGCGTCAGCCATAAAATAAAGGGTCCAATAGTCAAAAAGAATTCCAACACCCATTATAAATGTCCTTCTTCCTCATTTGCTTCCAACATCATTGTTAGAGCAATTTGAGCTTTTTTTCAACCCTTCTTCTCCATTTTTTCTCTCTTCAAATTCTCATTCTTTAATCTTTTTTCCTGCTATGCTTGTAATATTGGAAAGTTAATTTTTTATCATTTTTTGCAACACCATGACAGTTCGAATTTGTTATTGTGGACTTTACGCGAAACTTAAGATATCAAGAACACCAATCAATTCGTGTAGAATATTTTGGGGCTATCAAAAATATCAGGTTGGTACTGGTTGTGGATTCTTTCGATGGACCGGTGAAAATGAACAATATAAAGGTAGACATCGAAGAAAACAAAGACAACAAGGACTGGGAAGATATGGAAGGCACGGAAGACATGAAAGACCTAGCATTAGTATTGATATCACTATTATCATTATTGTTGTCATCTGATTTCATCTGTTGTATTATTTAAGATGGCTTGATCCATGTAGTTGGTATGTAAAATGAAATGAAATTAAAATTTAATGATAAACACCATTACCAACATAGAAATCTGCAATATATAATATTTTAACAAGAGTTGACATCAAAATAGTTGTCTTAACAACATCTGAAATGAGAAATGAACCTGAAGTATAAAAAAATTATCTTAACAACACTTTGGGATCAATACAGAAAGAGAATTACACTAAATGTGTTCCTTGAGTGCTTATTGTGGACTGATTCTTGCTAGCTTGAGTGCTTGATGTGGCTTGAGTGGTTGGAGATGATTTTCCCTTTCATCTTTTGTTACTCTGTTATTGTAGTTGTCTTTGAGTTACTGCAGCTCCACCTTTTTACCTTAGTCCATTTGGTTTGAAACCCAAGTCAATATTGGTTGGAACTGAACTAATAAGTGTTGGACTATGTAATACTCTTTCAATATTTTCAAATTATAAAATAAAAAAGATAGTTATTCATGCACTAATTAAAACTAGTTAAATGTAAAGTAAATTATATGAAACTTACCCTCTCTACCACACTGCCACTTGGTCCAAACAGCACACCAAAACCTGCTTCTTTTGCCTTGGTCTTTTATATGCCAGATTTGCACCACCTCTCAAAGCTGTACTAATCTTTCTCTTTTGGGAACAACACCACTAGTAGACTGCTGAGTTGTAGATTGTGTAGCAGTAGCACTCACTGCTGAAGCGGTAGTGGGCATCACAGCAGCTGCAGGCCTCACACCACCAACTGATGCAGCATTTGCAGGTCTTCCTGCAGTTGTTGGTGCACTATGAGCATTTGCAGGTCTTCCTGAACATCTTGGTGCACTGTGAGCATTTGAAGGCCTTCCTGCAGGCCTTCTGTTGCTTGATTTAGCATTTACATGCATCTCTTCAGCTGTTGAAACATTTGCATCTCTCTCAGCAGCTGCAGTATTAGTGCTGGCTTGCACACTTGGTTGACTGTCACAACTACTACTAAAATCTTTTTTCTACAAAAAAATATGAAAAGGTCAAAAACACATTAAAAAGAGTAAATTCATCAATAAGAAAAGATTTTACTTACCAAAGTTGGACATCCTTTCTTGTTGTATCCAATACACTTGCATACAGAACATGTCATTTTTCTTCCCTTTTTTGTAGCCTTTTCAAACTTCTTGTTAGCAGCTTCATCCTTAGTTTTCTTTCTATTTTTACCTGGCCTTCCTGACATGGGAGTAATCTCAGGTGGCTCAATTGATGGTCTTGTGCTTCTTGGCCACATGTTAATATTTGTCATTGGTTGATATACTTATGATATGTCTTCAGGTATGTTTCCCTTTGATACTAGTGATCAACAAATAACTCCACATTCCATCCCCTGCAATGCATTGCAGCAATTGCATGTGTACAAGGAATTCCTTTTAGTTGCCATGACCTATAACTATATTACTTTCTCTTCACATTAACAACATGTGTATAAGGTGGATCACCAATCTCAAAGTCCATATCACCATTAAACCTCACCTCACACTTGGCTGTATATCGCCATTCTCTGCAAGAACTTTCATAGCCATGAGTGATACATCATTGATTCATTTTTCAAAAAAATCTCTTATTTGATTCATTCTTTCTATGACTTTGCATCTTATTTCCTCCAACATGGTAATAATTGTCTTCAACCTAGCAGCTAAAATTCAACTATTGAAAGTCTCACACATGTTGTTCTCAACCACATCACACCTGTTATGTTCCTTAAAAAAAGCCCTACACTATGTCTCTTTGTTGTACTTGAGCAAATCTTCCACAATTTCATCACCCAACTCACTCATTTCATTAAGTTTCTTTTGCAAGTACACTTCAAATAGGGGCCTTGCAACCTACCAGATTTTTTTCTCCTTTCCTCACCACTCCAAACCTGCTTTCAGTTGGCCCATATATGTCTAGCACACCATCTATGCTCAGCATTTGGCAGTAGATTAGTAAGTATCAAATGAAGACCCTATCAAAACATGTAAAACAATAGTTAAACATTAAAGACATCACTGCAGTAAACTAAAAAATATGAACATATGAACAGTCATACCTTCTGCATATCAGACATTACTGTCAAGCCTTCACTCCTATTTTCTTCAAGTTCCAAATCATGGCTGATGCACCTAAGAAACCAAGACCATGTGTCCTTGGTTTCTTTATCAACCACAGCCCATGCTATAGGGTACATTAGATTATTTCCATATTTGGAAATACAAGACAATAAGATACCTTTACATACACCCTTGAGAAAGGTACCATCTAAATCAATTATTCTTCTGCAGCCCTCTTTCCATCCACTTTTTAAGGCCCCAAGACAAATGTAAATGCCCGTAAACACCTCTTTTCTTGGAATTGCATTTTTGGATGTCCTAATAGATACAGTGGTACCAGGATTGGTGGTCCTCAACTATTTAGTATAGTCATAGAACCTAGAAAACTCTTTAACAAAATCATCAAAATTTTCATTAAATATTCTGATTTTTGTCTTTCTACAGGTTGTTTTACCAACATACAACCCATAGTCCTTTCTTAAAAGTGCTTGAATCTGATGCAATTTTATTGATGGATCACTCATAATCCTATTCCTGTAATGTTTAATAATCCACAAAGGATTGCACATCTTATTTCTTGTCCTTTTAGAACACTTGTGTACAGGAAAGTAAGTTTTCACAGTAAAAAATTCTGTGTTATCAACACTTTTAAGAATAACCCAAGGACAACGCTTATGCTTATACTTACCCCTTACTCTTTCCTTCTCATTAGGTTTCGACTTAACGTTCATACCTTTTTAATAGAGTAACTCTGCAGTGCCTCTATAAACTCAATAACATTCAAAAAAACCCATATACAATTGAAAACATACCTTCTTTGCAGTTCTATCAAAGTAGATCTTGCTAGAAGAAGTTCTAGGTAATGGATCTACCACTTCATCATCATCAACAGGATCTCCTTCCTCTTCATCACTAATGTCACTATTCGGATCTGAACTATCAAATAAGGGTATTCCCCACCCAGTTTACCTTTATATCTAACCCCTTTGTTCTTACAAGTATCCTCAAAACCAGCATCTATATCTACTGGTCCAGATGGTATCTCATCTAGATTCACCCTATCAGCCTTTTCTTTTGCTTATTTACCAATGTTAGCCTTTTTAGCTTGACAACTCTTCATCAAAATCATTCAACTTTTCAATATTTTCATCAACATCATAAAGTGAATCATCAATAGAATCAGTGAAATCAAAATCTAATTCAGAATCAGATGTTTGGAGATAGTATGTGGAGAAATCATTAAATTGACCTTCACCTAAGTCTTCACAAGAAATCTTAGTTTTTTCTTTTTCTGCCCTAGGAGACTGATTTTCATTTATATATTCATCTTCATTTATATCCAATGGATGAGATGAAGACACATCAGCCCTATCAGGTTCAAAAGGAGACGTCACATCACCATTACTAAGTAGTAATAATGGTGAAGTGGCTGCAACATCATCATTAACAACTATAGGTTCACTAATTTGGTGAACCACATATACATCAACCAAATCTTCATTTTTTAAACTACTTATTAGGCTTAAAATATCAACATCATTTTCTAACTTGTAATAATAACCCTTTTTGTTTACTCTACACCAAAAGGTTTCAATTTTTTCCACATCAAAATCTGCTGCTAAGTTATGAAACAACATAACATGAAGCTCATCAACATCTACTTTAATTTTATCAGGAATACGAACTCCATTTGCATACCTTAAATCAGGCTCTGACAAAAAGACACCCTCATAGGTGAAATGAAGTGTTACAATTATATCAATTTATTTAGAAAACTTATAAAATAACAAGATAACATATACATTAGACAATTATCCACAAAATCCTAATTTTTAAAGAAAAAACAAAAGGAATAAAAAATCAATTCTGATTTTACCATAAAAGTCCTAAAGTGTAATTTAAATAACAAAACATGCCATTGAAGGCATAAAACTGCTATACACACGTTTAATAGGAGCATTAAACAACAAAAAAATCAAAAGCCCCAAAATTTTCGAACTCAATTCTGAATTTACCAAAAAAAATTCTAAAATTTAATTGAAATAACAAAAAATGTCATTGAAGACATAAAACTGCAATATATAGCCATAATACAAGCATTAGACAATAAACAAATCAAAAGCCTCAAATTTTTTGGACTCAGTTTTTCATTTTACGAAAAAGGCAAAACCCTAAATTCTAATCAAAACCCGATATATGTCATTGAAGGCATATCATCACTAAAAATACTACCTACAACAATACTACAGACGAAACAGAGCAAAATCAGACAAAAAATTGAAGAAAAAAGTTCTTAATCTCGAAAACCCTAAAATCAGTAGAACGGACAACCATTAAATTGACTAGAAGCTTCAAAATAAACTACCACAGACTACAACTACACCAAAATATTAAATACTTACAAGGATTGCAAGAACGTTCAACAACTATCGGCCTAAATTAACCTAAAATGGTGGTAATTTTTGAGTTTCGGATGAGAGAGAGGAAGGGCGTAGAAGAAGAGTTCAAATGACCAAAATTTTAGGTCAAAATTTAGTATTTATACTCTATACACGTCATTTCATACGTGAAAATTATTTTACACATAATTAATGACGTGGTCGCAATTGTGCAACACGCATAGCTGAGTAGACCGACAAAGGATTTAAAAAATTGCTTTTTAGTGGGTTTAGATGACAAACATGTAAGTAGAAGTGTCCAACTTATATAACCGACATAGTACAGGGGTCCAGAAGGTCATTTTGTCTTTCCTATTCAAGAGTTTAAATAAAGTAAATTTCGATTAATGTGATTCTTTTTATAATATTGGTATGAGAAAAAATATAATTTAAAATATTTTTTTATAATTTTTTAATATTTTAATTTTAATATTCTGAATTAATTTATTTTAATTCAGTTTCAAAAAATTAGTTGAAACTCATGAGAAAAGAAATTTTAAAAAAAATTCATGAGCAAAGATGATAATTATTTTGATAGCGTAACTAAGAGGTCACGCTGTTACAGGCTAAACCCGTCTAAATAGTTTTATGATATATTAATATTTTAATGCGCATGGTGCAGTTTTAATTTTAGTGCAACGGATCGTCATTTAGAAAGAATATATTATATGTATTTATATTTCGTGCTGCCGTGGCATTTGACTCTATAGTTAAGCTTGAGCTTTAACTTGCAACTTGATTTTTTTAAAAAAATTTAAATTTGTGATTTGAAGTAAAGATTGTTCTATCTTTATAAATTGTTGAGGAAAAACACTAGTTTAAAACATTACTCAGATACCTCAAAGAAGAGGAGAAAACAAAATTGGTGCTCAATTAGGTTTACAAAAGATGAATTTAGTGGAAACCCACAGTACAGCAAAATAACAACAACAACTACCTGTGAAATTATGCAGACTTTATCACTATCTCGACAGAGATAAGTGTAGCGAATTTAGATTAAAAAAAAAAGAAACAGTGAATCAACTATAGCAACTAATAAGGGAATTGTGCAAAGAATACAGCAAAGTAGATGATGAAAATTATTCATTCCCTTTGCAAGTATTCTGATTGTCTTCGAAAGGTAAAATCTTTAAACAAAAATTCTTTCTTTGCGTTGTTTTTTTTTGTAGCTACTTTTTCTGTTCCGAAATATTATGCTTTTCTTTTCTGATTTGCAGGAAATTTGGCATTTTCAATATCGAAAACCAATTAGATTGAGCAACTGTACTTTTACTAGTTGTGCAAGTATAAATTCACTGGTTCTTGATGGTTGTTATGATGAAGAAAATGAATATTACTCATCCATTGGTCATCCACGAGTAACGAAAGATAATGGATATTTCGATTATACGTATTATCTAAGTTTACTAGATAGTTGCTTGAGTGAAGGGTCAATTTTAGATGCAAAGAAACTACATGGGAAGTTGTTGAAATTGGGATTTGGTGTTGACTGTAGTGTTGGTGTTAGGTTTCTTGATATTTATATTGCTGCTGGAGATTTATCTAGTGCATTGAAAATATTTGATAATTTGCCAAGTCGGATTAGAAATGTGTCTTGCTGGAATGTATTTTTGTCTGGTTCTTCACGGATGAAAAGAAATGATGTAGTTTTTAATTTGTTTTCTCGAATGATTAGAGATGGAGTTAATCCGGATGAGTTCACGTTTTCTGGAGTTCTGCAAGCCTGCGGTGATTGCAAGGTTGCATTTTGTTTCCGGGGTGTTGAACAGATTCATGCTTTGATTTTGCGCTATGGTCTTGGCTTGCAGCTTATTGTTTCTAACCGTTTGATTGATTTGTATTCTAGAAATGGATTTGTAGATTCTGCTAAGCAAGTCTTTGAGGATATGGTGGTAAGGGATAGTTCATCTTGGGTTGCCATGTTATCTGGTTTTTGTAAGAGCAACCGAGAAGAAGATGCTATTCTACTATATAAGGATATGCGTAAATTTGGAGTTATTCCGACTCCATATGTTTTCTCTAGTGTTATAAGTGCATTAACAAAGATAGAAGCATTTAATTTGGGGCAACAGCTCCATGCTAGTATCTATAGGTGGGGATATTTATTTAATGTTTTTGTAAGTAATGCCCTTGTTACGTTGTATTCTCGCTGTGGATACTTAACATTGGCCGAAAAAGTATTTGTTGAAATGCCACAGAAGGATGGAGTTACCTATAATTCCCTAATCTCTGGTCTCTCTTTGAAAGGATTCAGTGATAAGGCTCTGCGGTTATTCGAGAAAATGCAGTCAAGTTCGTTAAAACCTGACTGTGTTACAATTGCAAGCCTCTTGGGTGCTTGTGCATCGTTAGGAGCTATTCAGAAGGGAAGACAACTGCATTCTTATGCAACAAAGGCCGGTCTATGCTCAGATAGCATAATTGAAGGTTCTTTACTTGACCTTTATGTTAAGTGCTCTGATATTGGAACAGCCCATAAATTTTTCCTCGGAAGCCAGATGGAAAACATTGTCCTTTGGAATGTGATGCTCGTGGGTTATGGGCAGATGGGTGATTTGGATGAATCGTTCAAAATCTTTTCACAGATGCAGTTTAAAGGGTTACATCCTAATCAATACACATACCCCAGTATATTGAGAACCTGTACATCTGTGGGTGCTTTGTATCTTGGAGAACAAATACATAGTCAAGTTTTAAAAACTGGTTTCTGGCAGAATGTTTATGTATGTAGTGTGCTTATAGATATGTATGCCAAGCATGAAAAATTGGATGCAGCGGAGAAAATTTTTTGGCGTCTAAATGAGGAAGATGTTGTATCTTGGACATCTATGATTGCTGGCTATGCTCAGCATGACTTCTTTGTTGAAGCTCTAAAACTTTTTAGAAAAATGCAAGACCATGGTATTCAATCTGATAACATAGGATTTGCAAGTGCAGTCAGTGCATGTGCTGGCATTCAAGCACTTGATCAAGGGAGACAAATCCATGCCCAGTCAGTGGTGTCAGGCTTCTCATTAGATCATTCAATAGGCAATGCGTTGATTTTTCTTTATGCTAGATGTGGCAGAATACAAGATGCATATGAAGCATCTGACAAAATTGATACAAAAGATATTATTTCATGGAATGGCTTGGTATCAGGTTTTGCCCAAAGTGGATTTTGTGAAGAGGCATTGAAAGTGTTTTCTAGATTGCACAGAGACGGAGCGGAAGCTAACATGTTCACATATGGGTCTGCTGTTAGTGCCGCTGCTAATACCACTAATATTAAACAGGGGAAGCAGATTCATGCTAGAATAATAAAGACTGGTTATAATGCCGAAACAGAAGCTTCTAATGTCCTGATCACATTGTATGCAAAGTGTGGAAGCCTTGTAGATGCCAGGAAAGAGTTTCTTGAAATGCAAAATAAAAATGATGTGTCGTGGAATGCTATGATAACAGGTTATTCTCAACATGGACGTGGCAATGACGCTATAGAACTGTTTGAGGAGATGAGACATCTTGGTGTGAAACCAAACCATGTCACCTATTTGGGTGTTTTATCAGCGTGTAGCCATGTGGGTTTAGTGGACAAGGGGCTTTGCTATTTCAATTCAATGAGTAAAGATTATGGTTTAATGCCAAAACTAGAACATTATGCATCTGTTGTAGACATTTTAGGACGAGCTGGCCATTTGCTGCGTGCAATGAAGTTTGTGGAGACTATGCCAATAGAACCTGATGCTATGATTTGGAGGACCCTCCTAAGTGCTTGCATAGTTCACAAGAACATTGAAATAGGCGAAGAGACAGGTCACCGCCTCTTAGAATTGGAGCCTCAAGACTCAGCAACTTATGTTTTACTATCAAATCTATATGCAGTTCTTGGAAGATGGGATTCTCGGAACCAGACAAGACTACTGATGAAAGATAGAGGTGTTAAGAAAGAGCCAGGTCGTAGCTGGATTGAAGTTAAAAACACTATCCATGCATTTTTTGTTGGAGATAGACTCCATCCATTAGCAAATCATATCTATGACTTTGTGGAGGAACTAAATAAACGGGTAGTTAAGATTGGTTATGTCCAAGACAATAATAGTCTTTGGAGTGATTTGGAGTTGGGACAAAAAGATCCAACTGCTTATATCCACAGTGAAAAGTTAGCTATTGCCTTTGGACTTCTAAGCTTGCCTGAAATGATTCCCATACGAGTGATGAAGAATCTCCGCGTCTGCAGTGACTGCCACAACTGGATAAAGTGTGTGTCGAAGGTTGCAGATCGAGCCATTGTCGTACGGGATGCATACAGGTTTCATCATTTTGCAGATGGTGAATGTTCTTGCAATGATTTCTGGTAATTGGAACTATTGAAGGGTTGCAGTGTGGTGAACTGCCAGTGTTTGAGATTGATGCTCTGGATACCTTTATCAATAGAGGGATTAACATTTCATCTTGATGATATTTTTGGTTAGGTTTGTTATGGCCTTGGTTCAGAAGTCAATTTATCTGCGGCCATTCAGGTCAACTATAGTCCGTAATATTCATCTCTTTCCAACTATCAAAAGTCCCCTATAGTATACTTCAGTGCCCATTTTTTCAGATCCGGCAAAACTACTGATTTTAATTGCAATGATTAAGCTTACCCTTTAATTCCCCTTCAGGAAGCACAATTACAATTAGGTGTTAACTCTGCTGTAAAAATATAAAAAGAACGGTGTGCTATCTTCTCAATAAACTTACCATATTCTACATTTGTTAGTTGTAAAGTGTGAAGCATATATACTGCTATGTCGATGTTTGCATATTATTTAGAAGTTGATACCTCTGGGGTATGTGAACTTCCTTCTTTTACAATCAATCAAAAGATGATTGGTTTGCCCAGACCATCTGTAAACACATCCCCTACTGATCAGTAAGGTTGCATGTACTTCTTGTTCTTGGTCTAGTAGTAAGAGCGTAGTACATGATGTGGATTAGGTGCACATAAGAAATTCGAATCCTCGACAGACAAAAGCCTAGTATTTAAATGTAGATGGGTAGAAGGGCGGGTCCATTGTCCAACAAATGCCAAGGTTTGAACCATACTCCATGGACCCAGGTTATTTCTCGGTTATATAGAGAATATCTCGAGTAGGTTTCAAGGTAGCCAAAATAACCATGATTCCATGTCTCTGTTCCGTTTGTGGCAACCTCGCCTTCTAGCCCCTCTTTCTTTTTGTGTCAATCTGGCATGAAACTCTTTTGAGAATATATTTTGACATATTTATTTAGCATACATTAACATATTTACATGGTTGGTGCTGTCAACTGCAGTGCATTAGTTTCAAACAACTGGATCAAAAACTGTTTCATGCGTCCTCCCTGGTGATAGATGTTGGTAATGTTCTTCACTCTTAATTCATGTCCTTCTCTTTCGAGTTGTAATTGTTATTTGTAGCTGAGTAATTGTGTCATGCAAGTATTTTGTTCAGATTTTCTTCAGTCAATGTCATAGTAATCAAACTTGCAGAGCATCCAGATAAAAATGAAAAACCGAAGGATCGGAAGAGTAAGCTGAGGTGAAGTTCACAATTATGAGCCACAACGTGAAAGGACCAACTGATTATGTAGCTGAACTGGTTAGTATATTACATTACCATTATTTGGTACGTTCACGGCATTTTTTCTAAAGACAGTGGTGTCTGGGCCAGCTTGACGCACCTAGATTATTCCACTGGGTACATGCTACCTTCCACCAACACATGTACTACTATGCGTCCAAGGCTTAAGTGGAGGAAAAGAAATCAGCGGACTGCTAGGAATCACCAATATATTTTTCATCATATGGTAAACAACATAAGTTTCGGAGGAAAAGCTGTTCAACATTACTCATTCATTGCCTGGTTTGAAACTGCTGGCTATCTTTCTCGATAGGAAAAATCCTAACCAGTAAGCTGAGATCATTATAATATATTAACAGGCATCCAAATTATGATTCCATCTTTCTCATTAGCTTGTACCTTATAATTGTGGAAGTGCATCCTTTGTATAAGGACTGTAGGGTGAGAAATGAGGTTGATAAAATGCTACTTGAAGTATTTTATTTCGTGAATGATTTTGCAAAACTGAAACTCCAGTTGCCAGAGGCAGATGATGCTGTTGAGGCTCACAAGAAAAATGTGGAGGATGCAAACAAAGATTAATGATGAAGGGCATGTCAGACATGGATGAGTGAGCTACCATTTTCAGATACAGAACTAACCTTGTAAGTTGTTTTTGTCCCAACATCATGTTTCACACAATTCTGTACAATGGAATGTCGTGTTTTGTATGATTGATCACAGAAAAAATAAACGTCAACGTAGAGTTGAGATTAATCTTGAAATTAATTTTTTTTTATTTGATTGAATTTAATAATATCTTGATGTCAAGATTAATCAAATTAAACATAAAGAAACCCTTACAATCAAGTGGTTATTTTACATAATCTCTGAAAGGGAAAAGAAAACAAAAACACATAAAAAGGTTTTAAGGTTTTCTTTTGGCACCTCGAATTTCAACCTCGTCCTATTCTTGCTCGTCTTTTGTAACTTCTTGATGTAGGGATCATGCTATAACTTGTTCATGACAAAGTATTGAACCTTTTTGCAGCAACCACAGACTTCCACTTGTGGAATTGCCCTTTCACTGAAACCAAACAAATACATAAATTTATCCATCTAGAGAAGGGGAGGGAGCATATGTGAAGCTTTGACGCGAAGATAAAGATGTTTATGAGACTTTGTACATGCTATAAGGCATATATGCCTTGTTTTTTAAATCCTAATCCTCAGAAAACTTTAATTTCCTACATGTATGTGGTTTTCTTTTATCCAATTAGAAAACGGTGGGAGATTAAAGCCAAAGTTACAATTAACATGGCTAAAAGGTTAAAAATGAGTGCCTGGAGAATTGATTCAGCTTTCAACTCGCCTTTAGAATAGTTGGAACCATAAAGACTTGTTCAAGTTCTTTCACCGAAAATGGAAAAGAGAAAAATAGTGACTTCATCATGGTACCCTATGAAGGAGAAGAATGTATTTGTATGATTACAGATTTTGACTGCAGTGCAGATGAAAAGAGAAAGATCTTCACTTCATTATAATACCTTGTGAAGGGAAAAAAAATATACAGATCTATAAGACTATACATTCTGAAAGCAGTAAACATGAAATCATTCTCCACAGCATTTCACTAATGAAGTATATTATCTGCCAGTAGAGACCAAAAGAAGAAAGATACAAGTGTTGATGAGAAACAGCAGAGAGATGCTGATGACCGCCAGGTGGAGTACAGAAAATGGAGAAAAAATGATATGTATGCTGTGATTCGTCAAAAGAATGCAAGTGCCATTAACAATTGATGAAGTAGTAGAAATCTTCATTAGTATCTCAGTATCCTGTCAAAGAACTGATGAATTTGAAGAGATCATTCCGATAATCTTGCTATGTAAGCTTCCATTACTGGCAAGAACGCCGCCTGAAGGAAATATGAGTCTCCTTTCAGTTTGATCAGCTGCAAAATCAAGTGAACTTCCTTCCCAGTCAGTCACCTGACAAGTAACGCAGACGAGAATAACCAGGAACGTGAGCAATCTAGTCTTGCTTATCTTTTATGCATGAATCATCCACAGTCCAATACTATCACACATAAGTTGGACATAGGGTAAAGTCAAAAGTATATCATAACCAGGAGTAGAATCAAAGAAAAAGGTCAAAGCTTCTTAAAAATTTGCCCTCTGCTTTGGGTCCAAGGACAATGCCATATGCAGAACACAAAAAGAAAGAAAATTGAGGCCAGTGAATACTGCATCGAGTAGGGTAAAAAAGTCTTTTGTTTCACCCATTTGCTTAGTGTCAGCCGTCAGGAATGCCTGGATGTGAATTGTGAACTTGCCAGTACACGGATAAGTGGAAAACAGTAGGTGACGTAATGTAGAATAACACATTGCTCCCAGATCTTTCAAATCAAATATGGTTGATTATCTCTGTTTCTTAAGCATACGAGAAAGTTTAAGAATTAAAGTAACTAGAACTAAAACTGTATAACGAGCCTCTCTTGTCATTTTGTGATTCTTCATAATTCTAAGTTCCATGAATCGCTATTTAGGGCCCTCACTTAATTCTTCAAATTATATAATTTTATCAGGCAAGCCTAACAAAGCACAAATCGGTCGTGCAAGAGAGCCAACCTCCCGAACCTGACCAGTTCTTATTTTTTAAAATTTTTTCCTATAAACAGTGAGATGATAAGCCTTCGAAATATAATATCCAGACTGAAAATGAAAAGGAAAAGCTATATCTTCAAATCTGCAATACCAGAGGGTGTTCTTTACATGACTTAATTTTTTTATTAAGAAAAGAAAATAAAAAGGGTGTTGATTACATGCAATATAGTTGACGACTATTTTTTCAATTAAATGATATATCAGCTAAGTCGACTTCTCTAGAACTGGCAACTGTTGGCGCAAGTACGGATAAAGAAGGTATGTGAAAAAGAATGCTGAATGCCAACAGAGAAATGCATACCTTCCCTCCAGCTTCATGGACACATATGATTCCGACAGCATGGTCCCAGACCTACATTCGACAGATATGAGCATCATACTATACTAACTTTACAGTTTCATGAGAATATAATTTCACCTTGATAATAGATGTCGCCTTCTTCCCCTGAATGTAAACCGATGCTCTACCAGAAGCCACCATCAGATATTTGCACAAACTGTAAATTTAGAGACAAAGGTTAATTAAAAAGGATGCGCAAAAACCATCATGAAAATTGAAGTAGTACTTTGATTTTCAGCCCTCAAAAGAGGAAGAAAGAAGACGATGCAAAAGTAATTACAACTCAGCTGTTCAGTCTAAAAGGGAAATGAATTTTATAATCACTTGAAGAATGGTTCTGACGGCACTCTGTTTTCTATTAATATTATATTATTTAGAGCATCCAATCTCTACTGGATGTGAATAATGAGCCTCTCCTCCTTATAAGCTGATAATTGTTACCGAGTGCCAGTCCAAATTCCAACTTTCACACCAAAAATGACTAGTCAAATTCTAAACATCTACGGGAAAAATGACAAATATTCTAGTAGATTATGAACATATATGGGAGAATAGTGCGGATTAGCATATGTTCAAACTAGGAAAAATCGTAGATTGTACGTTTCTGATCTAACTACAGCACATGCTATATTTGTTTGAGTCAAATAAGAAGGGGTTAATGAAGACAAAAGAAGAGCTTATGCAACCAACAAGCAGCTTTATTTTTAAGGTACAGATTGACATTCCAATAATGCATAATGGCGTATAGCAATTTGTACAATAAAAAAAAGGAAATGGTCTGCAGAAAACTTTATGTTGCTCAATGGCACATCATCAAGACGCAATGAATATACTGCCTCAGTAACTACAAGACTATGATCTGCAATTAACTGAATATTTATCAATGAGAACTGTTCAGCACAAGAAAAACAGGCACCAAAATTTCTTACCAGCCTAGACCTACTGTAAGAAAAAGTTGCTGGACATCATATTAAAGGCCTTCCTAGAACACTTGCAACAACTTAGAAGAGATACCAAGCTCACATTCCTGGAACAACTGGAGCAATTTAAAAGATAAAGCAAGCTAATACTTGCTGGAACAAATGAAAAGATCTTGAATCATTGAACTAAAAAGACCGTAGGGAAAGATTGGCTATGAGCTTGAAGGCAAGACTTCACCCACATGTTTTTCTTTCTATCTTGGTGGCCTGGGAAAGGCTTAATCAATACCTTGTAGTTTGTACAACACCCAACTAAATAAGATAGTCCTAAGTGTATTTTGATGTCTAAGATACATGATAGTGCAGTATTGTTAAACATTTCCTCTCTCTCATAAACCAAACTTAAATTCTACATAAAAACACAAATATCATCTTGAACGAGAGGCCTAACGTAAGTTAAAGCATATTTTCCGGAATTGACTTTTTATTTATCAGATAAACTGAGATTTCATTAATACTGCATCCAGCAGATGCTGAAAAGTACAAGAAAAGGGCTGCAGTAGTTGACTCATTATGTGCCTTCTAAGGAAGACCTTTAATTTCTATTGTGAAAAAAAAATCCTTGTGCCGTGGATTATAAGTTCACTTGAGGCAATGATTCTAATTAAAAATGCTCTTGATTGATAAATTCTAATTAAAGATGCTCTTGATTGATAAATTCTAATTAAAGATGCTCTTGATTGATAAATTCTAATTAAAGACGCTCTTGACTGAGGTAGTGGTATGGACTGTGTACGCTTTACCCTTCCTAGACATCATTTTGTGGGAATACACAGGGTATGTTGTTGTTGTAAATTGGAGCCCTGTAGGGGTAAAAACATCCGCTAATGCCTGCAGCAGGCAAGAAAGATTTCACATCACAAGTCTAAGCATTCTTTCTTTATCTAAGTTCACACATCTTAACAACAACAATAACAAGCCCAGTGTATTCCCACACAGTGGGGTCTGGGGAGGGTAAAATGTACGCAGTCCATACCGCTACCCCCGAAGAAGTAGAGAGGTTGTTTCCGATAGACCCCTGGCTCAAGATATATAAAAAAAAAAAAAAAAAAAAAGAGAGTCGTAATGAAACGTGAAGCAGGATGGGTGGCTTAACAGAAGTAAAGAATCAGAAATAGTAAAATAGAACTCAAAGTAATACAGGATAGGGGAACTAAGAGCCATAAGCTATACGAAATAAGAAAAACGAAATTTGGAATAGGGTACAGACCAAAGCCACCCACCACACCCAGTCTCTCCTGACTAGCGGCTCCTACCTATCGACACATGTTACGAATATGAAAATTTGACTTTGAGAAGAATGAATCACCTCCCACAACATGCAGACAGAAGAATTATGCTCCCTTCTCCTATGTTCTGAGGATCTGTTTTTGCATCAAATAAACCCGACAGAGGTAAAGCTTTCCATCTTTGACTTTCAGGAATAGTAAAGCGTGCCTCCTGTACCATTTGGCAGCTGTCAACAGAGCATCTGGTCCAAGTATGACGTGACTCAACAGTTAGTATGTCTGACAACCTCTTTGTCCATGTTCCACAACCCACGTGCGAAACCATGATGATCCCTGATCTGGAACTACTATTTTCTTGGACTCCAATGATAGAATTGTCGGAGCAGTCTTCATGCCAATTAGGGCAGCCCATGACTCCTAAGACAATCTGTCCTTCAACTACAAGTGCCAAACCAACCTGAAAAGATACAACGTTCTTGGCCAAATAAGCATGGGAAAGGGGCGAAGACACAACAATAATCCAGGCAGCAAAAAATCCTATAGAACCAAGTACTAATAGCTTAACCTATTGTAATAATTTATATGATGTCATCATTTTGGTTATCAGGGCACACTTATTTGCAGAAATGTTTTACTTTTATGATAAGAGAAACACTCAGCACTATTGAGGCAAAATAGAAAAAACCAAAGAGGTTTAGGAAAGACAAGTTTAACTTTGGCATCATTGAGTCTTTCAGTTAACAGCATCACAATCTCTAGTACAATTCCAAAACTAAGGTTTTTCCTTCAATATAAACAACACCCATATGCACAACGTAATTCTCTGACAAAGCGATTCAATTAATCACTCTTGGCCCTATATGACGCCGCCATTGTTCCCCCACATTCTCAGTTCCCAATGGGAACTAACTGGCTCAACGGGCAGAGGAAGAGAGCGAGTCGGATGTAACTCCTCAAAACTATGACCATCTACCTTGGCCAGTTCTCTGGAAAACAACCTCAAAATGTTAAAACGTTTTTCTTTTCCAGTTACTCTCAGTCTTGCTTTTTCCTTTAATTATTTGGAAAATTAAAGAAGAAACAAAAAAAATATAAAAGAATAATTACATCATACAAAAGGAAAAGGAATTAAGAAGCATACCACATAGAGAGCCTCACTGCCTTTAACAAACCCTCGTGTACCATCAATAGGATCCAGTATCTGTACGAGGTTGGAAATTTATGAGTGCAGTCCAAATCACTGTGCAAATATAAACTGCAAACATGATCTTTTGTCAGCTGTTGAGGGCATGGACAATAAAAGTCAATTTCTTTCAACCACATAAAAAATCACTGAGAGTAAAGACAGACAAGAAAGTATTCTATTTCCAGACGTCATATTGATATAAGTGGTTAGGGCCTCAAAATTATTAGCATTAATCTGGTAAAAAGTTCATGTACAAAGGAAGACATAATTTCAACTAAAAGAAGGTTATCCAACGGCAAGGAAACTGTTTCCATATACTGTGTCATCCATCCAACCCCCTCCCAACAAACACGACCCATTTGAGAACTTCTTCAGACGTTTCTCAGGAGATATTAATGACACAGTTCTAAATTAACCAGAAGTCTAGAAAGAGAATCTAATTTTGAAATTGTCCATATCGAGGAAATTTTAGTATTCAACACAAAATTGCGCAAATGATCAACTAGACAAATGTGTTTCTGATACAAAAAGGGAAAGAGCAGACCAAATAAATTAAGGAATTCTAGTTCCCTTCAGGAACTTCCCTTTAGATTGAAGCCTCTAGAAGACTTTAATCTTAACCACATGAACTTAGCGAATATCTTTGGAAGCATAATCAACTCACCCAGTAAGTAGCTGGCTTAGGCTCGAATACACAAGCATCCTTTCCCCCTCTGTCAATTGCTTTCAAAATATTATCTTCTGTTACTTCATCTCCTAAAGTTGCTTTATCCTTTACAACACCAACCACTGAGCCAACCAGATTATTTGAACGCAAGAATGCAGAGTCCTCTTCAGCCACCAATGGGATAGAGGGGAAAAGTCTGTTCATCTCTATCAGAATAAGGTTGTAATCCAGTCAAGAAACAATTCATCTTTAGCTCTAACAGAAAACTCAATCAGGCAATTTGACTTTGTTTCCAAGAAAAAAAGAAAAGAAACTAAGGAAACCAAAGGGAAAACACAAAAATAATATGCATAATTTCATCATTGTCAAAACCAAAATTCATGATTTCACCATACTGCAAAAGTTATAACTTAATCATTATTACTTTCATGATTATCCGATTGTTTTTTGAGTGGTGGAAGAGTATTAGACCAGATTTGCTGCATGATCATCTAAGAAGAAAGAGTATGGCATGACGAGAAGCATGGTGCAAAGTTTGACAACCACAATCCATCCTTCCACCGTCAAATGATCTACGATTCTTAAGAGCCAGATTCACTAAAATTTGATTGGTTTTGTTGAATCAGAACTTTAAACTTCTAGCTGGTGCTGTCACTGGCCACTTCCTCTTCAGTCAATAGTAAAACTACGTTGTATTGAGGTAATACACTGGTTAAGTATAACAGTCTACTATTATATAGTTGTTCTCTTCTTTTTCCAATTTAATCAATATAATAAGTCGGTACTACTATCTACAGTTGATTTGGCATAAAGAAAAATGCCAATTTATAGAACAAAGGAATATATTTTTAAAAATGAACAAGGATTATATAACCTTGGCTAAGTACTAATTTGGACTCTCCAAATATGCTACCGCACCCGTGTTGGATCCTCCAGAAAAGTACTAGCTTTGGAAGATACAACACGCAACCAACAACATTTTTGAAGAGATCGAGTAACATACGCTAAGTGTGAACGTTAAATGACCAAAAGATCTTTCCTGAATAGTTATATTTCATTGTTTTTCTAAGTTGAGATTGTTTTATGACCAAAAGATACACGTCTGCATATGCTTGACTGAGAAAAGAAAGCATTTACATTTTCCTAAAGTTAAATTAAGAATCTCATGACAGCTAACGGAGCTCTATTACAGGGAAAATACAGATTAGCACTTTATTCCTCTATGAAGAACAAAATGTGAAAAACATCCAGATATAAGGAAGATTATTCTTAATCAAGATACTTCGTTGCGGTAAGACAAATCAGACTGACTGGCCAGGCTCGTAACTGTTCAATTCAAATTATCCTTCTTTTATTTCTCCCTACTTTTACTGGATAGCTAAACTGCACTCAGCTTTAGTTAATTTATCAAGAAATAATGAGAAATAACTTCTTTCAGTAAATTAAAAAAAAGAAAAATTTACCCAAGCTAACTAAAGCCTGCACTCCAAAGTCTGCAATAGTGACTGGGGTCTGGTCATTTTTCTCAAGAATCCTACCATCACTTGAAAACAACGATTTCTTCACCTAGAAATCATAAAGAAACCACCATTCTTAGTGGATAAAATGGCTGCACTACTTGACATACGGACTACTGAAAAATAAACAAAGAGATGACTATTGGAGAAATGCTCATATTTCAATTCAACCATTTCATGTATCAGAAGCATAGAAGTAAAGCAAGTTTCACCTGAACTAACTGACTATTGTTGCCTTGTTTGAGATAAGGTGCAGACAACTAGCTTCAAAGTCTTGAATTTTAAGCATCTCAGAACAAGTTACATTACTTTAGCATTAATGTGCATTGGCTATGAAACTACTTATAGGACAGGAAAACCTGCATTTTGAATAGCAGAACGCAGTCAGCAAAGACTTTTTGAATCCACATTCTAACCAATTTCTAGAACTTCAGCTTGAAATCCATCATATCTTTCAATTAAACCCGAAGAACTTTATCTCTAAAACGGTAGAAAGATACGAATCCTAGACTTCCTAGCTAGAGGCTAGACGGTATCATACCACGGGACAGAAAAAGTAGCTTTGGTTGATTAGCTCCAACAGTAGTAGTTGCCAAATGCAGCCAACAGAAAAATGAGACTTCCAGTCCCAATTTATATTTGGGACATTCCAAAACGTTTGATACAAGTCCATTTCTATACAACTTCCACAACTTTGAGAGAAATTAACTTTGCATTACTTTATTATTCTCTTCGACAATCACTAGTACAATAAATAAGTCAAATGAAATTCTTAAATTTGCATCTAACATCCTTCCACTATCACTAATCTACTTCAAGTTAACTTTGCAAATATTGTTATGTCTACTCAAATACTGTCATATAAAATAGAATTGAATTAGGTAATTAATCGTAATGAGTGGAGAAATCACATCAACGCAGATACGACAAGCTCGCTCGACAACATCAACAGCAGCTTCCACCTCTCTATAGTATTTTGCTTTCTGCTCCGAGAACGGAAGACTCAAACTCGACCTGGAAATAGAAAAAGCACAGTCATAGCTATTCAAACACAAATTCCGGCGTATCAATCAGCTAATTGAGGTCGACTATATGAATTTTGAGGGAAAAAATCATGCAGAGAGGAGTGAGCTGTGGCTGACCTAACGGCGACGAAACGCCGGCGAAGTGGCGTGCGGAAGGAATGCTGAGGAAGAGCTGCAGGGAAGCGGGAGGCGGAGTAACGGAGAATATCCATTAAGGCTATGAAATCGGAGTCGGGTCAGGTAGTTGGTAGTTGTTAGTTGTCACTCCTGGAAGGTACAACTATTACTGCCAAATGTACATGGGTTATATTAGTTTCTTTGTTGTTGCTTGAAAGGTAGGGTTCGAATGGTGGAAATTGGTGCACCGCTGACCCTCTAATATTTTGCTAATTAAATATCATTATTATAAAAAGTAGAATCAAAATTTACAATTTGTAAATTCGAAATTTATTAATTTGGTAATTATGGTGTATTTTTTTCTTTCCTAGCGAAAATTTGATGATTAAACATAGTTCTTGTGTTGTCGTTTGACAAACAAAAATTTATTATTTAATTTAACGTTAATTGATATTTATATTTTTTAATTTTGATTGTGCGTAAATAAGCACTTAAAGTATTATAAAGTTGAACATGAAAATGAATTACATGGGATTTGTCACTATGATGTGTAGGTCTACTTGTTCAAATTTATGATAATTTGGTCCAAGCTAAATCATATGTTTATGTATAAGTAAGTCTTTTCTTCTCGATTTATTTTATGTATATTTGCATATTAATTACTCTCTTCGTTTTGTTTTAATTGATCCTCTTTCTAAAAATATTTGTTTCAACTTAGTTATTCCTTTGATGAAATCAAAAGAATTTTATTATGTTCTTTCAATATTACCCTTAATATTAAATGACTAAATAAAATGTATTTACTCAAATTTATATTTTCAAAGCACAATTAATAAGGCTAGTTTGATAAAATAAAATTCCTAATTAATATTTTTGTAATGAACGTACCAAGTCAATAGAGGTCAACTAACATGAAACGAGGGGAGTAACTCATAATCTTTTCGCTATAGCTTTTAACTTATCTTAACATTGAATGATAACACATGCACCATATGATATACCCGTCAAATAAATATGACACATGCATGTTACCAGGGGGTTTGGGTCACAGGTGATAAAAGAGTTTTAAAATGAGGTGTAGGTGACACAAGTCTTAATTATTAGTTGGAGGTGACAATTACTTTATTATGTATTAAGAAAGTTGGGAAAGTTTTAAAATAACCCACAAATTTTTAAAGTTTATACTTTGATCCCAATGTATACCTAAAATAACAAAAAACAGAGAGAAAAAAGGCGTCTTTCTCTATCTTCTCATCCATTGCTGTTTTCTCTCTCTTAGCGATTTTTGTTGTTAATTTTTTCTGTTTCTGCTGCTTTATTCATCATCTTCTGCTTCATCTTCTTCTTGTCGACTATTTGTTGTTGTTGTTGTTGGTACAACGCTACTGCTGCGATCTGACCAATTTCTTAGGTCAAATTTTATTTATTACATCACTTTCCACTTTGGCACTACTTCATAGGTTACTTTGATAAGTAAAATTATGATTTTTATTCGTATTTGTCATCTGGATACACTTTTGTTTTTCCAACAATGGATAGAACCCCGATTATGAATCCAGCACAATTACCCACAATTTAAACAGATCAATCGTCTGGTGCATCAGATGAGTAATCTGTTGCATCAGACTATTTATCTGTTGCATCATCGTATTATCTGTTGCATCAGACGTATTATCTGTTGTATCAGGATATTTATATGTTGCACTAGACTAATTATCTGTTGCATCAGAATGTTTATCTGTTGCACCAGACTAATTATCTGTTGCAACGAATGATTAATCTGTTTGAAACAGCACAAATCAACCCCTGCCACAAACCCAACAGATAAATCTTGCTATTGCTACTGGATTCTAAATTATTCCTTTTTACGTTGAATCGTCGAAATATTTGTTGAGAAGATAATAGACAGAATGAAAATTAAATATGGATTAAAACGTCAAAGTTCAAACATAATTTATTTATTAAACAAATAAAAATACATATAATAGACTAAAAGAAAAATAATAGTCTAATTATTATTATTATTATCAGCATCATCATTGCCAGCCGGCCAATCTTCAACCGGAAGTAGCAAGGTCCTCCTCAGTTTGTGTATCTCTTGGAGCATTCTTGATCTAACTCCTCCCAATTTCCATTGGAGATCACGAACTTGATTTCAAAGTTCATTTACGGCGTCTTGCAGAAAAGCAACGTCCCACACTGGGTCAGCCATGATCTTATCGTTTAGAGTGTAATATGAAAGATGAGATGCAATAAATAAATAGAGTGTGTATTTGAATGAACGATTGAGTAAGGACGGACCTAGTTATAGAGGATTGAATTTGCATGAGAGGCAAAAAGGCGCGACTATTCACCTCCATACATTAATTAAATTTTTGATTAAATTAAGAAAATAAATATTGTGATATAAGTCATGACTTTTCAAATTATTATTATTAATTAGTCTTTCGAAGAACCATTTTTATTGAGTTCTGGCAACAGATTCTATATCTGTTGCATCAGATAACACATCTGTGACAACAGATCTATTATCTGTTGCAACAAATATAAAATATGTTGCATCAGATAACATATCTGTTGCAACATATAATCTAACTGTTCACCTCCATTTATTAATTACATTTTTTATTAATGTGAAAAGTAATGAATTAATTAAATTAAGAAATATGGTGATAAGTCATGATTTTTCAGATTATTATTATTAATTAGTTCTTCCCAAGAACTACTTTTATTGAGTTGTGACTCGATATAGGTTGCATAAGATAAATCATCTGTGACAACAGATATATCATCTGTTGCAACCATAGTGAACCTATTGCATCAGATAATTTAATTGTTTCAACATATAATCTACCTTTTTTTTAAAAAAAATAACTATATCATCATATCATTAATCCAAATTTGCTTACTTTTTTATTTTATATAAAAAAAATACCTTTTCAAATTCCTTAATAAATAATAATCATTTTATTATATAATAAATAATTTAAAAAACAATTTCAAAAATAAAAATGGTGAAAAGTCACGATCAGTTATTAAAATTGTGGTTATAAATTGTGTTTATTATTTATTTCCTTATTATTTATTTACGAAACATTTTTCATATTGAATAATCGGAACTCCGAGTCATGTCTTTCTTTTCACCCTCTCAATAACAACAATAGCCCTTTTTTATTAATAACCGCCAGGTGCAACATATGATCAATCTGTCGTAGCAGATTAACCTCTAACTGTTGACACAAATTGCTGCTCAATCCCTACCACCAACCGTCGACATGTTGAGAATAAGGAATAAACAGAATGATTATTATTAAATACTAAATAAGAATTAAAAATTCAAAGTCGACAACAAAATGAAATGAATCCCTTGGGTAGATTTGATATACAAAAGGAGGAAAATAATCGCTAAAATAAAAAACATTACCTAATTATTATTATTGTCAATCAAACATCTTTCATTCCTTCGGCAGCCTTGCTCCGAAGTCAGCCAAATATTTCTCTGGAGTTCATCAATCAAACCGCCTTTGAAGTTCACGCAAGGACTCGATATGAATATTCTTGTACGAATCTGGATCATCCATATTTGTAAGGAGGGACCTATTTATAAATTATTGTATCTCGAAAAGAAAAGAAAATTACTTTAAAATAAATCTAACATATGGGTAATCTGTTACAAAATATATTCTTTCTATTAGATAACTTACAACATACTGGCAATCTTTTTGCAACAGATGTATATATCTGTTTGATTTCTGCAACAGGTTGATCACTGTCGTGACAGATGTCTCCAATTGATTGACAATGTAAATAGATGTGTCATCTGTTGCAACAAGCTAGTCATCTATTCATTCAATTTGCCATAGATGGGCTAGGAAGAATAAGGTGTGTGCAGATGGATCCACTATCATACGTGTGGGAGTTAAGTATGTATTACTGATAAGGTTACTGGGACAACACACACAAAGTACAATATTTTTGTGAATGCAGTTTTTAACCGATTAGGCATTGATCATTCAAAAAATATCCTTCATTACACCGCTAAGTTTGATTGATTCGAAATTGATAAGGCTGAGAACCTCATAAAGAATGGTGCAGATACCCTGTTACGAATTACTGACGGTTGGTGCTCGTGTTTATGCGTGCCAAGTTTTGAGAAAGGATCAATATTTGTCGTCACTGCAGAGAACCAATAGCGATTGGACTTAACTTTAAGTGTGCATTGGACCCTTAGAGGGCCCTCGAAGCCTCGCACTATATCAAACAAAAATGGAAAACCAATATAGTTATTGCCCTAGCCAAAATTTATATGGTTGAGTTGCTCGCTCGGGTTGATGATTATATGCCAGAAGGTGCTGGGAAAATTGGTTGTTGATGGAATACTATATCATCCGAGAGCTAATTGAAGAAGAGACACAAGGTAGAAAGTAACTTCTAACGAATCTGGCCGATGAAATTATCTTAACAGATGCAAAATCTGAATCAAGTGCAAATATGAAAGTATATCCGGTAATATAATTTTGTCTGTTGTGTCTCTGAAAGAAAAACAATGCAGATGGACACTTTGTTAGGGAGCTGCATGGTCGAGATTATCACCTAGGTAGAAAATAGGAAAAGACCAACAAAGCAGCCTCACGGGCATCGAAGGTAGAAATGATGTTCAGCAAGTCTAGAAAACTTACGCCAACAACAACTGCAGTGAAAATAAGAAAACTAAGAGAAGGCGGCAATTTTTGAATTTTAAATTTCATCCCATCTTTTTGTTTGTGTTTTCGATCAGGTCTACTGTCGTTGACCTGATCGGAACCACAAACGAGATTGAAAGGCAAATAGAGTATCATTGCTTCCTTAGCAATATGATTATAATTGATTGTGTTTTCTTTCCTTGACATGCTTTCAATATTCCTTGGAGAAGATCAGATGCTTGCTGTAGTCTATGAATCTCGATAATTTTCAAGCTTGCCGCCAGCTTTTTGATTCTGTATTCAAGCTGGTTGTTACCGTCTTCGAAGTTGGTAAAGAGTTTCTCGTCTCTTGTGAGCTCGATCAGGAACACTACCTTCAAAGTTGTGGCATTCTAAAAGCCCTTCAGAACACTTTCTCTTCAGAAGCTTTACAGGATACATGGAGGGTCGCTGTGTTTGTTTTAGGTCAAAATGTGTTGATGCACGTTGAAGATGTAGTCCCAACAGTTGAACAACACATTTTTATCGAGCGTTGCTCCATCCATCTTGCTCAACCAATTTGATAAATTAGTAAGCATGGAGTTACGTAGCATGTGATTTAAACCGACTCTACCAAGCCTATCAAATGTTACAAAACTCCAAGCTTATTACCCTATCAAAACAATATGCCCGAGTTAGTGCACATAGAAAAAAAGCCCAATCTGTCAGCCTTTCTGCTGATCACTCTTCTCCAATATAAATGACAAGATATCTGCTGTGCAAAAGTCTACCCCATCGCCAGATATGATTGCTTGGGAACATGTCTGGCGATGGTGTAGACTTTTGCATAGCAGATATCTTGTCATCTATATTGGAGAAAAGCAATCAGCAGAAAGGCTGAGAGATTGAGCTCGTTTGATTTGTGTACTAACTCGATCATATTTTTTTAACAGAGTAATGAGCTTAGAGTTACGTAACGTTTGATAGGCTTGGTAGAGCCGGTTTAGATCACATGCTATGTAACTCCATGCTTACTAATTTATTAAATTGGTTGAGCAAGATGCATGGAGCAACGCTAGATAAAAGTGTGTTGTTCAACTTTTGGGACCACATCTTCAACGTGTATCAACACATTTTGACCTAAAACAAACACAGAGACCCTCCATGTATCCTTTAAGGCTTCTGAATAAAGTGTTCTGAAGGGCTTCTAGAATGCCACAACTTTGAAGGTAGTGTTCTTGATCGAGCTCACAAGAGATGAGGAACTCCTTACCAACTTCGAAGACAGTAACGACCAGCTTGAATACAGAATCAACAAGCTGGAGACAAGCTTGAAAATTATTGGGATTCACATACTACAGTAAGCATCTGATCTTCTCCAAGGAATATTGAAAGCGAGTCAAGGAAAGAAAACACAATCAATTATAACCATATTGCTAAGGAAGCAATGATACTCTATTTGCCTTTCAATCTCGTTTGTGGTTCCGATCAGGTCAACGACAGTGGACCTGATCGAAAACATAAATAAGAAGATGGGATGAAATTTAAAATTCAGAAATTGGCGTCTTCTCTTAGTTTTTTTATTTTCACTGCAGTTGTTGTTGGCATAAGTTTTCTAGACTTGCTGAACATCATTTCTACCCTCGATGCCCGTGAGGTTGGTTTGTTGGTCTTTTCCTATTTTCTACCTAGGTGATAATCCTGACCATGCAGCTCCCCAGCAAAGTGTCCATCTGCATTGTTTTTCTTTCAGAGACACAACAGATGAAATTACATTACCGGATACACTTTTATATTTGTACTTGATTCAGATCTCGCATCTGTTAAGATAATTCCACCGGCCAGATTCGTTAGAAGTTACTTTCTACCCTATGTATCTTCTTCAATTAGCTCTCAGATGATATAGTCTTCCATCAACCGCCCATTTTCCCTCGAAAGTATTCTCCTACCGCACATTCTGGCATAAAATCATCACCCCGAGCGAGCAACCCAGCCATATGAATTTTGGCCAGGGCAATAAATATATTAATTTTTCATTCTTATTAGATGCAGTGCTAAGCTTCGAAGGTCTTCTAAGGGTCCAATGCACCTTAAAAGTTAGTCCAATTGCTATTAAATCTCTTTACGGTGACATAAAAATTAGGTCCCTTCACAATGCTTGACAAATAAACATGAGCAACAACTGACATTAAATCTTAACAGGCTATCAGAACCATATTCATGGTCCCTCAGCCTTATTAGTTCGGACCTACCAAACTTAACTGTAAAATTGCAGACATCTTATTTAAATGATCTATGACTAATCAGTAAAGACATCTTTTACAAAATCAGTGCACTCTATGTGTGTTTCCCCGATAAAATTATCAGTAATACATACCTCCCACATATGAAGTGGTTCCATCTACAAGCAGCTTATTCCTCCAATCCCATCTTTATGGCAACCTCTTGAGATAGTCCATTAAAAGTTGATCAACTGTCAGTTTCTTATATTTACAAAGAAGAGGGAAAAAAATTAATGTCACAAAAAGAACATTGTCCATCTGTTGCATCAGATGTGGAGTCTGTTGCAACAGATGTGGAGTCTGATGAAATACATCAAACCAGCCTTTCTAGTGGTCTTATTTATTTCAACAGTATCTCTATCTGTTGCAACATCAACAACAACATAAACATCAACAAAAAAAAAACAACATTCGTTCCAACAACATCATCAACAACAAAGAAGCAACATCCTTTGTGCATGAACCATCAACAACACCACAAGTTTCAACAATGCCAACCCCACCAACAACATCAATAACTGCATCAACAATAATGAAACAAACAAAATACATACAAAAAAAATGATACTGCCAACAAGGCTTTTAAAATTCTCCCAACAGATGACTTTTTTCTCATATTGTAATAAAAATTCACGGATTATTTATTCAACACTTACAAGTTCCTTAAAAAAATTTAATAAATATGCTATGGGTAAATAGTAATTAAATAAAAAACAGATGTAAATAACATGCAAAGAAGAAGACGAGAATGAAAGAGCAATAATGAACCATACCTTAATATCAAAAAAGGGGATCAAAATAGAAATTTAAGTCGAGGAAAGATATGAATGGGTTTAGATCCGAAAAAATCTTTATGAGAAGAGAAGAGAAAAGAGAGAAAAAAAACTGTAACCCTAAAGATGTGAGAGAAAAAATGAGAGTTGAATAAAATAAACTGCAACTGAAGGAAGAGATGAGATAATTTCTATAGATGTATTGTGTACATAGACGTGGTGGTTTTCAATATTCATTAATTAATATTTATTAATTTCATTAATAATTTGAGGGGCACAAGGAAGACTAAGACTACTGACATTGAAAAGACAAGACTGCTCAATGAACTCATTTTTGAGATATCCAAGAAACATTTTTTACCACCTTTAGTAGTAAGTACTACTACTTGATATTATCTACTCAGACCAGAAGCTTCTTACTTTAAAATTAAAAGAGATAAAAAGATTTTCAAACAGATATGTCATCTGTTGCAACATATATAAATATCTGTTTAGAAATCCGAACAGCTCAGTCATCTATCGTAACAGATATAAATATCTATTTAAAAATTTTCAAAGCTCAGTCATCTGTGACAACAGATGAAAATGTTTATTTGATAATTAATAAAATCAGATATGTCATCTGTTACAACAGATATAAATATTTTTTTGAAAATTTCCAACAGCTTAGTCATCTATCACAACAGATGCAAATATCTATTTGATAATTAAATCAGATATGTCATCTATTGCAACATATATGTACCTGTTTGAAAATTTTTAATAGCTTAGTCGTTTGTTGCAACAGATTTCATAGCAATTGATTTAGGTGGAACTAGAGATGAATGAATAAGCTCGCAGGGTCAACCACAAATCCAATCGAGTCTTTGCAATTGCATGGAGTTGGTATTATGTTCATACCGATCTGAGTCATCGATCGATCACTCTAAGTTTAAATGAGTTCTCATCAACTCAATGTTAGGATAGTGATAGTACCTAAGTTGATTTAGGTGGAACTAGGGATGAATGAGTGAGCTCGCAGGGTCAACTACAAATCCAATCGACTCTTTCCAATTGCATGACGTTGGTATTGCGTTCATCTCTACCTGAGTCGTCGATCGATCACTCTGAGTTGAAATAAGTTCTCATCAACTCAATGTTAGGATAGTGATAGTACCTAAGTTGATTTAGGTGGAACTAGGGATAAATGAGTGAGCTCGCAGGGTCAACTATAAATCCAATCTAGTCTTTGCAATTCCATGGCGTTGGTATTACATTCATCCTGACCCGAGTCATCGATCGATCACTCTGAGTTGAAATGAGTTCTCATAAACTCAATGTTAAGATAGTGATAGTACCTAAGTTGATTTAGGTGGAACTAGGAATGAATGAATGAGCTCGCAGGGTCAACTACAATTCCAATCGAGTCTTTATAATTGTATGGCATTGGTATTGTGTTCATCCCGATCCGAGTCATCGATCGATCACTTTGAGTTGAAATGAGTTCTCATCAACTCAATGTTAGGATAATGATAGTACCTAAGTTGATTTAGGTGAAACTAGGAATGAATGAATGCTCGCAGGGTCAACTACAAATCCAATCGAGTCTTTGCAATTGCATGGCGCTGGTATTGTGTTCATCCCGACCTAAGTCGTCGATCGATCACTCTGAGTAGAAATGAGTTCTCATCAACTCAATGTTTTAAAAACTATATCTTTTAAAAATTTTAAAATTAATTAAGATCAATTCAGACCAAATTAGCAATTTTAAAACTTGTCATTCTTTTCCAAAAATACAAATCAACCCATACAAATCATCCATTTGCACGAAAAAATTTTCATTTCAAATCTTTATTTCTCAATCTTCTCTTTCTCTCTCTCTCTCTCGGGGTGTCCTCTCCCTCTCAACAATACAAACAATACAAACAATAACTACTCAACATATTGCTCAACCCTTCAAAACAGGTTGATTTTCTTTTCATTTATGACTACATATAGTTGTTTTTTTGGACTTCATTCCCGCTTGTATCCGTTGTTTTTTATATCTTCGCATGTAATAGAGTTCGAGAAGAGTTCTACATTTGTTCTTTATTCTAAAGAATAAGGCTTTTTAGTTAATGATAAAAAAGAAGACTTTTAGTTGTATTATCTTCGAGAATGGGTTAACAATTTTGAGTTTTGATGCTAAAAAAGTAGGAAGCATCCGAGAAAACCCTAGTTTTTCTGTTAGTGTTTTATTGACTGTTGTGGTATTGTTAGATTTTGTTTGTGGTGTTGTTGGTGGCTGTTGTTGGTGGTGTTGGTATTTATGTTTTTTGGCGGTGGTGTCGGTGGTCTTGGTGTTGGTGTTGGTGGCATTGGTGGTGGTCATGGTGGCATTGGTCGTGGCATTAATTGTGGTGGTGGTGGTCCATCTGTTGCAATGAGTGGAAGATCTATTGAGATATATTAAATAGGTCTTCAAACAGATTCTCCATCTGTTCCAACAGATGGGTTATTCGTTGGAGTATTTTCTTGTAATGTGGCAGAGGATAATTTATTAAAATTTCTCCACCTGTTGCAACAGGTGAAACATTGTGGGGATATATTAAATAGGTCTTCAAACAAATTCGGGTTCCCCATCTGTTCCAATTGATGGGTTGTCCGTTGGAGTTTTTTTTTTTTTGGTTATGTGGTAAGAATAATTTATTAAAATTTGTCTAACCTTTTTAAAAAAAATTATGCAGACATCAAATGCAATGTATTTTTTGTTTTTCTTTTGTTTGTAGTCAAAAGATGTCTCCCAAAAGAAAAAAAAAAACAGAAAGTGAAGAAAGTGGATCAACTTCCGATCACCAAACAAAAAAGGCTAGAGTATAGATAGATTTCGGAGGAACTTCCAGAACAATCTCAGTTAGGGAAAAATGAAGCCGAGAAAAATTATAACTCCTCCTCACCAATGGGGCATGAAATAATATCGAAATTTCAGCATGATTCTATCAAAATCATTAGTATTGACAAGTTTCGAGTTGCGATGCCGATGAATAACCCTAATACAGTATTTGGTGATCTTGTACTTAAATGTCAGTTGGGCAAACCTTTTGACGAACTTAGGAGTATTATGAAGAAGGAAAACATAGATGGATTTTTTAAGAAGAGTAGCTTTGCACATTTTCTTGAGCTGTCTGGGCCCCGCCCTCTCCGTTTTCCAATGATCATTGTATATGGCCTTCTCAAGCATAGAATTATGTATGCGGGGGATGATGGAGGTCCAAAGAAGGGTAGAAATAAGATGGATGAAGTCTGGATCAACTACTGTAGCATGTCGATTTGTTTTGGATTGAAAGAGTTTGCCATTGTGACGGGCTTGAGATGTGATCGTCCAGAAGAACTTGTCATCAAGAAAACACCCCACAAAGGGTCCAACAAATGCAAGGTAAAAAAATATGGGTTGTTGGGAATTGTTGAACCTAGCTACAAAGTGAAGAATTTGATAGCGGATCTCAAGAATAAAGACATACCAAAGCACTACAGGGAGAAATTTTGCTTAGTTTGGATTGTCCATTCCGTTTAATTGGCAAGAGACGTCAAGAAAGTCATAGAACGTGATTTGTTGGCGCTTGCTGATGATTTTGGAGATTCAACAATTATCCCTGAGGCTACGACAGCTACTACTTGATTGTAAAATATTTACTGAAAGAGATAAAGCCAAAAACAACCACATTATACGGCTTTTCTTGGGCTTTCATGGTAAAATTGATCATTATTTTTACTCATTCATTAATTTATATTGAATATACTTGTGACTTTTTTTTTGCTTGCTTCCTGATTACAATTTTTAAGCTTGGGCATATGAAGTCATTCCTCCCCTCTGAAACCATTTCACGGATTACCCGGATAAGGTTTCTCATCCAAGGATCCTTAGGTGGTTGGCTGCAGTTGAGATCAGCAAAAAAAATATTAACGAGGCTGATCTTTTTAACCATTTGGATGATGCAGTATGTCTTCTTTCAACTAAAATAATTTGCCTCAAAGAAAGATATTGAAACAGATATTCCATCAATTGCTAGAGATTACCCGTCAACTGTAACTAGTGTAATGGGTAATCTGTTATAACAGATGATCCATATTTCACAACAGATTAACCATATGTTGCTCTGTTCTCTGAACCCTACTCAACAGATTACCCATCTACTATAAATTGTGCAATAGATGGGTATTCTGATACAATATATTATCAATCTACTTCAACATACAGATCAGCTGTTGCGGTAGCTAGATCATCTGTTGCATAAGTTGGTTGTGTTAACATAATCCGAGCCCTATGTAACCCAACTAACTGCAAATTATTATTATATGATTTAAATTTCTCCTATCATTTTCTTATAGGTTGTGCATCCTTGGATCGTGCCTACCATTGATGAGCTGGGGATGACTTCTTTTCTTACTCTGGGTCTTCTTGATACAAAAGAAGACCCAACGGTGGAGTTAAAGAAGGAATTGGATGGAGCAACATCCATAAGAAGAGCAGTTAAGCAAGGTCAGTCTAATGTTGAAGCTCTTCACGACATAACTCAAACTGCAACAGATCCGGGTGCTTCTTCTGGGGGTGTTGCTGGTGGAGTTGTTTGTGATGGTGGAAGCCATCCTGCTTCTGCTTCTGCTGCCAATCGTGATTATGAGCATGTTGATGCTCAGTAAAAAATAAATATGTTTCAAAACACCCCTTGCACGGATCCTTCCTCTCACCTAGGGATGGGCATATTTTGGTTTAAACCGAAAAAACCGAAAAATCAAACCGAAATTTAATTTTGGTTTCAATTTTTTGATTTTTCGGATCGGATTCGGTTTGTAATTTTAGAATTTCGGTTTTTCGATTCAGTTTTTGTTTTTTTTAATAAAAAAAATTGGTTTAAACCGAAAAATCAAAATTTTATAAATAAATAAATAATATATATTTTATTATATATATATATATTATAATATTATATTATATATATAACATAATATTATGTTATATATAATATTTAGTAAATCACATTCACAATTAAAATTTAACAGTAAATTCGCATACGCCGCGGACAGTTTATGGATTGTTTGAGTGACTCAAATATATTATGGACTATTTTGGTGACTTTGGACTGTTTTATGGACTATTTATGCAGAAAGTATGTTATTTCATGGACTATTTTTATGAGTTTTGTATTATTTTGTAGACAATTTATGCAAGGTTATATTATATGAAATGATTAATGACGTTATGTATTATGTTAAACTTATGATTATTTCATTTCGTTTCATCCATGTTGAGTTATTTATAATTATTTATATTTGGGGATGAAAAACAGGTTTAAAAAAAATAATTTTTCTAAAAAAATCCATCAATTTTAAATGCTTAGTTATGAAAAAGAGAGGCTAACTACTTTAATATTTCAAACCGAAATAAAAATCCGAAATAACCAAACCGAATTTGTAAAAACCAAAACAAACCAAATTTATTTCCGTTTGATTATAGATGTCATTTTTGTCAATCCAAAAATCGATAAACCGAACCGATATTAAACAATCAGACCGAATCGACCGAACGCCCACCCCTGCTCTCACCCCTACACCGGTCCCTCCCACCTTTACAGTGGTCCCTCTCACCCCTCTTCACCCTCATATTCTCATTGCAAATGCAAAGTGTGCAAGGACAGAGAGGATAAACTCCTCGACAAGCTAGAGGCTATTGCTGAAGCTACTGAGGAGTTGAAATTCAGGAGGGGTGTCATACCATCCAACGAGGTGAGGGAGCCATGCACTCCTACAATGGAGGCTAGAAGGAATAGAATAAAAATTAGACAAATTCTCTCCGTTCTGAAATCAGCAAGAAATGCAACTCTCCCCGCTCCAATAGTTGTTGAAGTTCAGGGGCCGCCAAAGAAGGTGGACATATTTGCACTTGGCAAGGAGAAGAAGAAGGAACTGAAAGAATTCATCAAGATGAAGGTACAAAAAGAATACACCATGCATTCATTTGCCGCCAAAGACTTCTCGAATAGGACAAATATGTGTGTGTGGTACGAGGACAAGGTAATTTTACTTTTGCTAACCTACACTTCCAATCTACTCCATGAAGAAGAATCTACGCAGCAGATGTGTAATCTGTTGCAACAGCTTGGTATTTTGTTGCAACATAATACACATTTGTTGCATATGTTGCGTTGGCTGGGTAATCTGTGAACTGATTCAGAGAATCCTCTGCATCAGATTCTTTCCACTGTATTTTATTCCTTATAATTACTAACCTATTTAAAAATTATCTTCTTATACCACAGTATGTTGATGAAATTCTCTGCCTCATGAGGGGTAGGCAATTAGCATACCCAGATGCTTATGATGCTGCTGATAGGATAATGAACCTCAACTTCTACAATAATTTTAAAGATAGGTACGCTGATCTTCGTAATCTAGCTGATTCCAGTGGCCTGGGATTTGATCAGTTAGTTTCTATGTTCCAATGGGATGAAGAAGCGATTAAATGTGTTAGAGGGAAGAGGCCATATCTACACGGCAAGAGCTGGACCAAGGCAAAGAGAATCCTTGCAGTCATAAATGTGGATGTCACCCATTTTCGCACTGTTGAGATACTACTATACAAGGAAAATATTAAGGTTTATGAGTGCAACTTATCTGTGTTCAGTGAGAAGACGTTTTTAACCCACATGCAGCCACTCTTAATGTTGTTGCCCAAGTTTTTGATGCAGAGTAAGCTGATGGATCATTTGCCAGCTGAAGTCTTGGCGAGGGAATCATGGGTTTTTAAAGGTTAAAATAAGAACATCCAGCTCTCAAAAAATACAATCGGTGCAGCGTGCGGGCCGTACTCGCTTGCATACATGGAGTGTTTGTTGACCTGCACATAAATGACCGGTGTGTGCGACACCATTGTGGGAAAGATGCAACGGGTCTGGGCATATGGGGTACTAACTAAATGGTTGGAGCCCGTGTATAAAAAAGAACATGTACAAAGACAGAGACGAACACGATAACAAATTTTCATTTCAAGCCAATTCACTATACATATAGGGGCAATAATTTTTATGTCTGACAAAGTTGAATTTTTATAATGCAAGAGATTTTATATCTGTCGTAACAGATGTAGTACCTGTTGTGATAGATTGATTATCTGTTGGAATAGGTTGGTCATCTATTGGGTTATGCAGATGTTCCCTATTTGTCTGTCGCAACAGATTTATGATATGTTACAACATATAACTTATCTGTTG
This sequence comes from Capsicum annuum, assembly GCF_002878395.1. Taxonomy (NCBI): domain Eukaryota; kingdom Viridiplantae; phylum Streptophyta; class Magnoliopsida; order Solanales; family Solanaceae; genus Capsicum; species Capsicum annuum. The sequence continues at coordinate 131,624,522 of NC_061112.1, read as the reverse complement.
CAACTGATCGGTAATCTATTAGAGAAAATCAAAAAAGCAGGAAGACTTGTTATATAATTTCCAGCAGATGACCTACTTATTGCATCTCATGTTGCAACATATATCTAAATCTGTCTGATAAGATATGTCATCTGTTGCAGCAGATGTATTATCTGTTGCGATATTTAAATCTAGTACTCCATTTTAATTAACATGTTCAAAACTCAGAATTAATTATATTCATAGACAGAATAAAATTAATTGAAGCCTCTGGAAATTACATGAAATAAAATAAATCAACAAATAAATGAAATATAAAAAAAATTATTATGAGTACAAACGGTCTACTCTACAAATAAATCAATAAGTTAAATCAAGGAGGATAGGTTATTACATTGACGGACTCGAGCTATAAAGATATAATCAATATGGACAAGTGATACAAGTCAAATGGCCAACTTAATTTTTCAAGACATGATTGGAGGTCATCATTTAAAGGCTCAAGACTTGGTCACCCCGAGGGCACAAGAATATGCAAGGAAGACCCGTTTTGAGCACAAACAAGGTCGCGTGTGGAAGATTGCTTAGAGCATCGAAGACTTGAGGACTCACGGTTTTGGACAACACTTAATGAGTCATGATTTGGTCATCTTCATTAAGGGTATTTTGGTCACTTCATTGGATTTAAATGCACTCCATGGCCACCCCACCCTTTAAGGGCATTGTTGTCATTTTGCCTTGTCTTGTAATAAAATATAAATAGAATATTTTAGGTCTTTTTCTCATTAGTTATTTATTGAAGGAAGACAAACTCTCTCTCTAGTGTGAGGAGTGTAACACCCCTTAGTTGTAGGACTTGGAAAAGCCACCAATCCATAACTAGGTCTGCCCAAGTGTGGATATCACTTGTATTGAATCGTTGGCTTGATACGTTGGTGATTAGGGAGGTAAAGTCCCTTTTTTTCAACGTAAGAGTTTGGTGTTAACATTCATTAATCTTAGGGTCCTTACATGTGGTTAGGGTTCTTAGATTCTTGAATATTGTAGGTCAAACTATCTATCTATCTCTTTTGTTAACATTGTATTGTTGTTGGTCTTTGAAGTCTAGTGAAGCCGTGTAGGTCTCTTTCGATTCACTAACATTGTTGTTCTTGTGTTCATCTTTTTTCTTGCTCAAAACTAAATCTAAAGTCTAGTGAAGCCGTAAGTGGCCTATTTCGATTCACTAGCACCTTGTTGTTCAACTTGTTGCTCTTTTGTTAGCTTGAATCTCTTGATACACGCTTAGTTTTGTATCATTTGGTCTCAGAGTCATCTTTGATTTTTTTTCTAACAAGATCAACCTTGGGCTTGAGAGTTGAAAAAAAAATATAAAATAAAAAGAGTTGAAAAACTAAAAAAAAATTCAAAAAAGGAATAATCTACCCGTTCTTATTGTTCTTGGCCGAGAAAGTTGTTGTTATTGCTGTTGTCTTGGACGAGACATGTTTCTTTGTGACTAGATCTTTTAGTATTTTGTTCTTTAGAGTGTTTCTAGTGTTGGTTTCTTTCTCACCATCACTAAAAAGTGTCCAAATCTAAGCTTGAACTTGAACTTGTTGATGTTGTTAATTTGAACAAAGTGTGGCTGATTTGATGTTGTTGTCATTCTAAGCCTTGACCATGTTGAAGGCCTTGTTGTTGTGGAGTTGGGCGTTGGAATTTATTGTTGAATTTATTGCTCCAAGACCAAATTTTCCTCCATTAACCAAATCCACCATTTCCGAGTAAAATTTTGACAAAACCGAGGCCAATAGTGGACTGCCACATCACTAAATTACCATTCACGCAATATTTTGAGTTCAACTTTTAGATTTCTTAGTTTCATTTTATTGTTTCTTAGTTTCGTTTGTTGGTTTGAACACTAATTGACGACCTAGTAATCTCCTACTAGCTTGTTGGTTAGTTTTTGTGCCCGTTTGTTTGTGTTAGCATTATTTTATGCTTTTCTTGTTTTTGAATCGTAGAATTTCTTGGTTCAAGTTCGGACATTATTTCCTTGAGTCTTCAAACAAATGATCCATTCCGACTAAGGAGTAGACTCACCCCTCGACTCAACACGAACTACAAGCTGACTTGCAATATTTGTGAATCCAAGTGTAAAACGATCAAGTGTGTGAGAGTGTGGTAAGGTTGTTTTGAACTAACTTGTGTTTTATTTTGTAGACTTGTTCTTTTTTTTAGGTGCAATTATGATGAAACCCACGACTGCAAGTGTTATTTTGGCTAAACTTGAAGCCATTACCCGTCAATGGGAAGTGATAAATGAAAGGTTGGATCATATGGGAGTTCCAAGGGAGCAAGTGGGCTACCCGGACACACGTCAAGATGAAGACCGCAGCTCATATGAGCTACGAGGTAAAAATGTTATCCCCTACACTCATATGAACGTAGTTGCGATTTTACCTAGTGTAGGAGTTCATGAGTCTTCATTTTGTGATACTCTTGATATTGTTAGGTCACATGAGGACCAAACCTTGTTGTAGGTACACAAGCACTAGTTAATCCTTTAGATGACGAAATTGATTCACCTCGTGAGAATGATTTGTGTCCATCTGGTGATAGCACTTACAACTTGACTAAGGTTTTATTACCAAGTGACGAGAGTATTCACACACTAGTTGACCCTTGTGAAAAACAAGGTGAGTCTACATTGGTATGTGAATTGCCAACAACTAGTGAGGGTGAGCAAAATGATCAACCAGGCATAGATGATCTTGATTTGCTTGAATATTTAGAAAACCCGAGTTGTGATTGTGTTTGTGAAGATGATTTTGATTGTGGTCCTTTGGCTTCCTGTGATGGTTTGCACGTATGTGAGGATAACTCTTATGAAAGAGAAGGTGATATGTGCTTAGAAATGTCATCTACTTCATCTTTATGTGTTTCTTATGTTGGCTATATTCCTAGTGGAAATTTTGAAACTTGTAGTAAGTGAATTCATGGAAACTCTTTATTTGAAGTTGACTTATGGAACACCTTTCTCAACCCTCTTTTAGTTCATGATATTTTCAATAGTGATAAAGAGGGCTTGCTTAATTTCGAGGATGACACCCTAGGGGAAAGTGAGAGTGGCCAAGACCTAAGCCCTTGGTTACATCTCCCATTCGATCCCGGTAACTTCTTAGGGTGTGAAGGATGGATAGTTGTTGGTCGGTCTACTTGTTTGAGTGATATTGTTATATGTGTTAGGTGGACTTTACTTTCAATTAGGATACCACCCCTTGATGGTGATTCCTTTCGCCAACTCATTTGTAATTTTTTTCTAAGTCCCTCATGATTATAACAAAGGTCGTACGGTTATATCTCAAGCGTGTACCTCCTTGGCATGTTGATGTTGTTTATTGTACTAACTCTAACTCTCATGTCATGAGGATATGGTGCTTGTTTGTCTTCTCTTTGTTCTTGTAAAGTTTGGATTCAAGGTCGAATCTTTTTCAAGAAGAGAAGAATGATACAAGTCAAATGGCCAACTTAATTTTTGAAGACATGATTGGAGATCATCAATTAAAGGCTTAAGACTTGGTCACCCCGAAGGCACAAGAATATGCAAGGAAGACCTATTTTGAGCACAAGCAAGGCTGTGTGTGAAAAATTGCTTGGAGCATCGAAGACTTGAGGACTCACAGTTTTGGACAACACTTAATGGGTCATGATTTGGTCATCTTCATTAAGGGTATTTTGGTCACTTCATTGGGTCCAAATGCACTCCATGGCCACCCCGCCCTTTAAGGGCATTGTTGTCATTTTGCCTTGTCTTGTAATAGAATATAAATACAACATTTTAGGTATTTTTCTCATTAGTTGTTTATTTATGGAAGACAAACTCTCTCTCTAGTGTGAGGAGTGTAACACCCCTTAGTTGTAGGGTTTGGAAAAGCCACCAATCCGTAACTCGGGCTGCCCAGGTGTAGATATCACTTGTGTTGCATCGTTGGCTTGATACGTTGGTGATTAGGGAAGTAAAGTCCCTCTTTTTTTAATGTAAGAGTTTGGTGTTAACATTCATTAATCTTAGGGTCCTTACATGTGGTTAGGGTTCTTAGATTCTTGAATATTGTAGGTCAAACTATCTATCAATCTCTTTTGTTAACATTGTATTGTAGTTGGTCTTTGAAGTCTAGTGAAGCCATGTGGGGCTCTTTCGATTCACTAACATTGTTGTTCTTGTGTTCATCTCTAGTCTTGCTCAAAACTAAATCTAAAGTCTAGTGAAGTCGTGAGTGGCCTATTTCAATTCACTAGCACCTTGTTGTTCAGCTTGTTGCTCTTTTATTAGCTTGAATCTCTTGCTACACACTTAGTCTTCTATCAACAAGTTGTTCTTCATCCAGTGTATGGAATTCGGCTTTGGTCGTCGTGGATCTTTAACCTCGGTTGCGTACGGCTTCTGAGCTTTCGCTTCTCCATATTTCCATAAAAGAGCAGCATATCTTTTGTGGAGTAATCCGGCATCAAGTCCATCATTTGATACTTGAAATCCATCACTCAAATACTCGGCATAGGCGGCAAAAAAAGGACCACAATCCCTGCGTTATAAAAAAAAAAATAATTCATATCTTGCAGTTCATGCAAGCGTTGTGAAATTTGTGAAATGAAACTAAATCATGACACTTAAACTTACAGGCTACCAATGGTTTGTTGAGCAATTTCGTCAACATATTGTACATCAAATGGATTAGCCATTTTATCCCGGTATGCTTCAATCGTCGACCAATCAGTACGAACCTTTTGATCCAAAAAATCACTCATATCAAGGTAAGTAGGTAGTATTTTGGTTAGCTTTTGTATCTCAGACTATGGCCCGAAATGTCTCCTTCGCAACATCGAGTCATAAACTCGGATGCGCCTCTCTTTTAGAACGACGACAGCCAACACCCAACGAAATTAGTCACCACAATTGATTGGGATGTACACTTTGTCGACCAAATGCCAAGGTAAGCCAGCCGGAATGCTAAAACCTCTGATGATGTTGATTGAGCATTCCTTGTTTTGGGAAACTTCCGGATGCTGTTGACAATACCTATAGTAGGCATTATTGATGTAAACTTTGTACAAATAATTGTCTGTTGTGTATCTGTATTGTTTTTGTGTTTGCAACTTGGCCTTCTTTCGGAGGTAGTAAAAAATAACATCGATGTGCTGCACATATTATCAAACATTTCGGATTACGTGATGAAAAAATCAATACGCAAATGCAATTAAATAAAGTATTAATTAATAGTAATGTGTATGGACTTTAAACCTCATCATTCCAGCAAATTTGGGGTTGTGACATCAAATAGAAGCAATTTTTCATTCCGAAATGTGCAACAACAAAGTCGAACATATCAAAACCAAGACTCGATTCGTTCACTTTGTAGTGCTCGTCATTTTATTTTCTACATAATGATTTATATGTGTTAATGTCAGGTTCTTACAACAAGAATTGTATAAACCAATATCCATAAAATTGATTTATGTACCTGCTGGCATGATGCTTTAACAGCCCATTGGCAATCCATTCTGAATAGTCATTGATCAACTGTATTAGTTTTTTTGGAGCCTCGTCTGAGATGTTGAACCCTTCAAATGGATAATTCTTCCGTTCTCCCAAACTGACAGGCTCCACTTATTCTTCATCTTTGGAAAGCAATTGATGGATTATCAACTGTCATATTATGCTCTGCCGCAGTAACTGTGATATCCACCTGGAAAGCCAGAATTGTCAATGCTAAGTAGAGATATACAACAGATTTTTTATCTGTTGCAACAGATGATTCTTATGTTGCATCAGATGGATTATCTATTGGGACAAATTCGAACAGGTAAATCAGAGCAGTACGATAATTTTAAATAGATGACCCATATGTTGCAACATAAGACTTATCTGTTGAAACAGATAACGAATTTAATGTAATAGGTTAGACAAAAGTTGCAACAGATGTATACATCTATTTGATAATTTTCAGTAAATGTATCATTTGTTGAAACAGATATATGCTTGTTTATTTTTTGGAACAGATAATCTACATTCACCTTCTTCAGCTCATGCTGCTCTTCTGTGGCCCTTGCACACTGAACATCAGTGCAAGACAAAGACAGAGGGGTTGCAATCTTGCTTTTTTTTTATGATTGATGATGCCTTGGAAGTGTCTTTCCTTCTCCTCTTAGCCGCCTTGATCTCTTATGAAGTGTCTGGATATGAAATTCTCTTTGATAGAATGACACCCCTCTTAGATGTCATTTTCTTTACAGAAGTAGTTAGTGCATTAATAGCATTAATCACTCCATCGTGTTTCGCCTTGCAGTCTTGACATTTGCATGAAGAACATTCGCTAAATGCTGAAAAATTTGAAGAAATTTTTTTACAACTATTATGATCATAATCATAATGACTTGTTGTTTCAAAAACTTAAAGAGGAGCATCATTAGCCCCACCCTCAAAAATTATTTTTCTTGTGATGGTTGTTGCTCTAAACAATTTCTTTTTTATTCCATCAACGACCTTAGAGTCCGATAAAGTTTACACAGACCGTAAAGTAACAAAAAATGGCATCTTCAACTCTCGGTTGGTCAAAACAAGCCACAGATGGACAATCTAAAATAAATCGGTACATATATTAAGAATGATGATGAAATATTTAATCATTAATTAAAACAAAAACTTGATTAGAATTGGACTTACTGCTTCCTTGGGGGGATTGAAAAGATCAAGAAATTTTGCATTTTTATCAGTTTTGGCCGACAACCATCTCAAAATTCTTAGACGAGAAACTTCTTCCTGGTAGTTCACTTGTTGTCTCAAATAAGGAATGGCTTCAAATGCCCAAGCCTATAACATAACGCCAATAAATCAAAAATAGTATTGAATAAAAAAAATGATGAATCATATCATGATAAAAGAAATATTTACCATGAAGGCCCATGGAAAACCATATAAGTTGACTGTTTTTGGCGTTAACGAAGTCAACAAATATTCGACAGTCATTTTGAAGCTTTCATAACCCCAAGGATAGCTGTTAAATGCCTCAAGATCCTCGAAGAGATTTATTAAACTGAGGCTTATGTTGTTGTTAACGTCTCTCGCCTAAAGAACATTATGTACAAACCAAACCAAGCACAATCATTGTTTGTGCTTCTTTGAAAGTCCTTTACCTTTCAATGCTTCAATCAGATTTTTATTTTTGAAGCTTGGACCAACAATGGACACCAGGTCATCACGATCACTCGACTTGCCTTTTCCTTTTTTAGGTATGAAGGGTGTTTTTTTTTTGGGTCAGAGTAGGTATAACTTGAGAAAGAGAAGGAGGATAACATTTTAGTCCGGTAACTATAGCAAACTCCTCCCAACCAAAACAAACAGGCATGCCACAATAATTTATCCACACCTCATCTATCTTATCTTTGTTTTCATACATAAAACTGCGCTTGAGAATATCATATACCATTTTTATCTGGAAACGAGCATTGTTGTCCTCCGACAAATCAAGATATTTCCCAAAACAGCTTTTCCTGAAATAAGAATCCAATTTTTGTTCTCGAAGTATTTTTCTGAAGACGTCGAAAGATTTTTCCATGAATGACTTAACCACGAGATCACCCGTTAAATCTATGGTACCATCGTACTGCATTCTCACAGGGTAACGATCAATGCTGAAGGTTTTGACCAACTCTTCGATGAAGGGCTATTAGCATTTGGATCATTTCTTTTGAAAGATTCCTCCTCCCCGTGTTCATTATCTTCTGCTCCTGATTGAGATAATGCTTGTAAAGCAAGCTCATAGAGTGATGGATGTAGCTAAGCTGCTGCACTTGTTCCTTTACTTGGACTTAATTTGATTTCTTTTATTTTGGGAGCCATGTTATCTTAAATTAACAGGAACATAACATAGATTATAATTGATTAATGCATAACAGTAATATAATAGTTCCAACAGACAACTAATCTGTTACACCAGGTATGTTATCTGTTGTAACATATAACCGACCTGTTGCAACGGATGAGTAATACATGGGAACCATAAAAACAACACTATCTGTTGCACCTGGTATTTTATCTGATGAACACATAACTGACCCGTTGCAATAGATGAGTAATCCTTTAGAAATAATAAAAAAATATCACTAATCTGTTGCACCATGTATTTTATCTGTTGCAATATCTAACCGACTTGTTGCAACGAATGAGTAAACTATTGGAAAGAATAAAAACGGATCACTAATCTATTGCACCAGGTATGTTATCTGTTGCAACAGAGAATTGACCTGTATGAGTAAATCGTTGGAAAAAATAAAAACAGTCCTAATTTGTTGTAAAATGTAGAGTAAACCATTGGAAAGAATAAAAATAGATCACTAATCAGTTATCTGTTGGATCAATATTGTTTAGATTTCTTCCAAACAGAAGAGTCGTCTGTCGCAACAGATGAATGATCTGTTAGATTGTTCACCTGTTGCATCAGATTTTCATAGTTGCATCAAATTTTTAATCTGTTGCATCAGATTTTAAAATGAAGAGTAAACCGGTGGAAAGAATAAAAACAGATCACTAATCAGTTATCTGTTGGATCAATATTGTTTAGATTTCTTCCAAACAGAAGAGTTGCCTGTCGCAACAGATGAATGATCTGTTAGATTGTTCACCTGTTGCATCAGATTTTCATAGTTGCATCAGATTTTTAATTTATTGCATCAGATTTTCATCTGTTGCATTATATGTTTCATCTATTACATCAGATGTTTCAACTGTTGCAATACCATTTCTACCAAGACAAACAACAAATCAACCTAACAACACCAACATATCACACACATACATACACACTAAAAACATCAACTGTGACCAAAAATCACTAATAAATTTGAATCAACAGTACGACAACGAGAAGAAGAAATGCAGGAATGCTAGAAATTAGAGTTTTATTCAGTCCACATTTCAATACCAGAAGTGTAGTTGGCTCAAGTTTCTCTGTTTCTTCATAATTTTTTACCCGTGAAAAAAGAAATGGGAGGACGAAGAACTCGAAGTTGTTGTCGCCGGAGAAGTATTCACGTCGATTGACGGTTGAAAGTCGAAAAGGAACTCGCCCAACTATTTATTGCCGGAGGTTGAAGGAAGAAATTTTGCAGAAGTGTTGATTGGGAGAAGCTGGAGAGAGAGAGCGGTTGATTAGGATTGAAGAGGAGTGTGGGTTGGGTTGATTTGTATTTTTAAAAAGACAATTTTCTCATGTTGCCTGCCGTGAAATAAAATGCTAACCATAAGAACAACTGCGCTAGCTTCTGGGCATTGTGGCCAGGTCCAAACGAGACTCTTTGCTTTGTTACTAATTGTGGGCAACATCAAGAAACTTGAAAATGCAATTGACATATATTATTGCTGTTGATTTCATGTTATCACAAATGAAGAATGTATTTGATAATCAAATCAAAATGTTATAATGAAATAATACTTCCAATTCAGTTCTTATTATTACGAATGACTATTATAACGATCTTACATTTTACATACTTCAATAATAATATCAATTCAATCTTGATTACTGACTTCGCTTTCATGCCTAAAGATGAAGGACCTTTTTCCACTTTTTCTTTCTTTATCCGTGTGTAGAAATTTCTACACCTTGTGAGTAGGACCTTAGGAGATTGAGTAATAATTTTAAGAAGAGAAATATCTCCAAATATTTTGCTGTGAAGATAAGTATGACATCCACGTCACCACATTCTATCATATGAACCGTTGGATAAATCACTAAATTAATACTTTTTCCATAACATTAATCTGGGTCCCACCTTGCTTGACAAATATCCTACCCATTTTCCTGGCATCATTATCTTTTTGTTTTTTTGGTCAGATGGCATCATTATCAACACTGATTAACCTTTTCCCCAAATGCTACGTCAGCAATCGGATTAGCCCGAATTCATAACCGACACGTGTATGTCCTTTACTGAACAAACACAACCGAGTGCCCGGTTTCTTTCGGAAAATACACTAGTGAAACCACCTGTAACAGCCGGTTATTTCGATTAGTCAACAGATTCCCAGAGTAACTCCTTTTTCGTCTATATATACCATTCCCCTGCGCTTTGGCAACTTTACAAAACAAAAACTTTTTTGCAGCTGTTGGATAATTTTTCCTGTTACATGATAGGTAGAGTGCAGCAAGGTGTGATGAGGGTAGTTTATCATCAGGGGGTGAAGGACCAAGCAGCAAGACGTGGTGACAGTGGAATCAAGCTCAAGGATTCGTCTTGTGGTGGTGGTGGTGGTGGTGGTGGAGGAGGAGGATCATCGTCAAGGCAAACGAGAAAGTGGTCTTGTGCTCTTGATTCCAATGCTATCAAAGCAACAAAGTCTGACAAGATTAAACAGGCTGAAGAGTCTCTTAGGACTGTCATGTACTTGAGCTGTTGGGGTCCTTAATTAGTTTCAGCTGAGGCGCGCGCTGCTGTTGAGACTCATATGAATGAGCCTCTTGTACAAGATGTTATATATGTATGTACATATAAAAAGGGTTGTTCGATGTATTAAAACTCCTGCTATAAGTAATGTTCGGAGAAGAATTCCATTACTAGAGTTTATTGGACGCAGTCTTAACGTGCATGTATATACATATAAATTTTTAATTTTTTTACTTTTGTGTGTGATCTCTCTCTCCCCTTTTTTCCCCTTCGAGTCTTGTTTTTGGTATGGTATATATAAGGGAAAGATCAGAGAGTTTTGTGACTGGCTGTGCGTGTTTAGTTCTTTTGTTATGTAGATGAGAGTTAACAGTAAATGAGCCAAAATTACAGCTTGTTTGAATGGTTGTTACCTATTGGTTTTGTATTACGTCCTTCGTTTTAAATTTGTTGGCTCTCTTTTTAAAAATAATCATTTCAATTTACTTGTCTAACTTATCAAGATAATTTTTTTTCATTCTATCCTTAATAGTATTAAATATAACTATATTTTTTTAAAAAATTTATAATTAACACTTATATTTTCAATACAAACTTTGTAGATATCTAATTTTGTCCCTCTCGAAAATCTAAGTTACACATTTTTATTTGTCTTACCACGTGTCCTCATCCGTATGATTATATCTCATAAAAATATAAAAAAATAACAAACCCACTAACAAATTTAATCCTCAATTATTTTTTTGTAACAAAATTAACCACTCCTCTTATCAATTTTGGACAACACATCACTACCTCATGCCCCATATCCTACCCCACCTACCCTACCTCAATACCCACCCACGTGACCCCACCTACACTCGCACTCACTTACATCAGAATTTCAATTTCACCAACATGTATACAATCACCGAGATACACGACAAAAGGAGGAGGACATAGGATCACTCATCTTTAATCCTACAAAATGTCATATACACATTCATCACCGAAAAAAGCTTCACCGTAATACGTGCAACAGTAGCAGCCAACGATGTCGGAGTTCGGTGAACTCAACAACCAGCCACCTTTCTCCCTCTCTCTACTATCTCTCTCTCTCCAAAACTAAAAAAAAAGCGACGTTGTCTCCCCCATCGGCGACTACAGCACCGGCGCCAGCGCCGCTCCTGCTCTCATCCTCTCTTCCTCCGCTCAAACGCCGACCAGCCAGGGACGGTGCCGCCTCAAAAGGCCAGCACGGGCTGCTCCTCCAGCCGCCGCTCAAATCCGGCCTCCTCCGGCGACGGCAGCAGGCACCGGTACAACCTGAACTCTCTCTAGCGAATCCGAATCTCACCAGAAAAAGTGAAGCCGGTGTCCAATCAACACCCAACCCGTTTTCCATCGATTCCGACGAGATTCGAGTTGGTTCTGATGAGATTTCGCGTATGGGTCTTCTCGATTTTTCACAATTTCAATCTCGGTTCTTTTGATATTTCTTATTTCTTAGGGTTTTTAATCCATCTGAGTTTGCTATTCCTCGATATCGAGTTGGTTTGGTTCGAGCAAGGTTAGTTGGAAATCGATGGTTTGGGGTTTCGAATTTGAGATCTTGGGTTGTTTTTTATTTCTATTCGGGTTTGTGGTTCATTCATTGTGAGGCTTTTCGTTGTTTTCCAATCTATCCGGTTGAATTCGATATCGAGTTTGAGTTATTGGTTATCAGGGTTCAAATCGAGAGTTTTGGATCCGACTTTGTCTTTTGATCACATATTTTGGCACAATAAAAGCTTCAATCGAGGTCCAACTCTACACTTTCTCTTATCTATTTTATTATTTGGGATGTTTTGTATTTCGATTTGGATGTTCGTGTGTGGTTTGATCTTCGTTGGTGATGAATAATTGTTTGTATTGATTGGTTGTTGATTTCGTTGGTTACGATTGTGTGTGATGTGAATGATGGATATTGAGTTTATAGTGATCGTGGATTGTTGGAATAGTAATCGTGATTGTAGAAATTTTGTGTTAAAATAGAATTGGGGGTGGGAATTAAAAATTGCTAAAATGAATGTTGATTAATTTTGATGCATGGATAATGTTAAACACGATAGAATTGTGATATGTTGAACTTGGATCGGCAAATGTAAGTCGGGTTGTCAAATTTAGAAATAATGATTTGTTGGAGTGTTTGAATATATGCATGAATGGTACTTTCTACTTTATTGCACGAAAATTTTAAATTGTACTCATTTGGCCGGGGAATGCCCCAAAGGAGTTGTATTGATTTATCCGGGGAATGCCCCGAAGTACCTTGTACTTGGAAGATGTTCGTGGTGAAGGCCCGAGGCGTCGGGTGAAGCGGTAGAGCGTAGCATAGGGTTAGTCTAGGGTAGAATAGATTTATATTTCCGCATTATTTATTTTTGGACTGTATAATTGAACTGGACTTTACATTTTGGATTGTTTTGTTTTGATTGTTTTGCGTGCTTTTTGTGGGGTTTGTACATTTCGTAATGCCAAAATAGTTGATATACTCTACCAAGCGACCGTGGTTGAACCACGGGATCGAGAGGTGCCTAACACCTTCCCCTCGGTCAACAGAATTCCTTAGCCGGAATCTCTGTTCGCAGACCAGTTTAAAGAGTCAAATGGTTTTGAAAAGGATTTTCTAATGGTGACTTGGCACACCATATTATGCCAAGTGGCGACTCTGAGTTTTGATTGTTAAAAATAATTCTTTTTCGAAATAAATTTTCATCTTTTGTCACATTAATAATTAAAACTCTTTCGAACTTTAATAAACAAAAATTGTTAGGAGTACGTAAAAGAGGGGTGTGACAAACTTCATGAAACTTGATTTTTTTTCTTCTATTCAAGGAGTACTACTAGTATTTCTATAAGATTTTCAATTCATGCATGTATGCATATGCTACAATTTTTCATGCTTAAATAATTATTAAGTCTTACAATGTTAAGAAGGGTAAAAAGATAAAATATATTCCTAATCATTGAATTTCTTAGTGAATGTGCCAAGGTTGAAAAGGTCAACTAATTCAAAACGGAGGAAGTAGTAGGATCGACATGATTAGATTTCACGCGGAAGTCAACAAAACAAAACTCAAAAAATATACATAAAACAACAAATGAGAAATTAAATTTATTAAGAAAATATTTAATGTGGTTAAATTATGTAGGGGTGTGTAAAAATCGAATTGATAAAAATGTTATTCGGTTATTGGTATTGGATTATTGAATTAACGATTTTTTATTGGTTTTATAAAAAAATTATTAGGTAAACGGTTCGATTTTTATTTTAGTTTATGGGGTTATCGGTTTAATTGATAACCCAATAAGGATATACTAAATTATTGCTTTACCCCAATTTGTTATATATATAATTATTATATTACTTATTTATAATATTTTAGACAGTATAGTGATTCACAAAGCATTAACTCAGGGCAACAAAGGCACAATATAAAGCACGAGTATTATCGTATTGAAAAGCTTGAAGCATTTAGTAGCTTACAACAATTAGGATCTAATTTTTTTCGAACCAACATTCAGTTCAAGTTTAAAGATTTTTGTTAATGAAAACGCATCGTGTAGGAGTTTGGCGGCAATTAAGATTCTATTTTTTTTTATGTTAGTTGTTACTATTTCTATTTTATGAGTATTTTCTTATTTGTTAAATAAAAAATCAGACTATTAAAAATCAAAAATCAATAAAATGAAAATCGATAAAAAAAACTTATTGATTAATTATTGGTTTTGCATATTTAAAAATCGATAAAGCGAATCAATAACGCATAAAATCGAATCGAATCGATTGATGCACACCCTTAAAGGAAAAGTCAATAATGAATGAAGTATTTTTTTTTATATTGATGGGGAAAAGAAATTTTTGTATTTATAAATATAGAAGTGTTTCATGGATAGTGAGGTAAAAGAAAAAGTTTAAGTCTCCCATCGTTATCATCATTTGCTCGATTTTAAATTTGATTAATGATTGATCGAAAGATTACTTCGGATAAATTTTATGTAGATTTTGAAAGTTAATGATTTAAAATTTGAAAAATGAAATTTCTTCATGTTGCAACATACCTGATGCGATTTTTCAAGACACTATTTAAACGAAAAGGTGATCTACACACACTTAGTCATCTATGGATGCAGATGCTATCGCATGTGTCGACACAGGTTAGCCTTGACATTCTGTTTTGTCCCAAAGATGACCTGCTGCAACATGTGATCTATCCGCGGTCACAGATGGTGTGCGCTGGTCAGGCGACATTTCATAAAATTGTGACTTTTCATGAACCATTATTTTCTTTTGAAGGCATTTTTTTGGGGTGTCTTTTTTTTCAAATGAAGAATACTAAAAGTATATTACTATCTTATTAAGTTAAAAAAACTTTTTTTTCATCTTTTTCAAAGAAATTAGAATAAGTGTGATTTACTCAATTAGTTGAGTTCGTTGAAATTCTGCAATTTTCATTATCGGTACTGTGAAATAGTATTCTATTCTATTATGCCAAACCTTGGATAATTCTGAGGGAATTAAATTCATTAAAAAAAATACAGTTTACTGTGTGCTTAAAACTTTCACTTTCTATCAATTTTCTGATTTTTGATTGCAGAAAATAACACCATTTACATGTACGAGTCAAACACATATGATCAATGTATCAAACAGAATACAAAATATCAGAAAAATAACCTCACAAAACTCTCAAAGCCCTTTGTGTCTAACAAATTTTTTCAAAGACTCACAAAGTCTTTCTCTTTTAACCACATTATAGATGCTATCAGGTGAGAAAGAGGAGTCTCATAGAATCCCCAAACTTTTATAACAAGAGAAATTAGGATTTTATTAGTTTAAATAGATTTATTTTAATTATTACTTATTTTTTATTATATTATTAAATTTATTATTATGAAATGATAAAGTATCTCAGTATTTATAACAGATGTTTTGGTATGAATTATAATCACGTCTTTACATTATTTTCTCATTTTATTTTTGCTTATTATCAACAATTATATTTTATCACCATATTTTATGCATCAAATTTTAAAAAATAAGGGAAAATAATAGATAGAGATTTTTAAACAAATTAGGTAAACTATTGAACCAGAGAGTTATCAAATATCATACAGTAAAGATTAAAAGTTAAAAAAAACAAAAACTAAGAATGGATTATAAGATTTGGGCTACGTGTACCATGGACCAACCACTAGCCCGATTTTATCAGGATATATCAATCTTCACCACACAAAGAAATAGTAGACATAAGAAAGCTTCTTAATTAGCCTTGATAACATGATTAATATAGTAATTTCCCTGTCATAATTTTGTAGCCGATCCAATTTACTAAATTATGCTCTGGTTTCAAAATTATGTGATTATCTCCACAAACTTTCACGTCGTAAATTATTCTGTTTAGACAATTTTAACAACTTAAATAAGTTCATTCAAAAATATTTCCCTTATCATCAACGTTATTTAGATTAGGCCTTTACGGGGGATTAAGGGAATATTAGATATTAGAATAGTTCTTCAGCCAACCTGTCTTATTTTGTATTTATCTGATTTCTATTTTTATTATTTCTTATTCCTTATTTCCGTTTCTGTTATGACATGTATCCAGCTTCGTGTTTCATTATGACCTAGTTTACTATTTTTTATTTTGAGCCAGGGGTTTATCGGAGACAGCCTCACTACTTATTCAGCGGTAACGATATAAACTGCGTATATTTTACCCTTTCCAGACCCCACTTTGTACTTGTAGAAATATACTGGGTTTGTTATTGTTGTTGCAGTCGTCGTCTTCAGCCAACTTTTCCACATTCTTCATTGAACTTGACAAAAAGTTCCACTGACCAGATGGAATCCGAAAATTATTGAAGAGAATAAGATTGGAATTGGATCATTGAAAAGGAGAATGAAAGAAGACACGTGTAGAAATAGTTTAAAACAAAATTAGACAAGCATTTGTGCTAGTCTAAGTAAGCAGCAGAATTTTGAATAGTTTACATTCTTCTTCTTCTTCTTGGACTCAATTAATTACATTTTCATATTATTCCGACCCATTATAATTTGTTGGACTTTTCTTTATTGAAGATTAATTGAAGCCATTCACATAATTTAACGGAATTGAATGGAGTACGTATTTTGTTTTTATTTTATTTTTTGGCTAAAACCAAATCCAAATGTTCGAACATGAAGGAGAGTTTTCAAGTAAAAAGTAGAGTTATTGTTGTGTGATTAGGAGGTCATGAATTTAAACTATACAAAAGGCATCTTGTAGAAATGTAGGATGTTGTGGTTCAATTTTTTTCAAAATCTCGCACATAGTTGAAGCTTTAATGCAGCACAACAATACACTGCACTTTAATAGAATATATTTTCAACATGTTAGGCCTTATTTGTTTGCACTTAATGAAGGTATGAATCTGAATGGTTCAGATTTCAAATCATTAAATGCATTTATTTTTTATTAAGGTTTTAATTCTGAATAGATCTTAATCATTCAAATCTAAAATGAAGTCTTAATAGGTCTCAAGGGATATTAAATTATTATTAAATTCCCTTTACTTAATCCACTACCTAGAATGAATCACTAATAATAGTCATATTCACTTAGCAGAAGAAAACCATAACTTTTAACTTTGAATCTTGAAAAAACAGAAAATGTCAGAAGTTTTGGAATTAGAAGAGAGGAAATACAAATAAGTCATTATATTCTTGGCTAATTGAATTTGTCCCCGATTATCCGTGTTTTAGAAAAACAATAAGTTAGATGAGTGTTTGACACACTTAAAAGAAAATAAATGATAATTTAGACAAATACACCTATTATTAAGATGATTAAATATTTTTTGTGTTAAGAAAATTCAAAAGATAGATCCGATAATTAATATGGGTCGGACGAAGTGATTAAAAACCTAACCAATCCAACTAATTGATGAGCACATTTCATTGACTAATAGTCACCTCCATTGAACAAAAGAAAGTCAAAGTTTTCAGGCTAAGATTCCCCTAATCTGTAAGTTATAACATATGCTCACGTGGATGCTGACCCGGTCTCACGTGGCAAAGACTATTATCTAAAACGACGTCGCTTTGTGCTCCCGCCAATCATGCCCTAAAGAACAAAAGTAGTTCTACCCTACTGAAAAACAAAAGTAGTAGTTCCACCCTACAACATAACCCCATGAATCATGATTTAAATTATTATATAGTAATACTATTAGCAGATATGAGAGAAAAGTACTTGAAGAAATGATGGATTGATATTTACCCGGATATAATTAAATTTATCAAGGTAATTTAAGAGCACAAATTAAATTGATTTGTAGTGAAATAGTAACCAACATAAATCATAGGAAAGTTCGAGACAAATAAATATAAGGAAAAAAAAAAGGTTGAAGAACAAAGATATTGAAACTTATAAGTAATGAGCTATTGATCTTGGGAGCAGGTTGCATAAGGTTCGCTCCTCTCATAGTCTTTTACTAGGTTACTAACTCTCCAATTGTGTATAAGTCGCCAGAATCTCAACCTCCTCCTTGATTCGCGAGCTGACAATCATGTTTTATATTCGTCTTTATCTATTGATTCCTACGACTTCGAAACTAAATCTCCAAAATTAGATGGGCTATGCTAGTGAAACGTCGGGCACAGTGATGTTGATTTCGAACTCCTTTTGGGTTGAACTGCATTCATTGATTCGATCTCCAGGGTTCAATACTCTCTCATCAGATATTTGCCACACGTGACTATTTCATCTACCCACCCGATAAGAACTATTTTTGTTGGAATCCCACATTGGTGTGTTAAAGGTCCGGTCTTGGGCAATCCTCTCCGTACGAGTTAGTTTTTGAGGTTGAGTTAGACCCAATATCCATTTCTTTATCAATTTTTCCCTTATACAATTACATAATTAGGCTATTTATTATTGTTCACTATTTTTTTCACAATCATGATGTCTGAATCAACTTGCGCTCACCCCGACTAATTTCATGAAATTATGTTGCCTCTTGCCAACAATATGTATTAGGTAAATTATTATTACTCATCAGTCTTATAATATACGAGTCAAAGTTAAATTAAATCATTTACTTAACTTGAAATAAAAAGAATAAGAAATTTAACAAAATGTAGTTTGAAGGATTTTTTTTCTTTAACCCATTATTTACATCAACCAATAAATATAAGATATGAATTATTTTGCATAAACTTTTATCAACAACAATAACATATTCGTGAATTCCCATAAAGTGGATTGGTGAATGATAAAGTGTAAAAACTTCATACCATTATATCAAATGAAGTAGAAATATTATTTTCAATAGAACCTAATAAAAATATACGAAAAAATAAATAAACTTTTATCATAAATTATAATTAAATTTTAAATTATGTACATCTTTTTCAACACTACAAATAGTAGACTAAAATGCATGACCCCCTAAAAAAAGAGATTAAAAAGAAGAAGATAAAAATGCCGCGTGGTGCATAAAAAAAAGGAACCATATATAAAAGTAAAACCCCACACGAACTTTCTCAACTTGCCCGTTGCATTTCCAAAATTCAACTCCCTAGCTGTTCTAAAAAGTATATTGCCTGTCAAAAAAAGGAGCCAGCACGACGTCGTTCTGAAAATCTCCGATTCTCCGGCGTAACTTCCCGGCAACTGATGGCGATCGCCGAAGAGAAGGACGGTAAAGTTTGGGGACTATTCAAGCTTCCTTTTCGAAACGCACAGTCAACGACGACGACGAATACTACTTCGCGTTCGTTTTCGCATAATACTCGTCATTACCGGAGTCAACAACATCAATCTCTCGGAAACACTTCTCTGGATGATGGATCGGTTCCTCGTAGTAACAGTTCCAGCTCAGTTTCTTCAGTAGCGAGGTCTTTGCTTCCTGCACGGCGTCGATTGAAGCTTGATCCTTCCAATAAGCTCTATTTTCCTTGTAACTCTCTCTATTCTCTCTCCTTAACTCTTTAATTATCTGCAATTTCATTGAATTGACTTGTGTTTGTAGATTAACTTTGTTAAAATTAGCTTGCACTGTAGAATTAGTGGCCACTCATTCCATCTCATTTTACTTGACCACTGTACTAAAAGTATATTTGTCCGTATTATCCTTGATATTAAATAACTGTGTAAATTGTTAGTAGTCAAATTTAGAGTTTCAAAACATTATTAATATGGTAAGTTCAGTAAATACTTCATCCATCCTATATTAGTTGATCATCTTACTCCATGAAAAATATACTTGTCCGTATTATCCTGGATATTAAATAACTGTATAAATTGTTAGTAGTCAAATTTAGAGTTTCAAAACATTATTAATATGGTAAGTTTAGTAAATACTTCATCCGTCCTATATTAGTTGATCATCTTACTCCATGAAAAATGTTGAAGTTTGAACTGTGGAAGATATTTCCTTGAGGAAAATGTTCCGCAATTCCAGGTAACCAAGCACAAGGAAAAGATTTACCAAGAAAATCTTCGGCCATTCCAAACAGACCGTCTAATGTGAAGCTGGAAAGGGGTCAGATGAAAAATCTGCCTCCACAAGTTAATTTCTACCTTATTGCAGTACATATAAGTAATTATATTAAGGGATTGGGTTAATTTGATGACTGTTAAGTAAACAATGTAAAACTAACACTAGGAGGTCGTTAGTGGAAAGCAGGTAAAGTCCTTATCAGGAAATATGCAAATGACTGGTGTAGGAATTGTTGTAACTGACAAAAGTGATCTTAACTATAGCTTTTCATTAGGAGCTCTGCAAGTTTCATCTTTTCCTTTCTTGGGTTCAAGAGAAGTTATCACATCATTAAATAAGCTCAAGTTCACAAATTTACTGTGCAAGTACATGTTAATTTCTTCCAAAGTATGTTCCATATGTTTTCAATTTAATTGACGGCAGTCATAATATGTGAACTTATTAGTCACGCCATGTGGGATGTAGGAATTAAGGAGTTAGTGTATGTGTAGAAAGTGACTTTTTTTTTTGAAACAAACTATAAAAAAATGTAAGACACAAATTAAAACCAAGGGAGTATAACTAAAGATTTCATTGATCACTTGCCATACACTTTTTCCATATATGTTAGGATCCTCCTCCCTCCCCAGTGTATGTCATATCAGTGAGGTCAAATTTCCAAAGCCACTATGCAGAAAATAATTCCCTATATCATCCTCAATTAATGAGTCTCGCGCAGTGAGTGCTATGCAACATTTCATGGTGTGCTCTTTCCTTTTCTTATGTGAAAAGTATTTTTACCTTTACACTGTTTGACTCTTGCAACCTATCTAAATAATAAATTAAAAATGTTTGATTCTTGTGAAACCAGATTAGTGATTGTGAAATGTAAAGCTAGTGTTCTGCATCCATTCTATCTGCGGTGAATGATTGTGCTCTAGCAAAGTATGTTAATCTGATTACACTATTTGATTGGAATAACTAACATTCTCTAGCTGTCTCCTAAAAGGTTGAATCCGTTTTGGAGGTTTGCGTTGCATATCAGAATTTTCTTTTCATTTACTAAGTATAGTCTTCTCTTGATGTAGTCTGGTTTCAGGAATATGACTTGTTGAATACAGTATTTTCTTGAGAAAGCTCATTAGGGTTCTGGTTGGAGGTCCTTGAACTCTTTGTATCTGATCCCATGGCTTTACAATTTGGTGGTTTGTATAGTTGTTTTATGCATCTGGATCTTTTGTAAATGCACCCTGTAGCGATCAACAAGGTTGTATGAACTTCTTTATACCTGTGCTTGTGATGGACTGCCTCCGAGTTTTACCTTTTTTCCAATAATTCTTTCAGTTATACTGGAATTTCACCTGTTGTTGGCTGTCAAAGATATACATATGCATTACTGTCTTCCAAGAGATAGCATTTTATGTTTTTCCTGGAAGTCTTTGGTTCTTAATAATTAAAGTTTCCCATTCTTCCGTCCTCCTTGCTCACATTTCTTGATGTATGTGATGCCTCTTTCCTTTTACCAGATGAACCTGGTAAGCAAGTTCGAAGTGCTATCAAGATAAAAAACTCTAGCAAGTCTCATGTAGCTTTCAAGGTACTCATAATTTTTTGTCCCTTTTCAATACATGGGCACTTCATTCTCTCCTAGCCCATTTTTATAGTTTTTAGCTAGAAACCTTTTTGAGAATATAGCTTGACATATTATATGCATTGTTGTGTTTACATGGTTGGTGCTGTTTGCCTATTGTGCATTAGTTCCAAACAACTGCACCCAAAAGCTGTTTCATGCGTCCTCCTGGAGCAATTCTCGCCCCCGGTGAGAGCATCATTGCAACTGGTAATATTCATCACTCTTGGCTTATGTCCTTTCACATTCTTCGTACAAACACCCTTGTATGCAAGATCTAATTGCCACGTTGCAATTGACTAATTACATTGTGCAAGTATTTCGTTCTGACATTGTGTCAATGTCATAGTATTCAAGTTTGTAGAGCATCCGGAAAATAATGAAAAACCAATGGACCAGAAGAGCAGGGTGAAGTTCAAGATCATGAGCCTCAAGGTGAAAGGACCAATGGACTATGTTCCTGAACTGGTTAGTAGATTACTTCTCTACAAGGAAGTTCCTCTCCTCTTTAGCATGTGCTTCATCACTTCTAGTTTCCGTGATAAAAGAGATTAGCTTTTAGTATGTCTTATACTCCTGTTACATTCAGTCAGTTGTATCTTTTTGGGGTGTGGTGTGGTGAGGATGGGGACTTCATTTATCACTTTTTAATGGTGAAATACTTCTGATTTTCTCAAACAAAAAATTCTGCAACAGTAGGTCTTCTTTTCAACAATGATGTGGTGAGTTATACCACCCTAATTAGCTTCGTGACAAACTGCATAGTCATTACACTTCAGTAAACATGTTTTCATCCACGCTGGAAGATCCATTTTTAATTATGTTGGACACTGCATAGCTTTTGGAGGAACCTGCTCAAATTAGCTCTAATCATCGCCTCTATGTTTTTCTTAGTTTGATGAGCAAAAGGATCAAGTAGCTGTAGAGCAAATTCTGCGGGTTATCTTTCTCGATGTGGAACGTCCTAGTCCAGTAAGTATACATTATGCCAAACATCCATGTCATGATGCCAGCTTTTTTGTTGGTTTTTAACTCAGAATACGAAAGAGCATACTTTATATAGGGGCTGTGGGTTGGGAAATAAAGCGGAGAAAAAACCATCTTACAAGTCTTTGTTCATTTTGTCTTGTGAAGGCTTTTGAAAAGCTGAAACGCCAGTTGGCGGAAGCAGATGCTGCTCTTGAAGCACGCAAGAAGCCTGCGGAAGATGCAGGTCCAAAGATTATCGGCGAAGGGCTCGTCATAGATGAATGGGTTAGTCACCAAACTTACAATTAGAATCTTGTTACTCCTTTTCCCCACACTTTCATGTTTCATAATCCTGTTTTCTTCCTCTTTATTTGTACATTATAGAAAGAAAGAAGAGAGAGATACTTAGCTCGGCAACAAGTTGAAGGCGCTGTAGATTCTGTATAATTTGCTGGTGTTGTTTCAAGATCTACCCAGTCTGATTGTTGTGTGTAATTGGTTGTTGTTGTAAGATCTACCCAGTCTGATTGTTATGTTTCTGGTGTGTGATATACTAAACACATTAGTATAACATTCCCAATTGAGAATTTCAATGTCCAATTAAAGCTGTATATAGATGTCATTCCTTCAAGTAATGAGAGATTTTCAGGTAGAGGGACCTTGATTTTATGATCTACTCCTTTAACCAGTGTCTGTATCCAAATTTACATCAGAGTTTTGAATATATGGGTCTTGTATCGTCATAAAATTCAGACAATAGGCATACTGTTCCCACAGATGAAAGTGAAAAGAAAACTAATAATAAAAGAGAGAAAATATATTTTCTGTCAAAGGCATCATCTAATAATCTAAAATATAAGTTGAACCGGGAAACAGAGGAGCAAAACAAGAAACTGGTGACTTAAGATAATAAAATAGGTGAAGTCCTAATTAGGGTTATCCAATGTATAAGTCATAGCAGAAAAATTATGAGACCACTAATTCTGTGGGCAAATTTTAGGCCTATGCGGGGATCTTGAATTTTTTTTTTGACTCCAGGAAAACTCGCAGTCGCTACAACCTCTGCCACAGCCTCTGTGCGCACTGGGTAAACCCAATTGGGTAAATCCCTCACTGTGCAATCGCTTGTAAACCACATAAGAGATGCCCGTGCGACGAGCTAGATTGAGGAGACACTCTGTGCGCACTGGGTAAACCCCTCACTGTGCAATTGCTCTAAATCACTTAGGAGATGTAAACCGCACTAGATAAACCCTGTGCGACGAGCTAGTTTGAGGAGACATTAGGGGGATCGATACCGCGACCTCCACTTTGAAAGTCACCCCTCAAACCAACTCAACCACACCCAAAGGTGCAGGGACCTTAAAATTGTCAGGCATAATAATAAATACACTAATATGTCCTTTTTACTAATATGATATGATCCCTACACATTTCTTTTCTCCTTTACAATTGGAACCATTGATGCTGTGAAAATGAATTCCATCTTATCAAAACAAAAGGACATATATTAAAGGTCAAGGTACATCAATTACAAGAATTATTGCTGAATTGTTTATGGCCTACGCTGACCCATGCACGGTTTTATTTTTCTTACTAATTACGTACTTCTTTCCTTTTTTCTGTTTATTTTTTTGGGATAGGGAAGTTGGTTATGGAAGGATGTTTTGATTAAAACTTATTCACATTTAGTATTTGTATAAAATTCAACAAATAAATAACATACTCCCTTCGTTCGGTCATTAACTTCCTAATTAAATTTTTATTTTTACTTGTTATTTGTGATATAGTAATTTGTGACATAGTAAGAGAAGACAATTTTTTTTTTTCTAGTTTACCTTTAACATTAATTTTTTTTTTCAAATTAACTTTAAGATACAATATAAGCATCACTTAATAGGGGTATTATGATAAAATAATCATGTTATTAATTGTTTTTCTTAATAGGTGTGCCAACTCAAAATGTGATAAGTAAAATCGAACGGAGGGAGTATAATTATAGTTGTATTTATCACTAAACTTAGTTAATTATGATACATTTTCACCTAAGTTGCTCGAACTCTTCAAAAATATTGTCATATCTATGTCCAATCCTCCAAAAATATACTCCCTCTGTTTTAAAAAGAATGATCTACTTTTCTTTTTACTCCCTCTGTCATATCTATGTCCTTTCCCTTTTTGATAATACTTTAATTTCAACTTTACACGTGGCATGCTTAAGACCACAAGATTGAAGGACATTTCGATACATTTGATACAACTTTAATTTAGGACTACACGAATCAAAAGTCTTCTTTCCTTTCTTAAACTCCGTGTCAAGTCAAACTAAGTCATTCTTTTTAAACGGAGGAAGTATTACTTTTGATCGATCCTACACACATCCCATGACATTTTTGAAGAGTCCAAACCATATAGATTTTCACTGTAATTTATGAGTTATCCTTGATAAGTTCATCCGATTTAATATTTTTACCCTTTAAATCATACCGTAGGAGACAAAATTGCTGATACATTCCCCCAGCATGATGGCTAAGATATAATATCCATGCAGCAAGTAACGTGCTGACAAAAACGTTACATAATTGAGCCACTAGAAATTCTTAAAACTATGTACCCTTTGCTTGATGAATTTTCTATTGTTACCCAAAACCACTGGCACTACGCCAACGGATACAGCTTCCTTAAATTCATATATAATTTGCACCCGTGCATAAAATCTTATCTATCCAATTAATAATATACCAATCTTGGTGAGGGAGAAGGGAAAAAAAAAATAATAGCAAAGCAGAGCAAATTGACAATATGAGTACTTATTTAAGTAGAGTTTGTATGGCAGCTAGTGTAGCTATGGTCGAAGGACAAATTGATCATTCTTCTAAGTATACATCCAAGTTTCGACCACTTTGTCGAATTGAAAATCCAAGATTACCATTTGGAAGTAGTGATAATCTGCAGGGGGCAGAAGAACGGAAGAGGAAACATGTGGATGAGTCTGTTCAACAAGTCATGCTTTTTAATTGCTGGACACATAGCTAGTGGTTTACGTAGAAGCAGTGCGTAATAGTTCATTGATCGAGAGCGCTTTGTCCTCTTGAAGCTGGTACCTCGAGTGGTGGTGGCAAGACAAATTAGCCATTTAGCTCAGATACTTTAATGGTCATCTACAATTTTGCAACAAAAAGTGAATCTAGCTAGAGCTAACTTTGTAGGTTCAAATGAACCTATTGCTTTCGACTTGAATTATGTGTATATATGCGAAATAAATGAACGTATATTTTATAGAATAAGATCGTCTTTATTTCGAACTCATTAACTCTATGGAAAATCCCACCAATTGTAGGTAATCGTAGTAACACACGAAAGTCCAAGCCAATACCAACCAAGAGCAAATTTAATGCCATTTGAGAATTCCAACAACAGGAAAGATCATAACATTTATATAATGTAATACTACAATAAACTCACTGCCCAATTCATAATAACTTCATTTTACTTGTGAAAAAGACTAATTAAACATCCAATTGGGCCTCAATTTTTGTTGGTGTGATGATTTTAAGACAAGGTGCCATCAACGCAAAGCCATTGACCTACAAAAAGAGCAGTACAGTTGAGGTTTGGATTAATAGCACTGAAAACATCACTGCCCAAACCAAATTTCTTAGAAACGTCGAAGCATGTGTCTCCATTCTTCACATTCACCACCTTCAAACATGATATTTCACTTGCTGGATCCGGACCCAGGCTTGGGCTTGGGCTCGGGCTTGAGCTCGAGCTCTCTGTTTCAACAACATAGGTTTGTTAGATGCAGAGTCAAAATTTGAAAGAACTACACCCAGCCTAAAATTCAAAATTTGACTCCACTATTGAGATACGTGCATGTATAAAATCGAACCAAGGCCATTGGGTTCACGTGCACCACTGCCATGATAGCATTTGCTCTCACCCTTAGGGATGCAACTCAATGAAAGGTAATATGTATCAGTAAAATTAGTCAAAGTATATGCAAGCTTAATATGATCACTTATTCTGAGAGCTGCACTTACTCAGACAAGTCATAGTATATTAATTTTTGTATGACCAAGTTTCAACTAGCCTCCAATTTTTCTTGCATATGATTTGTCATGTTCCTAATTAGAAGGTCTTTGAATTATAGTACCAATACATGGGATCAAAAATTTCCTCAAGCTGTCCAATGACAACAAACTATTACAACAACTTATGTGATCCAACTTTTATGAATAAGGGTCCATAAAGATAAAATTGGGTGAGAAATTCTAGTTTTACTTACCATGAATAGTAAATTTGCTTTCAACCAAAGTGATATAGAGAAGAAGTGAAAAGATTATCAGGAAAGACAAAACTCTATCATTTGGCTTGGCCATCTTTGTATCGATCTCAACTAGCTAGTAAGTAAAGTATATCTTCTTTTTTTTTTTCTCTTCAAAAGTATATTTATCTCTCTGGATATGACTTTCCTAACTAGTAATGCTGCTATAATATATAAGAGGAGTTCAAGAATAAGAACAAATAGATGAAAATAAAGTTCGACAAGAAAAGCCGGCAAACGGCAGTTGAGTGAATTGTTACGAAACAATGAAACCAAGGCTAAAGATGAATACTATGATCAAAACAAGAAAAAATATAGTAGTTCAATAACATAAAGACGGTGAAAATGCAAAAAAATGTAGTTGAGAATTAAAATAACATGAGGAATAAATAAACAAATACATATATATTTCAGGTTGAAGTGTGAATATCTCGCTCCTTCAAGGAAATTCAAATTGTTGCGTTACACCAGCTGATCCAACCTTGATTCAATTTTCAAGGGGATTGGAGATAATCGATTATGTAGTGAATAATTGTTAAACCAAGCATATTTATGCTATGTCAGAGTAATTATAATATATATATGATACATAATTAATTATTATACTTCTTGTTATTGCTTTTTCTTTGTCCCTCTAACAAAGAGTAAAAATTAACTTCTTGTAGTGAAGAAATTACTTCTTTTTTATGGGAGTAGTTGATTTCTCGAAGGCTTTATATATATTTATCAAAAGCAATGTAGATTATTGCCTTGGATTTTATTTCTACACTAAACTAGATGTTTTGGATACACTTTACCACCACATGGATATGAATCTAGTGATCCACATCATCATTATAAGTTTGTGTATAAGAAATGCAAGGTAAGACCGCCTATAATACACCCTTGTGGTGGGGTCCTTTTTCGAACACCGCGCATAGCGGTAGCTTTATTGCACGGGCTGCCCCTTTTTTTTGTAACTTCTGACCAAAAGTTCTATTTGAAATAGCAAAAAGTCTAAAAATTAGACCACAGAACTCGCAGAAGTTATTACGTTTTCTTCTTCCTTTTTTTTTTTTTTAAAAAAAAATACTTGTTCTTTTTTCCATGTTTTCCGTTCAAAACACACCAAAAAATATTCGAAAAGTGAGTAGGAAAAGGAAAAATGAATACGAAAATTGTGAAAAAAGTGAAGAACATTTACTATCTTTGGAATATTTTTATACATTGTTACTATTCGTTCATCTCTTTTATTTTCCGAGTAAATTATTGGAATACATTATATAGTTGCAACTATAATTGTTGTTGACATTATTATGTAAACAAACAAAATATACTTTAGGTATGCATACTGTACCGTATACACCAACTAAATTTATATCCAAATTATTATGAATAACATATTAATTTTTTTTTTTATATATATGCATTATGTAGTTGCAATTATAATTGTTATGCATATAAGTGAAATATAATTATGCATATATTTATCATGTATATCATCTAAATTTTCACATCACCTTTTATGAATTAATTTTATGTATACACATATCATATTTTATTTGTATACGTAAGAATAAAAAGAAAAAGAAGAGAGAGTTAAAGAAAGGGAGTCGGACACAAATACCACTTTGGCTGAAACTATTGATATGAAAATGACCATTGAATTTTGATTTCATTTTCTAAACATTTGCTGACAGCTTTATATAATGAGAAAAGGTATAAATACCCCCCTTGAACTTGTCGTCAAAATTTACTTTAACACTTTAACTTTAGGAAAAAAGACACTCTACAACACTTTTTAAAACAAATAGTCGAAGTTTGAACACTTTCCAAAAAGTGGCCAGTCAGATATACCATTTCCGTTTTATAGTCATTTCCTAATTTGGATCATTTTGGCTTACGTAGTCCATATACATTCCATATACGATACTGATACATTCTATATACAATACTGATACAGTATTCAACTTGGGTAATTCGGCCCTTTTAAAAATATTTCAATTTTTTTTTCCCATAAATTTTTTAACTGATCGAATATTCTGATTTTTCTTATTGTTTAGAGATAATAATAAAATTATATAAAAATGGAATAATTGTTAAATAGAAAATGTATCTATATAAGATATATGTATAGAAATTGTATAGTTCTATTAAATATGTATATGTATAAAATATATATACAAAATATATAGAAAGTGTATGAAAATTATATAATCATTGTATAAAACGTGTAAAAAAAAGTACAGTCATTACATAAATTGTGTATCAAAACTGTATAATTTTTGTATAGAATATTTATATGCATAAGATTTGTATAGAAATTGTACAGAAGGTGTGTAAAAACGATATACAGCTAGCCAGTAAATTTAAATGGCTATAAAGTGAAATTTAAATTTTATGGCCCTTTTCATAAAAATAGTTTAATTTAAAGTGTCGTTTCTGTTCTTTCTCTTAACTTTATTGGTAATTATTTACCCCACTAAATAACTTTCGCGTGAATTATATTACACCCTTAAGGGTTAACGTGACAAAAAAAAAGTGCTTTTTAATTAAAAATAAAATAATAAAATAAAAAATGAGTCCACCTTTAAATTTTCAACCATTAATTTTTCTTCTTCCTCACACCCCACCATCCCCTCTTCTTGTTTCTCAAACTCCACCTTTCTCTTCTTTTTCTCCATTTTTCTTCACCATCATCATCAACCATCTCCAAAAAAATATGCATAAAAAATATTCTTAATAAAACATGAAAAAATTATAAAATATTTTCTAATATCATCCTTAATTCAATGTCAAAATTATAAAATATTTTCTAATATCATCCTTAATTCAATTTCAAATGTAGACTAGTACTCATCACTTCACAATACAAAAGTGTCATATTTCCCTCTCTGGGCTTCCAAAATCCAAAGTACTTATAGTAGTAACAACTTTGGGTAAAGTATTGCTCCCTTCTCCTTCCTCGAATCTGATGGACAATTTCGCCGCAGCGACGCTGGCGTCGCAACCACCATTAGCCGCCAAATTGCAACAATTGCATTTCCATTATTAGCAACCTTACCATGAATTGCAGGGAGACGGGGAGGGCGGGAAGGGGGGGTGGGGCAGTTGCGGGGGTTGTGTAGGGTGAAGAAGAAAGTTTGGGGGTGGGGGGTGAAAAAGAAAATCTTTTCTTTTTTAATAATCCACACAAAAGTTGCTTAAGGTAATAATTACCGATAAAATTAAAGTGCTAAAGTAAATTTTGGCGATAAGTTCAAGGGTATTTATGTCTTTTTTCTTATATATAAAGATATAATTTTTATATGCATCTTATATATATACATATTTCATACAATAATGGTACAAGTTCTATGCACATCATATTAAAAAAATGCATATTCTATATAACAATAATTCAATTTCTATTCATTAATTTATAACTCTATTTTTTATATGGTGTATGAATAGTATCAGTATGGTATATGTATCAGTATGATATATGAACGGTATGTGAATTACCTAGGTCAAATGGCTCAAATTTGGGAAAGATCATTTAGTGGAATTAAAATGACCGATCACTCCATGCTCAATAACCCAAACATGGGTCAATTATTTGGAGATGGACCAAACTGTGTCATTTCCTCAAGTAAATTTCACAATTAGTCGCTTCTTAATTTCTATAATTGAAAATAGTTATCGTTCTGACGTTTAAAATTAACACATATGTAATTTCAGGATAATATTTTAAAATTCACTAATGAAATTTAAAACTTCAACAATGGCTATTTTTAATATTGTAATAAACTTCAAAATCCTTATTGGGCCAGTAAAAGGTGAAGTCCATGAGCACAAGGTTGGTTCAAAACCAAATTAGAGCTGGATCCTTTTATCGGTTTCGAGTAAACAACAGGGCCAACAGATCGATCGAGTTGGCCCATGCATGATAGAACCTTTCGCTAGTCGAAAATCTCATTATTGATTTATATAATGTAATACTACAATAAACTCACTGCCCAATTCATAATAACTTCATTTTACTTGTGAAAAAGACTAATTAAACATCCAATTGGGCCTCAATTTTTGTTGGTGTGATGATTTTAAGACAAGGTGCCATCAACGCAAAGCCATTGACCTACAAAAAGAGCAGTACAGTTGAGGTTTGGATTAATAGCACTGAAAACATCACTGCCCAAACCAAATTTCTTAGAAACGTCGAAGCATGTGTCTCCATTCTTCACATTCACCACCTTCAAACATGATATTTCACTTGCTGGATCCGGACCCAGGCTTGGGCTTGGGCTCGGGCTTGAGCTCGAGCTCTCTGTTTCAACAACATAGGTTTGTTAGATGCAGAGTCAAAATTTGAAAGAACTACACCCAGCCTAAAATTCAAAATTTGACTCCACTATTGAGATACGTGCATGTATAAAATCGAACCAAGGCCATTGGGTTCACGTGCACCACTGCCATGATAGCATTTGCTCTCACCCTTAGGGATGCAACTCAATGAAAGGTAATATGTATCAGTAAAATTAGTCAAAGTATATGCAAGCTTAATATGATCACTTATTCTGAGAGCTGCACTTACTCAGACAAGTCATAGTATATTAATTTTTGTATGACCAAGTTTCAACTAGCCTCCAATTTTTCTTGCATATGATTTGTCATGTTCCTAATTAGAAGGTCTTTGAATTATAGTACCAATACATGGGATCAAAAATTTCCTCAAGCTGTCCAATGACAACAAACTATTACAACAACTTATGTGATCCAACTTTTATGAATAAGGGTCCATAAAGATAAAATTGGGTGAGAAATTCTAGTTTTACTTACCATGAATAGTAAATTTGCTTTCAACCAAAGTGATATAGAGAAGAAGTGAAAAGATTATCAGGAAAGACAAAACTCTATCATTTGGCTTGGCCATCTTTGTATCGATCTCAACTAGCTAGTAAGTAAAGTATATCTTCTTTTTTTTTTTCTCTTCAAAAGTATATTTATCTCTCTGGATATGACTTTCCTAACTAGTAATGCTGCTATAATATATAAGAGGAGTTCAAGAATAAGAACAAATAGATGAAAATAAAGTTCGACAAGAAAAGCCGGCAAACGGCAGTTGAGTGAATTGTTACGAAACAATGAAACCAAGGCTAAAGATGAATACTATGATCAAAACAAGAAAAAATATAGTAGTTCAATAACATAAAGACGGTGAAAATGCAAAAAAATGTAGTTGAGAATTAAAATAACATGAGGAATAAATAAACAAATACATATATATTTCAGGTTGAAGTGTGAATATCTCGCTCCTTCAAGGAAATTCAAATTGTTGCGTTACACCAGCTGATCCAACCTTGATTCAATTTTCAAGGGGATTGGAGATAATCGATTATGTAGTGAATAATTGTTAAACCAAGCATATTTATGCTATGTCAGAGTAATTATAATATATATATGATACATAATTAATTATTATACTTCTTGTTATTGCTTTTTCTTTGTCCCTCTAACAAAGAGTAAAAATTAACTTCTTGTAGTGAAGAAATTACTTCTTTTTTATGGGAGTAGTTGATTTCTCGAAGGCTTTATATATATTTATCAAAAGCAATGTAGATTATTGCCTTGGATTTTATTTCTACACTAAACTAGATGTTTTGGATACACTTTACCACCACATGGATATGAATCTAGTGATCCACATCATCATTATAAGTTTGTGTATAAGAAATGCAAGGTAAGACCGCCTATAATACACCCTTGTGGTGGGGTCCTTTTTCGAACACCGCGCATAGCGGTAGCTTTATTGCACGGGCTGCCCCTTTTTTTTGTAACTTCTGACCAAAAGTTCTATTTGAAATAGCAAAAAGTCTAAAAATTAGACCACAGAACTCGCAGAAGTTATTACGTTTTCTTCTTCCTTTTTTTTTTTTTTAAAAAAAAATACTTGTTCTTTTTTCCATGTTTTCCGTTCAAAACACACCAAAAAATATTCGAAAAGTGAGTAGGAAAAGGAAAAATGAATACGAAAATTGTGAAAAAAGTGAAGAACATTTACTATCTTTGGAATATTTTTATACATTGTTACTATTCGTTCATCTCTTTTATTTTCCGAGTAAATTATTGGAATACATTATATAGTTGCAACTATAATTGTTGTTGACATTATTATGTAAACAAACAAAATATACTTTAGGTATGCATACTGTACCGTATACACCAACTAAATTTATATCCAAATTATTATGAATAACATATTAATTTTTTTTTTTATATATATGCATTATGTAGTTGCAATTATAATTGTTATGCATATAAGTGAAATATAATTATGCATATATTTATCATGTATATCATCTAAATTTTCACATCACCTTTTATGAATTAATTTTATGTATACACATATCATATTTTATTTGTATACGTAAGAATAAAAAGAAAAAGAAGAGAGAGTTAAAGAAAGGGAGTCGGACACAAATACCACTTTGGCTGAAACTATTGATATGAAAATGACCATTGAATTTTGATTTCATTTTCTAAACATTTGCTGACAGCTTTATATAATGAGAAAAGGTATAAATACCCCCCTTGAACTTGTCGTCAAAATTTACTTTAACACTTTAACTTTAGGAAAAAAGACACTCTACAACACTTTTTAAAACAAATAGTCGAAGTTTGAACACTTTCCAAAAAGTGGCCAGTCAGATATACCATTTCCGTTTTATAGTCATTTCCTAATTTGGATCATTTTGGCTTACGTAGTCCATATACATTCCATATACGATACTGATACATTCTATATACAATACTGATACAGTATTCAACTTGGGTAATTCGGCCCTTTTAAAAATATTTCAATTTTTTTTTCCCATAAATTTTTTAACTGATCGAATATTCTGATTTTTCTTATTGTTTAGAGATAATAATAAAATTATATAAAAATGGAATAATTGTTAAATAGAAAATGTATCTATATAAGATATATGTATAGAAATTGTATAGTTCTATTAAATATGTATATGTATAAAATATATATACAAAATATATAGAAAGTGTATGAAAATTATATAATCATTGTATAAAACGTGTAAAAAAAAGTACAGTCATTACATAAATTGTGTATCAAAACTGTATAATTTTTGTATAGAATATTTATATGCATAAGATTTGTATAGAAATTGTACAGAAGGTGTGTAAAAACGATATACAGCTAGCCAGTAAATTTAAATGGCTATAAAGTGAAATTTAAATTTTATGGCCCTTTTCATAAAAATAGTTTAATTTAAAGTGTCGTTTCTGTTCTTTCTCTTAACTTTATTGGTAATTATTTACCCCACTAAATAACTTTCGCGTGAATTATATTACACCCTTAAGGGTTAACGTGACAAAAAAAAAGTGCTTTTTAATTAAAAATAAAATAATAAAATAAAAAATGAGTCCACCTTTAAATTTTCAACCATTAATTTTTCTTCTTCCTCACACCCCACCATCCCCTCTTCTTGTTTCTCAAACTCCACCTTTCTCTTCTTTTTCTCCATTTTTCTTCACCATCATCATCAACCATCTCCAAAAAAATATGCATAAAAAATATTCTTAATAAAACATGAAAAAATTATAAAATATTTTCTAATATCATCCTTAATTCAATGTCAAAATTATAAAATATTTTCTAATATCATCCTTAATTCAATTTCAAATGTAGACTAGTACTCATCACTTCACAATACAAAAGTGTCATATTTCCCTCTCTGGGCTTCCAAAATCCAAAGTACTTATAGTAGTAACAACTTTGGGTAAAGTATTGCTCCCTTCTCCTTCCTCGAATCTGATGGACAATTTCGCCGCAGCGACGCTGGCGTCGCAACCACCATTAGCCGCCAAATTGCAACAATTGCATTTCCATTATTAGCAACCTTACCATGAATTGCAGGGAGACGGGGAGGGCGGGAAGGGGGGGTGGGGCAGTTGCGGGGGTTGTGTAGGGTGAAGAAGAAAGTTTGGGGGTGGGGGGTGAAAAAGAAAATCTTTTCTTTTTTAATAATCCACACAAAAGTTGCTTAAGGTAATAATTACCGATAAAATTAAAGTGCTAAAGTAAATTTTGGCGATAAGTTCAAGGGTATTTATGTCTTTTTTCTTATATATAAAGATATAATTTTTATATGCATCTTATATATATACATATTTCATACAATAATGGTACAAGTTCTATGCACATCATATTAAAAAAATGCATATTCTATATAACAATAATTCAATTTCTATTCATTAATTTATAACTCTATTTTTTATATGGTGTATGAATAGTATCAGTATGGTATATGTATCAGTATGATATATGAACGGTATGTGAATTACCTAGGTCAAATGGCTCAAATTTGGGAAAGATCATTTAGTGGAATTAAAATGACCGATCACTCCATGCTCAATAACCCAAACATGGGTCAATTATTTGGAGATGGACCAAACTGTGTCATTTCCTCAAGTAAATTTCACAATTAGTCGCTTCTTAATTTCTATAATTGAAAATAGTTATCGTTCTGACGTTTAAAATTAACACATATGTAATTTCAGGATAATATTTTAAAATTCACTAATGAAATTTAAAACTTCAACAATGGCTATTTTTAATATTGTAATAAACTTCAAAATCCTTATTGGGCCAGTAAAAGGTGAAGTCCATGAGCACAAGGTTGGTTCAAAACCAAATTAGAGCTGGATCCTTTTATCGGTTTCGAGTAAACAACAGGGCCAACAGATCGATCGAGTTGGCCCATGCATGATAGAACCTTTCGCTAGTCGAAAATCTCATTATTGATTGAATCGAGTGGATCCGATTCAATGACCCCATTATTTATGTATATTTGAAGAAGCCCAGCCCACTGAAAGATTTTCCTCTTAATTCTAATTTCAACCCCTGTTTGACTGAAAAAACTAAATTGAGCATTCCAATAACAAATACTGAAAATCATATTTTATCGTTATTTTTTTGTTGTTGAGATTTTTTTTAAAAAAAAAATTGGGGGTAGGGGAAGGGGATTACAATGTGGAGAATCGAACTCTCACCCAATAAGGTGGAAGTTCATGTAACTAACCAACTAACTTATTAATTTAGAATGTGGTATGAAATTTAACATGCATTTGGTGCAAAGGAAAGAACTTTCTGAAGAAAAAAATTCAAATAAATTTACTTTCTATAACACACTTTTTAAAAGTTAGAAACTATATTTCAAATGGACTATTGAAGAAAAATACTATAAGCAATATATGTTCGTCATATTTTTTTATTTTTTTTTAGGTTTTTCATCTGGTGTCCGGTGTTCGCAATAGAGCCAGACTAATTCGGATCGCGCGTTGCAGGGCCCATTAAGATGCAACGCTCTCAAAAGAGTTTTCTCCATACCGATTACGGGTGGAGCAGCCTAATCCACTGCAATACAACCCATGTTGATATTTCATTTTTGTATTTAATGGCAAGAAAATGACTTATTTCTTCAAAACAATTCGGAAAAATATTTTAGCTCCTACGACACACCCCCTTAGGCAGGTCTATCAATTCTAAATAGTCATATTCATGAGCCAACGCCCAACGGTGGTGAAAAGAAATCACGGGCACGTTACATTAATGGAGAAAAAGAAATACAAACACATCCAAACAGTGTATTAGAAAAGAGATGTTTTTTTAACCTCAGCTGGATTAAAATATTGCTAATGTGATATCACACGATAATAACAACTTGATAGAGAATCTCAAAGCAGATTCACTTTTCAAATTAATGGGCTGACCAAAGGATTTTAAAAGATATAGTGGTCAAATATGCACTGTTTACAGTACATAATGGGGTTTATTTAGGAAAAATTCTTTTTCAGGTATGGTTAACGTGCAAATTTCTCAATTTTAAAAAGGTAGGGTCCTCCTCCTCGTAGGCTCGAAAGTCCAAGCAATAATGATGTTGAATTCAAAACACATTAGAAAAAATAAATTAAACTTGATTAGAAAAGAAAACGAAAAGGATTTACCAACTTTTTATACCTTGAGATACTATTTTCGATAAAGATAGATGTATTTTAAGGCGGAAAAGTAAGTAAGCAGTTGCTGCCATTCAGATCCGAAACAGCAGGAGAAGTGTTGACCACCAACTTGCAATCTATATTTTACTGTTGTAAGAAACAAGAAATAAATGCATAAACAAATAAACATAACTCCGTGGCATAATCCAAATAACAGGGGAATCACAGAACAGGACAACCTTGAACTAAATGAAAAAAAAACCAAAGACAGACACACAGATAATTTCAGTATCTTATATACTATAATGCCATTTTATTTTATATATTTTCTTTTATACACAATGTAGTAAAATTTTGCACGAAGCAGTATTCGTCGACATCCTCCACCTAAAGTGAGTCCGCAAACAACAATAATTTGCTTTGTCTAGTTTCTTGTCTCTCTCATTGAGCACTAGAATCCACTTTGAACCTACTTTTCTCAGAATTTGCGATTAACTCTTTACGCAGGCACAGCATCACACTTGGAGTTGCTTTAACCATGACACAAATCCCAGGTGACAATTTTTTAGCTGAAAAAAAACAGAAAAACAAACAGACTTAGTACTATGTAAGGAAAATTGCCTTAACGTATTAGTAAAACTAATAACATATTCATCTGTCTACTAACGGATTCACTCGTCCTGATGCTCAGCAGCTGTGCAGAAGAAAATTACAGTGCTGAACCAACACAATGAGAAACTAGTTGGAGTGTTGCATGATACTGGATCTACGGAGATGGTTGTCTTGTGTCATGGATTCAAGTCCTCGAAGGTTTGAATTGTTCCCGTTTTACTATGGTTCTTCTGATTCATTAGCTGTTCTATTGCTTCCTTGAAGTTTCTACTAAAGTCATCTAGTCAAAGTGGCGCTGACATAAGTTTCAGAACTAGCCTCAGCTGTTTTAGATTATGCAGTATGTAGTGTTGTAGCGTGCCACCGCTGTGACATTGCTGATTTTATCTCCACCAATGTCCTTGAGCAGCTATAGTGTGAGTATCAAATCACGCAAACAAAATAATTAAGTGAATAAAAAGAGAGGATGTCAATTATTAATTGAAGAGTGAATATATTTGGTGGATGTATTGAGGAATCAAAGTACTAAAGCAATAACTTTATTTGCTTAGCTGCATTTTGATGCAGAAAATGTGAGGGCTAGGATGATGTCAGATATCCCAAGGGCTTGCAGATTCACCTTTCACTCTGTCAAGAACAATTTATTATGTTTATATCTTCAAGTGATGCTCTAGATAACTGCAGTGTAGTTACCTCGAGCAAATTATTTTATTTGACTTTTTTAGGACTGAACAAAATTGAAGCTAAATGTTATAATAAGATCAGTATAGAGCTATTTCATATAGACGTGTATGGAGGGAAGTATCCTTAAGATCACAATTGAAGCAATAATTCCTCACTGGCTTTCTTGCATAATTTGACGAGATTAATTTTTCGTTCAAGTTCCAAAGCAGATGATTTTTTCCTATATATGCTTCGTATATCGTATATGTGTAGTCTGTTTGATGGTTGGCGAGTTGTTGATGAAGCATCTAAGTTTTTATTGTGTTTGTATTGACAGGATTTCAACACTATAGTGAACCTTGCTGTTGCTCTGGAGAAAGAAGGAATCAGTGCATTTCGCTTTGATTTTCCTGGAAATGGGTAAGCTCTTGGTCTAGTAGAGGTTGTAAAGTACAACGCAAGACCTAACTAGAGGTCAATGCAATGGATCAAAGAGCAAGATTTTGCATCATTCTATGCCATAGTTCTCTTTGGTTTCCTTACATTCACTCTCATCATCTTAGCTTTCAGACATTCGTTGTCTCAAATTTCTACATGCGGTGACTAACATTAGTTCTTTCACAATCTTGGTTGTACATTATCAACTGCTTTCCAGAGAAAGTGAAGGTTCATTTCAGTATGGTAACTACCACGGAGAGGCGGATGACTTGCATTCTGTGGTTGAATATTTCAATGGAGCAAACCGCAAAGTAATGGCGATCCTTGGACATAGTAAAGGTGTGTAAACTTTTGCCAACAATGTATAGTATATCAAGAGTATTTTGCGTACTATGGTGAAGGAAGAGGTT
The DNA here is from genome assembly GCF_002878395.1 of Capsicum annuum. Classification (NCBI taxonomy): domain Eukaryota; kingdom Viridiplantae; phylum Streptophyta; class Magnoliopsida; order Solanales; family Solanaceae; genus Capsicum; species Capsicum annuum. Next base: position 131,585,611 of record NC_061112.1, on the reverse strand, counting down.
TTGCATGTGAAATTATTTTGCTTTAGTTTTATTTTTAGAAAAATTCTGGTGATATCTAGATGTGATAATATTACTACCTTTTGCTTTAATTATTGTGGGTCAATAATGATGTACTTTGTTTTGTGCTGTAGTCTTCCTGTCTAAATGACATCACAGTAAGTATTAGCATTTGTCATGTTCTTGTATGTGGACTAATTATCAGAAATAAACTGTTGTAGGAGGGGGTGTTGTGCTTCTATATGCTTCTAAGTACCATGATGTTCACACAGTCATCAATTTGTCTGCCCGTTATATTCTAGAGAAAGGAATTGCAAGGCGCTTGGGCGAGGACTTTCTGGAAATAATCAAGAAGGATGGCTTCATTGATGTTAAAAATAGAGCAGGTAATGACAGTAAATCTTTATCCTGCTTATGCATATGAACATTTTCCCATTTTGCCTGTAGAGTGAACTTCTTCATTTTTGTCATTTATATAGTTAATGTTATTGTCATTTACTTCTTCCCAGGAGCTCCCACCTTTTTGCTTCGTGGGTGACCAATAACCTAAAGGTTGGAGGTGGATTCAAACTGGACAATATCTACTGTTTTTATCCCCCTTTAATTTGTTTTACTATTTACTTGTAGGACTTTTTAAAATTTTTCTTTAGGACTAATAGCTGAAGAAAGTAAGAATGTAGATATCTGCCTCCTAGTGATGAGACTTTGTATTTAGTATTACCTCGGTCTCTCTTTGGTTCTTGAGACCAAGATGCCTATTAAAAAAGGGCAGCTTGGTACACTAAAGCTATCACTATGCGCGGTGTCCGGGGAAGAGCCCCACCACAAGGGTGTATCGTTCGCAGTCTTACCTTACATTTTTGCCAGAGGCTGTTTTCAAGGCTTGAACCCGTGACTTCCTGGTCACATGACAACAACTTTACCAGTTACTCCAAGGCTCCCCTTCAAAACCAAGATGGCCTATGAACTATAGTATTAGCTTAGACAGAGTAAGCTTCCAATGACAAAGTATATATTATTAAGGCTTTCATAGCCATTTTCTTCCCCATCTATGGAGTAGGTTTTAGACAATGACAATGAGCTGAAAATATGACTTCTCTCTGTTTGTAGGAGACGTTGATTACCGTGTTACCGAAGAAAGTTTAATGGAGCGAATTAATACAAACATGCATGATGCATGCCTTCAAATTGACAAAGGATGCAGGTTGGCCTGATCTCACTTTCATTGTGTCAATACCATACCTCTTTCTTTCCATTGCCAAAGCCACTGAAGAAGTTTGTAGGTTGTGCAGTTTCATTATCGCTCATGCAAATGGTTTTTCTTACAGTAAAGTTCTGTTTAATGCAACTTTAGCAAGAAAATACTCAGAAAACTTTGCTCTCAACGGCAAGATAACCTCTTCAAAGAGAAGATACTAATAGATCATCTGTCTTGCTTTCAGCAGAGTTGTTACACTCATCAACAATTAATCCATCTTAAGATGTTCTCTCAAAATCCTAGTTGATCATCTGCATCTATTGTTCTTGTTCTCAACTGATCAAAATAATGAGAGGTATGATTCTTTTGGGGAAGATGGAGACGTGGATGGAAATTAGGAAACACAGAAGAAACAGATCTGTTAAAATATTGAACTTGAGAAACTTGAAGCTGTCATGTTAACCTCTTGTTTCTTGGTACGACCTACCGCTGAAGTTTAAATCATTTTGCGCATCCAATTTTACCCATTTTATCTCACTTCCTTCCGGTCATTACTTGGAGTATAGGGAATAAATTCTCGGAAAAGAGTTGATCTGCTTAGGATTTGAAGTCGAGTAGCTTAGATCTATGTTACCAAATAGGTGAAATTCTTTAGTTTGTAGAACGGAGACAATGTTGACATTCACTACATACATGGAATGCAGCTTCCTTGGAATAGACTATTTTAGATCGTATATTAAGGGATTTTAACTGGAGATTAACTTGAAGGAGAGCGTTGGAGTAACTGATAAAGTTGTTGTCATGTGACCAGGAGGTCACGGGTTGAAGCCTTGGAAACAGCCTTTAACAAAAATGCAAGGTTAGGTTGCCTACAATACACCCTTATGGTAGGGTCCTTCCCCGGGCCCTGCGCATAGCGGGCACCGGGAATTTCAGGAGATTGACGTAGTAAAAATATTCGTAAATACCAATATATTAGAACTGCATTTTTATTGAATTGAGTTGAAAAAATGACAATGATGGTTCTACCTCACAAATGAGGTAGTTGCACGATAGCATTCTAACCTCGCGTTCATCTTGACTGTCGACATTGTGTGTCTGGCCTGGTCTGGTCTGTTCTGCATCACAGACTTGATCAGATCAGAGGTACTAACTGATGAAATTGCACTTGTACAGGGTATTGACAGTTCATGGATCTGCTGATGAAGTTGTTCCAGTGGAGGATGCTTTAGAGTTCGATAAAATCATACCAAACCACAAGTTACATATCATTGAAGGAGCCGATCATTGCTATACGTCACACCAAGCTGAGTTACCGCCTTTGGTCTTGCCATTCATAAAGGAAGGTCTGCAGCAGAACTAGAATATCTTGTTTTAGCTGAACTTGCCGGCAATGCAGAACCTTTTTCGCATCATGCATACATCTATCACTACGTGGGGATTCTTCACTCTAGATTTTGAATGGCATTTAGATTTGTATCTTGAGCTTTCAAAATAAAGCCTTTTAAACCTGCAGACTACCACATTTTACCTATTCTATGTTGGCCGTCTCTCATTTCAATTTATAACAATAATACTACTACTCCTTGTTTCACTTTTATGACAGTACTTGAGCGAACACACAACTTGTTAATTTAACTACGCCGTATGTTGGTGAAAATGCAAAAAATGTAGTTGAAAATTAAAATAATATGAAGAATATAATAAATAATCTCGCTCCTTCAAGGAGATTCAAGTTGGTGTGTTCAGCTGATCCAACCTTCATTCAATTTTCAAGGGGATTATATTGAAAATTGAAGTTGCGGATAAGTGAAAGGAGGAGGAGAACATGTAATCGAACCATATTGTTGTGGACGCCATACCAAACTCCTATGTTCAGTTGGCCAAGTGATCAACAATTATACTATTTCCTTCTCTGAAAGTATGAACAAAACATCTTATTTCTATATGTTTTGGATATTTTTTACCAGCACATGATTCTAAATATAGTGAGTATTAGTAGTTATTATCTATATCATTGTAAGTTTGTCTTTATTATGTTGCAGGTAAAATTCACAAGTAGTCACTTCTTAATTTCTATAATTGCAATTACTTATTGTTCTGTACTTTCAAATTAACACATAGTATGTAATTTCAGGATAACACACTATAATTTAGCTTATGAAATTTCAATTTTAAACTTCAAAATGGCTTTTTCAATAAACTTCAAAATCCTTACTGGGCCAATAAAATGTGAAAACCATGAACACAACTAAGGTTCAAAACCAAATTAGAGCTGGACTTCCGTTGGATCCAATTTTGGAAAAAGGACATCGTGTAGCACTTTTTAAAATAAATAGTCTAAATTTGAGATTTTACCAAAAAGTGGCCAGTTGGATAAAGTATTTCCACTTTATAGTCATTTCCTAATTTAGGTCATTTTAGCCCATGTAGTTCAGATATAGTCCATATACAATACTGATACAGTTTTCAACTTGGGTCATTCCTCATTCGGCCCTTTAAATTTTTTTTTTTTTTTTTTTGTATAAATTTTTTAACTGAAAAATATTTTGCTTTTTTTAATTGTTTATAAATAATAATTAAATACAATTATATGAAAACGGTATAATTGCTATATAGAATATGTATATATATAAGATATATGTATAAATATTTTATAGTTCTATCAAATATATATGTGTATAAAATATATAAAAAGAATATATAGAAAGTGTATAAAAATTATATAATTATTGTATAAAATGTGTAAAAGAAAATTTACAATTATTATATAAATAGAGTATCAAAACTGTATAATTTTCGTATAGAATATTTATGTGTATAAGATATGTATAAAAACTGTATAGAAGGTGTGTAGAAATGGTATAGAACAAGTCAGTAAATTAAAATGGTTAGAAAGTGGAATTTAAATTCTATGACCATTTTCGTGGAAATAGTTTAATTTGAAGTGTTGTTTGTATCCTTTCTTGACCCCATTACGCATCTTAGGAGAAGCCCAAGCTACCTAAAAAATTTCTTAATTCCAAACTCTGTTTGACAGAAAAATATCAAAAATATAGAGTATTGCAATATGAAATACTGAAATTCATATCTATAAATACTGGAGGAATATAATAAATTTTTTCTTGAATAGTATTTCAAGTAAATAAGAATTAGAACTCACAATTGTTCTTCTTTATCATTATTTTTTTGTTGTTGAGTATGTGGTATAAAACTTAAGATGCATTTGGCGCAAAGTTAATACTTTTTGAATTTTTTTTGATAAATTGGCTCGCTATACTCAGTCTTTAAAAGTTAGAAACTACATTTCAAATGGACTATTGAAGAAAAATATTATAAGCAAAGCAAGTCATTTTTCGTTCTGAAAATATTGTGTTTAATGGCAAGAAATGACTTATTTACGCAAAAATAATTTTGAAAATTATTTTCGTTCCTACCAAATACACCCTTAGGCAGGTCATCAATTCTAAAGTTAATTCAACTGAAAAGATTGAGGAACAAGTAACAACACTACATACCACTTATGTTATATTCTTATCCAAAATCCTATCCATAAAACTCAAAACTGTAATAACTTTGTATCAAGAAATTTTTTTGCCAAATTGTACAAAAAAAAAAGGTGCATAGAATCATATGATTCATATTCATCTTTCTTGCAAAATCCGTGACCTAAATGAGCAAAAACATCTCTTCATTTCCATAAGTTACCAGAGGCAAAAAAGCAAAAAAACAAATTGCATATTTGCATTCAATACTATTAGTAATACTTTTGAGGTGGATCAAAATCCTAGTAAAGAAGTTGGGCAAAATAATCGTGATCAAATTTAATTAAAAGAAAAAAAAAAAAAAAACTTATCTACTTCTATTTTCTTTTTGTTGATACGTATATGTGCATCCACGTCATTTGCCACCCAAAAGTCCCACAAATTTATTCATGACCAAAATCATATCATGTCAATTTGGATTCCCAATTTCAAACAAAGTTGTGCATATAGGATGCTTATTACTAATAATAATTGATTCACAGCTACTTTGCTCACAAGCTAATCTTCTTATTACTGGTCCACTATATTTTAAAAAATACATGTCCAGCCATACTTGTTCACTTTAAAAAATCAATGCATAATTTAATTATTTGTACCTATTTTACCCTTGATATTAATACCATTGCATTTTCTGAAGCAGAAAAATTATTATATTCAAAAGGTGATATAGTAAAATCATTCCTATTATTTATTATTTCGATGTGTGTCAAGTTCATAGTGGACAAGTATTTATGTGCAGGGGAATAATATATTTTTAATTTCACACTAAAGGCTACCCTGCTTTTATTGTTACAAAACATAGCTAATTAAACAGCAGAGAAATTCGATGCATATTATAGAAGAAAATATTAGTGGATAATGGAAAGTTTACAACTAGTTGAAATATTCTTCAATGAATATTATGGAACAAAAGGCTAATGTTTGAAAAAGTGGTGGCCAAACTGTAGATAAAGCTGATGACTTTATTGGAAGCTTCATGAGCTCACAACTTTAGTAGAAGTGGGAACCAAATTCACATGTTTTTTGTGCAATTAATACGAATCAAATCAAATGATACATCCAACTTTTAATGTTTGAACTTTGAAGAAATGATACTGATTTTGAAAGTCAAAGGCTCCTCTTTATTGTGGTCACACTCTTCCTAATAAAGCTAAGAGTTTACTTGCTTACGTGACCACCTCTAAAGTTTTTAAGTTAAAAAGAAGATATTGTGCAAATTCAGAAATTTAATACAGAAACCAAGAATTGTTATAAGTATTTGGCTCCAACTTAGCTTTTGGGTCAAATAAAGATTTTTTAAAAAGGGATATACGAATCTTATCTCTATCATGGAGATAAATAGATTGTTTCAATAAACCCTTGAGTACTTAAGTAAAATCGATTTAAAACAGTTAGGAAATGCAAAGTACCTAGCCTACTGTAACAACAAAATAATGTGATAACCAAAGAACAACAACAATAAATCTAGTGTATTTTCACATAGTGAAGATAACCAAAAAACAAGAATCACATATTATTTCTCCTATATAAGAAGTGGGAGTGGAGCAGCTTAAGCAAACTCCACTCCATCGACATGCCAGCTTAAAATGAAGGTTTTTTTGGTCTTTTTAAAAATCATTATAATTGAAATCAAAAAGCAAGAAGCTTTGATTTTAGGATATATATATATAGCCAATTAATTTTAGGATAAATACAAAGACGTAAGCAGTAGGAGTAGCACGTGACAACCTCCAATTTAAGCTACCAAAATTACAAAGAGATGTGGAAAGTCACATCATACATGTTTAAGGAAATTAAATGCCAGAATTTTCCAACTAATATCACTTAGCTCTTTTAGGTTCATTTGATGCAACACTTTGTTTTCATCCCAATAATTCTCAATAATAGAGCTAAACGCGTTTGTTAAATGTCTTATTCCTAGTGGAATAAGTATAATATGATTTTTATTCACGTAAATTATCCTTCACGTCTCAAAGTTTAAGATAGAAAAAAAAAATCTTCCTAATTATTTTTCTTAACTATCATTTATATCCTGTTGGACAAGTGATAGTAAAGTTAAAAATGCTTATCTTAATTATTTTTATTTTCTTTAAAAAAATAATTATTATTTGGTATAGTTGAGATGTTTGTCCAAATTTTTAGAGCAAAAATAAGTGATTTTTAGCAGTAGTAGTAGAAATATTTTTTCAAGCCTTAATCAAGCACAAATATACTTCTTTAATATTGACAAAAATATCTGTTAAATTAACGAGTCAAACACAAATTACTACTCTACAAAAGTAAATTTTTCAAAATCATTTTTAACAACTTTTTAAATAGACAACAGATATTGAAAATTTGACCCAAGATGCATTCTAATAGTGAAAGGGCTCTCTTTACTGTGTAAGTACTCCCTGCATCACAATTTATGATGTTTATTTTAGTCAATTTAAAGAAAATGACACCTTTTAATATACTCTGTTTAGTAAGCACTAGTAACTAGTTTTATTTACCAAAGTGTAGCTATACAAATCAAGGAAAGACACAGGAACAAAAGAAAGACCAAAACTGGCATTGGCTAGCCAAGCATGTCCCAGACCACATGCCATACAGTCCCTCCTATAAAGTACCACTACTTTCTTTGCACTCCAAAACTTAAAAACAAAGAAATGTAAAGATTAGCTTGGCAAAATAAACAACATTCTCATTTTACCTCTAATAAGACAACAAAACAAACGAAACAAAAGGCTGCACAAATTGATCTGACAAATTTTCTATTAATTTGTTGAGGTTGAACTGAGTAAATTAGATTGTGTATTTTTCTATGCAAATGAGACAAGAGAAGCAGTTCAATCAAATCTAATTAACAATATCATCATCCCACTACAACATTATACAGCACAATAAAAATTAACCCCCAAACTAACTCTTTAGGTCATACAATTTTGTAGCCATCACCCCCTTTAGCCATTTCAACACCAGTTCCATTCCTAGTACCAGGATAATCCACCTCAGTCATGAACTTACACCAGAACCAATGCTCCTTCCACACAATCACCATTTCTTCAATTGGGATATTCTTCGTCTCAGGCAAGAAGAAGTAAATGAAAACGGTCATAAGCACCACGAAGAATGCAAAGAAGAGGAACAATCCAAACTTCAAGTGGCACAACATTGTCAAGAAAATTTGTGCCACTGCAAATGTGAAGATCATGTTCACTGAGACATTGATACTCTGTGCAGCTGATCGAATTTCGAGTGGGAAAATTTCACTGGGGACTAGCCATCCAAGAGGACCCCATGACCAAGCAAATCCAGCTACATAAACACAGATGAATATAACCACCACTATGGCATACCACTTTGGCAATTCCCCTGGAGTTCCATTAACTCCAAACTTTAAAGCTATCAGAATTGCCACTGCTATCTGTACATGGATCAAAAAAAACAAGTTCAAGTTAGAAATGCAATGACGGATCTAGACTAGACACAACACGTTCGACTATATATTTGTAAAGAGCAGAATCCACCGACTCTAAATTCTCGACTTATACAACTGTACACTTTTTAGGCCATAACTTAGATTTTGTCTCCATTCTTAAAAGTTGTTAAAAAAAAAAAATGACTCTTAACGTTTTCTGATAAGATTTTCAGTTTGTTCATCTTTAGAACGTGGTCTAAAAAGTGTAGATGTTACAAGAGAAATAAAAAGCAGACGATTTACTAAACTACCCAAGAAGATGGACTGAAATGGACTTACTTGGCAAATGAGCATTTGAACTCCACCTTCAAGGAACAAGAATCTCCTTCCCAATTTATCAACATAGTAAATAGAAACCACAGTGGCAATGACATTGACTCCACCAGTGATGACAGCAGACATAAGTGAAGCATCAGCACCAAAACCAATAGTCTTGAACAACACTGGTGCATAGAACATAATCACATTGATTCCAGTAAGTTGCTGGAAAAATGGGATCATAATTGCCATAACGAGGTGAGGCCTATATTTCTTTTGCAACAAGTTCCTCCAAGGGTGCTCAATCTGCCTAGAGGCCTCACTAGCCATAACCAAATCATTGAACTCTTCATCAACATCTTTAATTCCCCTGATCCTTATGAGCCTAGCTTTGGCTTCTTCGTGGTTGCCACGTTCGATCATGGAATTTGGCGTCTCGGGGAGGAACAATGAGCCTACTGTGATGATCAGTGCAGGTACCATAGCACCTCCTAAGCTCAATCTCCATCCCCAATGAATCTTGGCAAAGAAATAGTTCAATACATTAGCTACAAGTATACCAATTGTAATGGACAGTTGAAATCCAATGTTGAGTGCTCCTCTGTACTTGTATGGTGCCATTTCAGATAGGTATAGTGGAACAGACTGCAATTCAATGGAACAACAACAAAAAAATTGTCAATCATCCAACAATAAAAAAATCTAGCTAAATGAAAAAAAACTTATATCATACGCCGAGTCAAGATCGAAGTTTATAGGTTTTAAACATGCCATCAAACTCATAGTTCATTTTGCTTAATAGGTTCGCAATTAAATAATTATACACAGAACTTAAATAAAAGCTATTGAATTCGAAGTCGTTCTTTATACTTGAAAAGTGATTAAACGTGACATGAAGCAGTTCTATGCTCTTGATGCTTGTGTATACTATCTTTTATCTTGAGTCGGAGTCTATCGAAAATAGTCTGGTATGAATTGCGTATATTCTACCTTTTCAAACCCCACTATGTGGAAATATAATGAATTTATTGTTTTTGTTTTACTTTATACTATAACTCTCTCTTTAATAAAATTGCATAAATAGGGAAAATTGTGTTTCCATCAAGGGGGCCAGTTGTTCTTGTTATAATCGATAAGGACACAACGTCAAATTTCTTGACTAAGTAAATTTGATGATTACTATTACTATATATTTTATGACTTGCAACTTTTTAGTCAATTATAAACCAATTTTGTTTACTAAACTAAATAGTCATATTCATGAGCTAACGGTGCGGAAAATAAATCACGGGTACGTCACGTTATTGGAGAAAAAGAAATGCAAACACATCCAAATGGTGTATTAGAAAAAGATGTGTTCTTTTTAATCTCGACGACCATCATTGGATTAAAATATTGCTTATGTGATATCATGACAATAACAACTTGATGAAGAATCCCAAAGCAGATTCATTTTTCAAATCAATGGACTGAACAAAGGATTTTAAAAGATATGGTTGTGAAATATGCACTGTTTACGGTGCATAACTTCAAAGTAGGGTTAACGTGCAAATTTTAAAAAAGGTAGGGGCCTCCTCCTTGTAGGCTCGAAAGTCCAAGCCATAATGATGTTGAATTCAAAACACATTTTTTTAAAAGCAAAAACAAAGGTATAATAGAAAAATAAAATTAAACGGATTAGAAAAGAAAAAGAAATGGATTTACTGTAACTTCTTATACCTAATAATACCTTGACAGTGCTAAACTTTTTGTTAAAATTGTTTTCCCTATCCATTGATAGACAAGAACAACACAAGCATGTCCGTAAAATTTTAAGAATAACATTTTGTGAAGATAAAGAAATTATTTTCAATAAAAAATTAGTCTGATCTAGGCATTAATTAAGTAGTTGCTGCCATTCAGATCCGAACAGCAGGAGAAGTGTTGACCACCAACTTGCCGTTACTATATTTTACTGTTTTAAAAACCAAGAAATAAATGCATACACAAATAAGCATAATTCCATGGCATAATCCAAATAACAGGGGAACCATAGAACAGGGACAACCTTGAACTAAATGAAAAACTGGGAAGGAGAAAAAAAGCAAACAAAAAAAAAAAACACAGATAATGTTGTTTGATTTCATAAGCATACTCACATGGTGCTACCTTTTTACATAATAAACACCAATCTTAGACTTCATAAACAACTTGGTACGAACCAACAAACAAATAATTAGGAATATGACCACATGCCAACCACGACACTGCTCATGCAATAAATACTTTTTACACCGTTAATTTCGAAATAACCAAATACAAATTAGCAAAAAAAAAAAAATCGTACGTATATAGAAAAAATAAAACGTACCTGATTGGCAAATCCAATACCAAAACCAAGTAAAATACGACCAATAATGAGCATAGCAACATTCCTTGCAAATCCATTGATCAAAGCTCCAGCACAGAAAAGGACACCTCCAGAGAGCATGGAGAGTCTCCTTCCCAACTTTCTGGTGACAGTAGATGCCACCAGAGAAGACAAAAGGGCAGCCAGGTACAATGACGATGTAAACATCGTCAGTGTCTGGCTGTCAAATTTGCAGTACTGATTCGTTGAATCATCTGCCTTTTGCTTCCTAAACACAGATGGGAAAAATCTACTCAAGAATGAGTCCATCGATGTCACACCCCCTAATCCATACATAAAACAAACATCATCAAAAATGAAATATACGTTTATAGTGTCAGTATATATATATATATATATATATATATAAGATAATATATTTTTTGCTTACCGGAAATTCCAATATCATAACCGAAGATGAGACCTCCCATGGCAGCAACAATGCAAGTAACAGTAACATAAAGAGTTAATTCTCCGGGATATTCTTTCCCGTTGCCGTGTCCAATACCCCCACCACCAGCCATTTTTCCTAGCTGATCACAAAACAAGAACAAGTCGTGGCACAACAATAATCAAGAAAAAAAATTTAAAAGTTTTGTTGAAGAAGAGCAAAGTAAATTGAAAAAAAAAAAAAGAAAAAGAGTAGAAGATGAAAGAGAGATTTGAGAAATGAAGAGAAGGAATATAGAGGAGCAGCTGTGGGGAGGGAAGAGTATATATAGAAAGTGAAGGAGACTATTACAATGTCGTTAATGAGGACTCACACTAGCTGTCACGAGTTTTTTTCTTTAATGATTTTTATTTAGCTGTCAAAATTATGCGTAGAATCTTATCTCACATTATAAAAAATTTATTTTAAATACTAACACATAGTAATTGACTTGATGTATTAAGTAGAGAATTATTATATAAGTTACTGAAGACGACAACGTAAAACACATAGTTCATATAAAGGTTGTTTAAAAATAATCAGGGATACCTGAATAGAATATCCAACTCTTGCTATTTGTTGTTCAATTTTCAGGTTAGGAAAATCCTATTTATAGAGATACTTTCTTAATTCAAAGAGGAAAAAAAAATATACGTCTGTTTCTACTTGAACGAGGACAGACGGTGAGTTTTTCTTTTTCCATACAAAATGAAATTTCGAATTGTGGTGTAATATGGGCACTGTTGGAATTACGAAATTAGTTACTAAGACTCTCTATTTTGAAAATAATTCAAAATACCAATTTGAATTGTTTTTACCATAGTAAATTATAAATTATTTCATTAAAAATTTGCAACTACACTACTTTATTTTTATTCTATAATACCCCTAAACACTAATGTAATTCTACATGTTAAAATTCCAAATAATAATCAATAAATTAAATTATTAATGAATTTAATATAATGATTAACTTCCTTTGGAGCAATACTTAACTTATTTCATATGTCGGATTCATAAATTCATCGTCTGAATTTACACATGAAAACTTATAAGCTTCTCATAGAAGGCGTATCATCAATCTCTATACCGAGACATGAATTCCATCAACTAACTTATTATTTCACCAATATATATTATTATCATCCAATCTACCAGGAATATTGACTCATCTCACAATCTCACCTTTTAATATATCAAAACGATAAATATAATAATATATACAGATCATAATAGTTATATCAGGATTGAAAATATAAGTACATTAACAGTTTAGAGAATATGTTTTTGTCAGTCAGTCCAAAACAACTATTTCAAGTCAGTCCCGCTCACTACATACAAAATTAAATGCACTAGCACGAGAAGTTAGAATTACACCGTTCTCGTAATCAAGATAAATTACATTTAATTTCATGCTACAATCAGTCTGATGATTTGTCCAAATTTTCTTCTACGATTGTGAACTATAATTTTAACTTATAAGTACCAATGATTTAATCTTTTGTGTATAAGCTAAAACTCTATACACCAAATCATCTACTATATAAATTGAGAACACATATATGACAAAGATCTATTTAATGTAACAATTTATTGAATTGAATAAATAAACAATTATTCAATAAATACTACTTCCTCCGTTCCATTTTACCCGTTCTAAATTGGGATGATACGACTATTAAGAAAATAATGATTGGTAATGTAACTTTACCATTTTGCCCCTCTTAGTTGTGTCTTGTTATTAGTTCCACTATTGATGGATGATTAATAACAAGGAGTAATCAATTACACTAAGGGTATAATGTGAAAAAAAAATTATCTTGTCTAGATAAATAAAAAAAGACAAGTAAAATAGGATATCAAATTAAAAAATTTGAGACGAATACAAAAGGGACAAAGGGAGTACTTTATTAAAACCGCATAGTTTATAATATATCCTAACAGGTCATTCAAGAGGTGAACTTAGGTATAATTTCACAAAATTCTTTATTCTAAACTAATTAATTTGGGTCGAGAAAAACTTATTGTTGAGGTGGGGAAAAGTGAACTTAACGAGGTTTTTGACTGAGCATGTTGTTTATTCTTTTTCATTTAGTCTTTGGTTGCACATGACAGGATAGTGTTAAATATGAATTTATCTAATTGTATTCATCATTGTTGACATGTACGTACCGTGAGTTAAACCTACATTTTAAAAATAATTTAGAATTTTGAAGTCAGTTAAATTTAACTTCTTAATCATGATATTTGAAAAAGAGTTGTTTAGATGGTAAATATTTTCCACCTCCAATCATAAGTTTTGAGGGTTCGAGTCGCGAAGGGAGAAAAGGTGAGAGTGAGGAGTAAAACAATTAACAAAAGTGGTTAAATTTCTTTAAACTTTTTTTTTAATTCCCTTATTTTAATTGTTTATCTGATTCTAAAAACAAACTTATAATTAAGTACCCATTTTAGGAGCTCAACAAATTTAAATTCTTATGACATAAAATTCACAACAACAACAATCTCAGTGTATTTCCACAAAGTGAGGTCTTGAGAGGATAAAATGTACGTAGTCCATACCACTTGTGAATTTACCTACTATATTTCAAGCTTCAGCAGCTATAGACATAGAAGCTATGGAACAATAGAGTATTAGGAAGAAATTATGGTAGAACTGCTAGAGAAGAAGAGAAGAATGAGAAAAGAAGAAAGTAACTGATCTTCTGGAACTTTCTACATGATCAACATTTTTCATACATGGTTTTTGTGATGCACACACAGTGCTATTTATACAATGTGCAGTTGTAACTTCTCTTTGACAGCAGTGCACTTTGACAGTTGTCACACTTAACTAACTAATTCTCTAACTAACTACATCGGCTACACTAACTTTCAACTACCATCTCAACTTGCATCCTTTTACACTCCCCCTCAAGCTGCAGGGTGTAGGACATTAAGAACTCCAAGTTTGCTAAGTAGGTAGCTATGTTGAGCATATCCAAGTCCTTTAGTGAGTAAATCAGCCTGCTGATCTTTAGTGCTAATGTATTCTGCCTGAATCTTCCCTTCCCTTATCTTATCTCTTACAAAATGACAATCTATTTCTATATGTTTAGTTCTTTCATGAAATATGGGGTTTGCTGCTATTTGCAGTGCTGCTTTGCTATCACAATATACATTGTCTGGTGTTGCAATATTCACTCCTAATTCTCAGAACAGACCTAGTAACCAAGTAACTTCTGATGTTGTTGCTGCAAAGCTTCTTATTCTGCTTCAGCAGAGCTTCTTGATATTGTCTGCTGTTTTTTTTAATTTCCATGAAATTAAAGATTCACCAAACTTTATCACATAACCAGTCACTGATCTTCTAGTATTTGGGCAAGATGCCCAATCTGTATCACAAAAAACTTTCAGGTGATCTTCACCTTTACTGCTCAACAAAATTCCCATTCCTGGACTCTGCTTCACATATCTCACAATCCTTATTGTTGCATCCCAATGAGATCTCCTGGTTGTCTGCATGAACTGGCTTAGTATTTGCACAGCAAACACAATGTTTGGTCTTGTGACTGCTAGGTAGATTAGCCTTCCTATCAACCTTTGATACTCTGTAACACCTTCCAGCACTGGATCATCTGTTATTCCATCATATTTATCATGCTCCACTGATGTAAATTTTTTATTCAGATTTATAGGAGTGTAAACTGGTTTGTCCCCTCCTAATCCTAAATCTGAAATTAGTTGGAGTGCATACTTCTTTTGGTTCAGAAGAATTCCTTTACTTGACCTTAACACTTCTATCCCCAAGAAGTATCTCAACTCACCTAGATCTTTCACCTTAAACTTCTGTTTCAACACCTTCTTTGTTTCTCCTATAAATTCTTCATTATTTTCTGTAATCAATAAGTCATCTACATAGGTCAAGAATGCCACAAACTTTTCTCCATGTTGTTTAGTGAACAAGGAATAATCATATAGACTTTTTTTGTATCCAGCTTCTGTCAAGGCTTCAGTGAACTTGATATTTCATTGTCTTGATGCCTATTTCAAACCATAAAATAATTTCATTAACTTGCATACCACTCTCCCCCTGCCTTCTGAAACCTTGTGGTAGTTCCATGTACACTTCTTCATATAAATCTCCTTGTAGAAAAGCATTATACACGTTCATTTGATACATATTCCAACCTCTCATAGCCGCTAATGAAATTAATGATCTTACTATGACCATTTTTGCAACCGGTGAAAAAGTTTCATGGTAATCAAGTCCTTCCTTTTGATTGTATCCTTTTACAACCAATCTTCCCTTGAACCTTTCTACTTCTCCATCAGCTTTATACTTTATCTTGTATACCCATTTTGAGCCAATGACAGTTTTCCCTTTTGGAAGATCTACCACTTGCCAAGTGTTGTTATATTCCAAGGCTTTAACCTCCAAGTTCATTGCTTCAATCCACCGTTGATCCTTTGAGGCTTCAGCAAAGCTGGTTGGTTCTACAAGAGCTGAAATGTTGGCCAAAAATACTTTACACCTTTGAGAAATTCCATCATAAGAAAGGTGATCTGACAGAGAATACTTTACTGTTCCATTGACCCTCTTCTTGGTGAGAACATAGTCTTGATGCCAAAGTGGCTCTTTAGTGATTTTTATAGATCTTCTGACTTCAGTAGGAATATTATTGATGGGTTGTGGTGTAGCAATTACTGGTTCCATTTCTCCTACCTCTGTTGCATCTAAAATATCTGTTGCAACTAAGTCATTTGAGTAGTCTATTTCAGTACCTCCATTATTATTATCAACCTTATCATAATCTTCTATTTGTTGGTCCATGTCATGACCTTCTTCTGCATCTGCTATATTGGCTGCATCATCTGCAACTGTATCAAGACTTGGCGTAGCTATATCAGGACTTGTTGATGACTCAAGTGGCTCAAGATCATGAGCAATCAGATCAGTCCCCCTGTCATGAGCTGAATGAGACACGTTAATAGGTGTAAAGTCAACAGCAAAGGGAAATATGTGTTCCTTGAGCACCACATCCCTGTAAATATAAAAAAGCTTAGAAGAAATATCTAACAACCTATAGCCTTTCTGGGTTTCTAAATATCCCATGAATACACAAGTCTTTGCTCTAGGTGAGAATTTGTCCTTATGGACAAGCTCTGTTGCATAACACAAGCACCTAAACACTCTCAAGTGAGCAACTGATGGTGGTCTATCATGTAATATTTCATATGGTGTTTTCCCTTTCAATACCTCAGAGGAAAGCCTGTTAATAATGTACACTGCAGTGAGTACGCATTCTCCCCAGAACTTTGTTGGAATACTTCCTTGAAACTTTAAAGCTCGTGCAACATCCAACACATGTCTATGCTTCTTTTCAGCTATTCCATTCTGCTGAGGAGTATACACACAACTACTTTGATGAACTATACCATATTCATCAAATAATTCATCAGTTTGCTTGTTAAAAAACTCAGTTTCATTATCTGTTTTTATTGTTTTAACAGAATGTATGAACTGTGTTCTCAAGAATAAAAAGAACTTCTTCAAGACAACAATCACATCACTTTTTGTTTGCAACAAATTTATCCAAGTATACCTTGAATTATCATCAACAATTGTCAAGAACAAATATTTTCTATCATGTGTAGGGTATTTATATGGACCTCATACATCCATATGTAAAATACTAAGAGGATTATTACTTCTTGTGGTACTTCTAGGAATCATGAGTCTATTTTGCTTTGCTATAGGACACACTAAACAATCACTATTTACAGTTATATCTATTACCTTATTTTGAAGGTATTTTACATTCTTCATGGTGCTGACAGATGCATGTCCTAGCCTCCTATGCCATAAGTTTTCATCTATTACCATCTTTTCCTTAGTAGTATTTGAGATAACCTTCTTGTTTCTCGCATCATTGTTTTTCTTGATGATGTACAAGCCCTCACTCTCCTTACCAATCCCCCTCGCCCTGCCACTGTAAACATCCTGAAATACACAAAAATCAGGAAAGAATTTGACAGAGCAAGATAGTTCTTTTGTCAACTTTGATAATGATAGGAGATTATACTTAAACTCAGGCACATGAAGTACATTTTTTACTTGCAAATCACCTGACAATGATGCATTACCAATGCGTGTAATTTCAGATTTTCCACCAGTAGGCATACACACCTAATCGCCTTTATTTGAACACAACTCTTGTATATTATCTACAGCATCTATATTTGCAGAAATATGATGTGATGCTCCTGAGTCAACTATTCATTCTACACAAGATAATCTTGACATTAGTGATACTGATTTATCTATCAAATTCACGTGTTTCTGCTCCAGATTCTGTTCTGCTAATGTATTGCCTTTGTTTAGAAATTCCAAAATATGTTTATACTGATCTTCTGTAAAATGATTATTCTTTCTTTCCTCAGATGACCTTTTTGTATCGCCTCCAAGTATTCCTGCATAATTTGTTGTATATTGCTTCTTTCCTCCTTGATCAGATGGATGTCCAACTATCTTCCAGCATTGACTCCTTGTGTGCCCCCTTTTTGTGGCAAAAATCACATTGCATGAAAGGTTTCTTACCTTTGTAAGGTTGTCCTCTTCCTATTTGCATAACTAGTGGATTTGGATCGCCTCCTCCTAATGATTTGAACACAGGTTCTGCTCTAACAGTCAATGCTGGATAAGGATGTGATCTCTGACTTTCATCTTCAATTATCATTGCATAAGCTTAATTCAAGGTCGGTTCTGAAGTTTTCATGAGAATTTGCCTCCTAGATTGATCATACACTTCATTCAACCCGCTAAGAAATTAAAGTAATCTCTGTTGTTGAAGATGATCAACATACTCTTTCGCTTTATCACATCCACAATCTGGTGAAGGAGTCATCGCATCAAATTCAGCCCACAACTCCTTCAATTTTGTGAAATACACTGAAACAAAATCAGTTCCCTGTGATATTGTTACGATTTCTCTGTGTAGCTGAAAAATTCAAACTCTACTCACTTTGTCAAATCTTTCACGCAAATTCTCCCACACATGGTGTGCATTTGAAGCATACACAATACTACTAACCAGATCCTTTGAAACTGTACTAATAATCCAAGATAACACGATTGCATTGCAGGTTTTCCAATGCTCGTGTAGCTCCTTTTTGTAGTTTTCCTTTTTGCAATCTCCAGTTACAAACCCTAGCTTTCTCTTAGCTTGCAGAGCTAGCTTCATGGACCTTCTCCACAGTCAATAATTTTCTGATCCTTTCAGTTGCACTGGTACCAAAATTGATCCAAGTGTGTCGGATAGATGTAGGTATAATGATGTGTATGATCCATCTTCTCTTCTGCCATATTTTCGTTGCTCGAAGATGATTCTTCCCTTTCTGATGCCATGTGAATTTACCTACTATACTTCAAGCTTCAGCAGCTATAGACATAGAAGCTATGGAACAATAGATTAATTGGAAGAAATTATGGTAGAACTGCTAGAGAAGAAGAGAAGGATGAGAAAGGAAGAAAGTAACTGATCTTCTCGAACTTTCTACATGATCAACATTTTTCATACATGGTTTTTGTGATGCACACACAGTGCTATTTATACAATGTGCAGCTGTAACTTCTCTTTGACAGCTGTGCACTTTGACAGTTGTCACACTTAACTAACTGATTCTCTAACTAACAACATCAGCTGCACTAACTTTCAACTACCATCTCAGCTTGCATCCTTTCACAACCTTCAAAGAAGAAGGTTGTTTTCGATAGACCTCTGGCTCACGATAGAGAATAATACACAAAATCGTAGTAAAACATGAAGCAGGATGGATGACATAAAAAGCTCCTTATCAGGAATTTTTACACTCATGATGAGAATTGAGATTCTAACTAGACCTTTATTTTTTCAATATATATGAGATTCTATCCAATATCCATCACATGACCTAACCTTTATGGGGTAATAATAGTTGTGCAGTGAATTATTATTACTCCTATTATTTAAGAAAAAAGAAGCAAGGCTTGAGAATTAGTTCAAATTGAGGTGGGAAATGTTTGTGCAAGGAAAGTGATGAGTTGGGTTCCTACTTCCTTGTGAACGGCAGTCAAATGAGGTAGTTCTCACCTCAATTGGCAATTACACATCACCCATTACCCATCTAAGTTTTATCTTTTATCTTTTCTTTTTGGGATACTATTCCCATATTTTCCCACCATCTTTAATTTGCTGCTTTGGTTGACTTTCTTTTTCAATACTACCGTTTAGTTTACTTCCACCACAAGGGACCAAATGCATAACTTAACAAGTGTATTTTGTAGAATTAATTGTATCATGGGAAACCAATAATTATCTCAAACTTGCCTTAGTTTCGTTATCCCTTGGCGAAACTTGATCTCGTTTACACTTGAGCGCAAAGCATCCGTCAATAACATTTTTACTTTCATAAGGTAATAGTAAAGTTATATATTCGTTATCTTTCTCAAACCTTACCTATGAAATTACGATAGTATGTTGTTCTCACTAACAAAAACTTTTTATTAAAAGAAGGTACTAAAGAGGGTGCATTATTATTATTACCACACAAATAGTATTCTTAAGGTCTCATGAAATGCTCAAAAATCAACAGTCCACTTCTTTTTTTCTCTTTTTCTTCGACCAGTTACTTTTATTTTCCATTGATTTTGCACAAAGAAATAGATCCAAGTAGGGGCCAAACAAGTGGAAAAAGAAAAGTTGGGGGCCCAAACAAGTGGGAAAACAGAAAGGTGATTAATGGTACTCTCTTTTTATTTGGAATTTTACGAATGAAATTAGGGGTTGATCTAAAATTTCAAACCTGGTGGCTTGACTTATCACATAACGGAAGTAGGTGGTAAGCCTCACGTCATCTTAATTTATTTTCTTTTATTATACTACATCAATTCTATCTTTTTTTGTATTTTCTTTCATGTTATAGAAAAAGAACTTAAGAATTTGGAGAATTTAACCTAAAGACAAGTTTATTAACCAAAAATAAATAAATAACAAATATAAGTCGATGGACATGATACGTATCACACTATTCTACTGTTTCTACATATTTTGTTCTTTTAGCAATCAGTAGAGGGGATAGATACAAATCCGGAATGCACACTGACACACACTTATTATTTCTAATTCGATCATTATATATGTTTATTTGTAAACGTCCATCGACTTCCTATAATTAATTCAAGATTTATCTTGATCTGGTGAATTCGTCTCCATCTGTACCTCTTTAAATCCCGCTTTTAATTCAACATTCATTTATCTGATAAAATTAATAGTAACATAAATAATATTTCATCCGTCTCATATTAGTTGTCAACTTATTTAAATATTTTCATCTCAAAATACTTGTTAATTTGCAAAATGATCATGATGGAACTTTTTAAATAAATTCCTTTTTACCTTAAAATTAATTGTGTAAACAATATTGATTACTTCGAAAAGAGTTGAGGGTAATTTAGTAAGAGATGCTTTTTATTTATGATAGAGTAAATACATAATTACCCCTTAATGTTGACCGAGATTTTTTAAAAGACACATAAATTTTGAATTCGACCTATTACCCAACGATTCTTCTTTATTCCATTGCAAATACATTATTTTGGACCTCTGAGTGTACACACGTGCCACAGGCACGTGAAAGGGTTCAAAATTGACTTTTTTGATCAATTAAAAGCTGCCACATGTAAAATAATTGATACTATATAATTTATATTCTTTTTTTAAAAAAGAAAAAAATTAATATTTATTTATTTTTTAAAATTATTTCTTAAACTCATTCATCCATCATTGTCTTCTTCCCCAACTTCTTCTTCATCGCCATAACTCAACAACATCATCAATTACAATAACAACAACATCAATTACAACAGCACCAACATCAATTAAAGCAACAAAAACAACATCATTATCATCATAATCATCATCATTTTAAAAAGGAAAGCTGAAGTACAATCTTCATTTTAATGGAGCTTTAAGCTCCATTTTAATGGAGGAAACTGAACGGGGGATGGGGGAGGGAGATGTTGGACGGAGTGGGGGTGGGGTCATAAATAAAAAAAATGGAGCTTTAAGATTGCACAGTAATTTTAAGCTCCATTTTAATGGAGGGAACTGGAGGGGAATGGGGGAGGGAGATGTTGGACGGAGTGGGAGATGGGGTCATAAATAAAAAAAATGGAGCTGTAAGACTGCACAGTAACTTTAAGCTCCATTTTAATGGAGGAAACTGGAGGGGAATGGGGGAGGGAGATGTTGGATGGGGTGGGGGTAGGGGGTGAGGTGGGATCATAAATAAAATAAAAATGGAGCTTAAAGCTCCACTAAAATGGAGATTGTACATGAGCTTTAAGCTCCATTTTAATGGAGGGGAACTGGTCGTGGGGGAGGTTGCTGGATGGGGTGGGATGGGGGAAGAGAGGGTGGGATGGGGTGATAAATTAAATAAAAAGAAAAAATTTATTAAAAAAAATAAATATAATATGAAATTAAATATATTTAACACGTGGCAACACCTGATTGGTGTGTCTGTCCACTCTCTTTGTTGTGACTGAGATTCAGCAAAAAATTGCGTATTTGCAACGGATTAAGTCAGAATCGTGGGGTAATAGATCGAATTCAAAGTTTAGGTGTTTTTTTTAAAATTTCAGCCAACATCAGAGGGTAATTATGTATTTACTCTTTATGATTTCATATGACTTGTTAAAGAGAAGTGCGACAATTAATATGAGACGATTGGAGGATAATAATATACTGATTAGAAGATGAAGAAGAAGAAAAAAACTACTACTTCTTGTCATATTTTAGTTAGTCATTTTATTTAAAATATATGTTCTACATATATCAATTGATCACTTATTAAATCATGATAAAATTAATTAATTTTTTTTTATTTTGCCCCTATAATTTATAATATACATTAAATATGAACAATTACAATTTAAATATTCATTCCGTGCACAATGAATATCATTAATATAGATAAAAAGTAAAAATAGTAAAATTCATCATTTAATTTTTAATTTCTTAGCCACCAAATAAAATAAAATGTGGCGACCTAAAATATTAGGGAGGGAGTACTCTTTATGACATGATAGATATCAATCCAACAGCTAGTTTTGGAAGTTGTCATAATGACAAAGTCGTTTTATAAATCTCCTTCTTTATGGATGCTAAGGTTTACCACATTATTTTTTGGGTTAAAGATGAAGAGTTATGATGAACATAGCCTCTTTAGTACTACTTTATTAAAAATCCCACTTGCATTTGCTTCACCAAAAATCATTACAAATACCTACGTGTCTTGTAACAAAATACATGTGATGGGTCCATTATACACTCACTTTGCTGTCCTCAAGTTGTTTCCTAGTAGGATCATTAGGGAAGTTCATCATTTGGTGCTCCAAATCATAAATAAAGATGATGAGAAATTGCTAATTCTTCATATATGATTGTAAAAATTACAAATAAATAAATAAATAAAATGAGAAAGAAAAAATATATAATATCCCTAATGTTATTTAACTTTTAATACCCTCTCATTCAGTAAGATAAAAGTCGTGTAAATTAAAACAATTCAAAATATATACATATATATATATATGTTCTTCCAATTGTCCCCTAAGATTGGTATCCACTAGAAACATGAATAACATAGCTTGTGTTTAGCCACTAATAAGCAATTACTAAATACCGACAATGAATTATATGTGCCTTAGTTTTTGCCCTGTCCCTAACTTGATATGCTCGATTATATATATTACATATATATGTTGAAGCATAAAGTTAGCAAGCCAAATAGCCTCAACATAATTAATTTATTGTTTTAGATAAAAATTAACCAACTGTTTTCGAGTATTATTAGTTCAATTAATTCGGATTCTCGCATGCGTGTTATATAACCCATCAAAGGGGAAAGCAATTTATATCAGAGATTTGTCTATTCACAAAATCCAAACATGAAATTTTTAAAGTTCAAATAGAAAGATCTCATCCCTCTCACCGCATTATAAACAGTATTAATCTGTTAATTTATGCTTCTGTATTCTTAGAGTCCTCTCTGGATAATAAGATAAGGGTAGGAAGATGGGCTAAGCTAAGCTCTAACGTGACGAAGTCAACCACCCCATCCCACCACCCACCTTCAACCCACATAGGTGGTTATTGTAAACATTTTATTTTTTTTTGACAACGTTATCGTAAACAAATAAAATAATGAAGTCAATGATTCATTCAGTAGCAAGAAATAAGGCCATAATGTAAACCAGCAGTTCAACATACAAATATTAAAATCATACCATAACGAATACATCATTTAATTAAATGCACCGTTTAATGTACAAAAATATCTATTAATTTTTCATTGTTAAACTGTACATACTGTCTCCAAAAAAGTGTTTTCTTTTTTTTTTTTATTTCCCATCCAGTGTTCGTATTGGAGCCCGACTAATTTGGATTCGCGCCGTGTAGGGCCCCAATCGGGGAAAGCACTCCCTAACAGAGTTTTCATCGTACTCAAGATCGAACCCTCGACCTCTGGTTAAGGGTGGAGCAGCCCCATCCATTTGGGTTGGGTGCATTGACATTTGAGTTGATCTTAAGATCCTTCATTGGAAGGAGGTCCCGAGTTGAACCTCATTGAGGTGATTTTTTTTTTTATAAATTTTTTAAGCACTCACTGTCCCTAAATTCTGGATCCGCCAGTGAACTTATAAAATTAAATTTTAAATCTTATCTATGAATATGTTATATCAAACTTTCAATTTATAGAATTTAATACAAGCAATTTATCTTTTCGTTCTTTCCGGGACCATTTTTGGGTCAAGAGGTATTGTTGCTGCTTATTTGAAATTTTGAATCTTAAGGCCAAAAACTTCTTCATTCTTTAATTTTGTTTTCATACGGGCCAGAAGGAAATTTCGTGGGGGTCGTCGTCGTCGTCGTCATCATAATCATAATAAGAAGAAGAACATTTGTCAATATGCTCCTTTTATCTGATTTATCAGAATATTTTGAGAGATTGCAATTTCCTCACTCAAATATATATTACTTACAAGTTACAACCTGCGTTAGATGCGATGATTTCTAATTTCCTCAAATATTCAATATCTATATCTTAAACATCGCATTCAGTATGCAAATTTAATTTACTTCAACAAAAAGTTGAGAAATTAGTGTCCAAATTCACATTCATCTCTTCTTTTCCATACTTCATAAATGTGGGAGCAACTACAGTATTACGATATTTTAAATTTATTCAATTACATAGCTATTGGGTAAAACTGACGTGTTAATTTAAATATTTTCTTTAGGAAAAGATTATCCACTTATAAGAGTAGGTCAACTTTTACTCCAAAAAGTAGAAAGTGGGCCACTTTCAACATGGACGGTGAAGTTTTCCCATGTTAAAGGGATAAAAATTACTTACTAGTAGCTTTTTGCACGAAGAAACCGTGTCAATCTAGCTGGTGAATCTAATATATGATGATTAATACGAACTATTATTGTTATCCGAAACTATATCTTATCCAAACAAGACATGTAAAGATTGCATGTAGCATTAAATTCTTAAGCTATAAAATCACGTGCGGCATGAAATTATGTTGCTGTTGAAAAAAATAATAGTAAAGAAGTTTCATATGCCATCATATTATAAAATATAATCATGTATCTATATTTATGAAATTAGCTATCGAATTTATCCATAATTTCAAGCTAATTTATCGTTAAATAGCTCTTTACTGGTTGAATTTTCTTATAATTAATTGCTAAATAAAATTAGCATGAAATTTTTACTG
The DNA here is from genome assembly GCF_002878395.1 of Capsicum annuum. Classification (NCBI taxonomy): domain Eukaryota; kingdom Viridiplantae; phylum Streptophyta; class Magnoliopsida; order Solanales; family Solanaceae; genus Capsicum; species Capsicum annuum. The sequence continues at coordinate 131,560,524 of NC_061112.1, read as the reverse complement.
TTTAACTATAAAATTTTGTCTGTCGTTAACTCTTAATTGTGTTCTTATAGTGACACATTGGGATTTGCTACAGTAGGAAACATTCGTGCTACGTCCAGATTGCTGATCACATTTTGAGTTCTAATTTTACTTGTATCAATTTTTCTTTAACGTGGATAATTATCTTAGTTCTAAATTTATTTTTGTTTGTAGCCCAACCTAATGAAATTTTTGGTATGCGTATTGCTTAAAGATGCACCTGCTGGCTGCTAGAACTATTTATACACAAAATTAAATGGAAAATCTAGCGGGTTTGTATTCACGTGAAGACATCTTTATAATAGGATTTAGCAGCGTGCTATCCCATCTCTTTGTTGTATGCTTTTGTCCTTTTGTTCGTTATACTGTTATATGACCTGAGTCGGGGGTCAATCGAAAACAACCTTTCTACTACATTTGATTTGAGGTAGTGATATGGACTGCGTACACTTTACCCTTCCCAGATCCCACTTTGTGAGATTACACTAGGTGTGTTGTTGGTGTTGATAATAGGATGGTTATTGAAAAACTTACACGCACTCGGTGTATACACTAAATTAATGTTCTTTATCATGGTTAAGTAAATAAATTAAGTAAAATATTTATTAATTAATCATGATTATCTAACATGAATTCTAAATTCAAACACATGACATGCATGTATTGGCTTGGTATATACACCGAGTACATATAAGTTTTAACCACGGTTATTGGGTGTATCTCTCTAAGTTAGGTTAGGAGTTCAAATCTTACATACATTGTTCTTTTTACTCTTCATATATAGAGTTGAGTACACCTCGCTAAGTATTTATTGGTGTCACTTAATTCTTGTGTTTTAGACTTAGTCAAGTACTTTCTTCTCTTTCTTTATTTTTTGTGGTTTATCCTTTCAGAATTTTCAACTCTAACACATAGAAATTCCTATTTTTTTTCGCGGTAACATTTTATATAATGAGCTAATTTTGTAAATTAAAACTTGTAATACTAGTGAATGATGTATAATATAGTCGATAGGTTCAATTGACCCTAGTATCTTCGACATATATAGTATAGCTACATATGTTTTTTCGTGAAAAAGAAAAAAAGATGCTACCTCTTTAGAAAATTAATTAGTGTTTGACGCTATGTCAAAAGTGTAATATAATGGGTTCATGTAAGAACCTAAAAATTTATCAAATTCACATTTTCAATTCATTCTTTCTTAATAATGCACGTATCTTTTCAAAATTTTAGATCCTCACCTCTAAATTAATGAGTCCATCTCTACATGACAAGAAGCTAATTAATTAGTGTGAGAGATTTTCTCGTTTCAACAAAGAGTTAAAAGTTATATATTTTACATTAACACATCATCTTCCATTTATCGCTGTCATATTTAATTATGTTATTTCTTCTGGCCCATCTCTATGATACAAAAATTAATTCTACGAAAATGCGTCGGTTGAACAGTTCTTCAATGCAATAAAATCCAGAGTAAAATTAAAGGACATATAGTCCTTCAACGGTGTCCCCCTCCATGCTCATTGACTCTTGACTAGTGACTAGCTATATAGTTAATCTAGCTAGACTGAGACAACATAAAATTTATTAAGGCATGGACTTTTCAGAAAGAGACTTATTTGTAGCATGTTAACATGCTACTTCTATCTCAACTTATCTAATCGTGATATCAAGCAGCGAGCTAAAATTTTCTATAAAAAGTGTCAAAATATAAAGAAATAAATTCATGAAGAAGCCAATTATGAGGGGTGCCAATATGTGATATATATACACGTAAATAAAATATTTTTACCTAATTATACAATGTAATTTTTCGACCAAGGGGTGTCAGTCAATACCTCTTAAACAAGGGCGGAGCTAGCTAATAGTGAGGGGGCTCATAACCCCTTCGACAAAAAAATATATTATTTATACAAGGTTAAAATTATTTTTCATGTAAATATAGCTTACGTTGAACCCCCTTCGACTAGTTCTCATGTTCACATTTTTTGATTTTGAACCTTTAAGTTAAGATGTTGGCTCACACGTACCACGTTGATATATATCTGAAGCTTATTGTCTAAAATTATTTGTCATTTTAAAGTAGAAGATGAATTATATATTTACCTTTAGTAGTTACTTTCTTCGTTTAAAAAAAATGACATAGTTTGACTTGACATGGAGTTTAAGAAAATAAAAAAGATTTTGAATTTGTATTCCTAAGTTAAATTTATGTCAAATGTACCAAAATATCTTTTAAACTTGTAGTCTTAAATATGTCACGTGAAAAGTTGAAATTAAAATATTATCAAAAAGGGAAGGGGTCTTTATGTCAAATGTACCAAAATGTCTTTTAAATTTGTAGTCTTAAACATGTCACATGTAAAGTTGAAATAAAAGTATTACCGAAAAATGAAAGAGATCTTTCTTTTTTAAACGAATTAAAAAGAAATAATAGATCTTTTTTTTAAGCGGATAAAGTATCATTCTTGAATTCTACAAACATCTCAATTATGATTGTTCAAATACGAATAAAGAATGAAATAGTTAAAATCTCCTTACTAAATAATGTTTTCCTAGGGGATATATAAAGCACAATTACTATAGATAATTTGAAACGAAAAGAATAGCGTCATTTCTTTATCCAAGCGGTCAAATGAATTAATTGCATGGACTCCCTGCTGATCGATCGAGTTTTTTTTTTTGGGGGGTATACGATAATGATTTGTTAAAACATTGGCACTTGGGTACAACACCAGATTACCATAATGATTCCTTCAGGAAATTTAATTAGGTCTGTTTAGAAAGTTATTGGAATTGGTGTAATTATTTGGATAGTAATTATTATTTTAGTAATTACACAATTTAGTAATTACGTCAATTTATTTGTTTGTTATAGTGTAATTATAAGTATACTGTTTGATTCACAAGTCTAATCATATGATTATACTAAAATTTTAAAAGAAAAGTCAATTATCAAAAATTTAAATTTAATATTTTACAGATAAGAGTTTTTATAAATGACATTGAATTAGGTATTTAAGATATATTTCGTCTTTTACGAAAATCTATTAATTAATAAACATATGTTCTTAACTAATATTATAAAAAATAATTAATATACATTTTTCAAATTAGTACATTTTTAACTAAATTAATCATAAAAGCTAAAAGTACATGATTTCTTAAAATATCATGAAAGGCATTGTGCATGTTTGACAAAAAAAATAATATTATGAATATAATATTATAAAATTATTAAAATATTTGTAAAAGATAATCTATCAATTCTAACATAATTAAAACAAATAAATTGGAGCCGAAAATATAACATAAGTTCAAAATTCAAAAGAAAAAGTTAATATAATACTCTTATGTTAAATTTCAACAAAAGAACATAAATATAATTTGAAAGAAAAGAAAAACGTAAATCTTTAACCTTATTCAACAATGAATTCTACTTTAAATTAAAAATTAGAATACTAACACAATTATGCTAAATGAAAAGAAAAATAAATGAACATAAAATAAATAACATGAACAATGCATGGAGTAACAAGAAGTAAAGGTTGAGAAAAGTAAGAAAATGAAATATAACTATTATAAAATAAAAGATACAAATATTAAAAATAAAAAATAAAAAAATTAAATAATAGAAATAAAAAATAAATTAAAACAAAAAGAAATAAAAATAAAAGGAATAAAATTAAAAGAAATCAACTTGTAATTACATCATCTAATTACCAACAATTCATAGGTTCCTAGAGAGTTTAATTGTCCATTGTCCATTATATCCAATTTACTAATCAAGTAATAACCTGACCAATCAAATGAATGAAACTGTGTAATTATACCTAACGACACCAAATTTAATTACCGGCTTTTCAAACAACCATAGTAACAGTACGTATTGTCAAGTTGAAGGAATCAAAAATCCCATTTGTATTTTTACAAAAAAATCCTCTTTCTGTGGTTTTCATTGTTGCTTCAAGAAAAGAACTGAGTGTCTTTCTGAGTAAAAATGTGAAAGTTGAGTGACTTTCTGGGATAAAAATCCAAAGTTGAGTGTCATTTAAGTTATTAACTTCTTAAAATTTGCAGATAAGAAAACTTAGGTTTTCAAACTTTACACCCTTTCTGTTGGGTAAAAATTAACTCCTTAAAATTTGCAGATAAGAAAACTTAGGTTTTCAAACTTTACACCCTTTCTGTTGGATAAAAAAAAATGTAAGAAAGAAAGAGAGAAAAAATATCAAAGGACACATCAATATCCTAGACTATAGAGAGACATACCACATTCTTTTTGGGACATCAACAAGGGGTCTAGTAAACGCTGAAAGAAAATTCAAATGGCTTGATAATGATTTATCATCAACTTAAGGATTTTTTTTTATTTTTTTTCATTTTTGGTTATATATTGTTACAGCATTTGAACATTAATACGTTGCTATCACCAAAAGCCTATGCTGTTTGGTATATACACATTTATTATATCCATACATATTTTATTGAAAAATATTCCAAAATTATAGGAGTATATATTGCCTCATTACCACAAGAAAAAACCAAATATATTTATATATCATTTCCTATCAATGTGCATATTATTATACCATCAGGTAATTAAATTGTATATGTACATTACCTATTATCATGTTATACCTATTTTCTTTTTTTGGTATTTTAGAATCTTACAATGTACATTTGCATGTGATAGGTCATCGGTTCCACACGGTTTTAGTGCTGGGACATCCGTGATGTAAGTTTAATGAGTGTATACAATATATTACCGACAGTTGAGATTTAAATTTTATTAATTTCACATGATACCTTATACTAACATTTATTCTCCTTACAGTAGAGGCGTTGATGTTTTTATGTTGGTGAAGATTCAAAGACAATATATATAGTGTTGTTTTACTTGAGCTTATGTGTATTCTTAGACTAATTGTATTTACTATTCCCTAATATATAACATCGTTGGATTTAAAAAAAACGTGAATGTTATTAGATGTTCTTAAGACATGTCATCAATTTTGTAAATTACCATTATCTCTACAGTTTAAAAAATAATACTGTAATCTCTACTTTTATTTGCGCAGAAAGAAAGGAAGAGATTATTAGTAAATGTAACTAAAATAATATTAAAAATAAAAGGTCTGATGATAGTGGCCAAGATACTTCTATCCTATGGAAGCCAACGGTTTTAAGTTGTACATTCGTAATGTTACAGGCTAAGCATCCAATGCATAATTTGCTGAAAATAAGGGCTCAGTAAATTAATAAAGTAATACAACTAGCTATTCCCATCCAAAAATATTAGTATATATTTCGTAATTTGTTATTGAATAGCACATCAGTGCATGGACTCTATATATTATACTAGTAATAAATATATTGCAACGTTGAGGACAGTACTTCTTGTTCAAAACATCAACTCAATGTAGTTTGACTAGCTAGTAGCCAATTAATATTTACTTGTTTGACAATTACTCCAAGTGAATAATTAGTATTTTATTCAACCAGAACTAGGTTCTCTATTTATAATATATCGATCAACATAAAATTGGAACTCAACTGTAATCCAATTGTATTTGACTCATCTTCCATTCAATTTGAGGAACCAAGTGGTTGTACGTGTGAAACATTATTTTGAAAAGTCAAGTTGGGGGGACAGGATGGCATCTATAGTTGCTTTACTTCAGAAAATCTCTTTAATTTTTCATTAAAAAGGATCCTAGTATATAGTATTATCTACAAAAAATACTACGTATAAATTAATATTGCCGCAACGACCAACTTGCAAACTAATTAATCTTCCGCCTGATTTGTTATGTTGTCTTTGTCAAGAACAAAAACAATTTGAAAAGCTAATCAGATTGAGTTTAATTTAATAAACAACGAAGAAAAGAGAATGAAAACGACATCATCATATATTTGTGTTCCTATCTATAATTAAAAAGAAATGCGAGCAAGAATCACGAGCTACTTTGCTTCAGAGAGAGATATAGGTTGCGCAGTTCATTCATGTTCTTAGATCTAAGGCTGAATTCGCCTCTAATTGAGAAGGGAAATTCAAATTATTAAACGATCGCGCAAAAGAGCTTACTGGGCTAACTGGAAGCTCTGCTTTGGAAGCATAGTTTGGAAAGGGGTTTTGATTGATTAGAAGAAGAATTTATTTCAATCAAAACATTTTGTTTTCTCCGTTCTTTTCCTGTTTTTCAAATGGAAAACAAAAAGGAATCTTGTACTAGCACAATAATGTAGAATTTCAGTACTGACGTAACTAATTAATTAAAAACAATAAATTTTCTTTGGAAGGTAGACATTCAAGTAGGTGCATAGTACTTAATTAGCTAAACATATTAAAAACTCTTTGGAAAGTCAAAAGCAGTGACATTCTCCCAAAGCTGGTGTAACGTAACCAGTTATGTTCATGTTCATATTAAATATGTATTGGTTACGTTTTGTATAATTAATAATGTGTTAGAGTATGATCCCTACTAATTGCCTATCTGCAGTCATTTTTACGTGGAAAACACCCAGCTCAAAAAGGTGTACAAAATCGCGACCTGTACCTCTACAGGATTTACCCTCAATCTTCACTATAACCTTGAGCCTCAACAATCAACACAATTACAAGACTTCTTGTAAACAAGGAATTCAAACTTCTAACTCCTATTACTACAAAAACACAAATCTTCCCAAGATAAGTGTTCCAAGTCTTCGAGTTCCCTAACTTGAAGACGTGATTCCTAACTCATACTGAGACCAGAACAATTTACTCATTACAACTCAAGAACCTTCTTATTACAAGCAATCTAAAACATACTAAGTGAGAACTAGATTCTTCTTCAAGTTGGTGAACGATTTTGCTGATTGTTGATTTTCTTATCAATGCTTCATCATCATTTGAATGCAGCTTGTCGTCTATATATGCTCATTTGAATGCAGATTGTCGTCTATATATGCTCGCTCAGATGCAGTCTTTTTTCTTCTTTACTTATATCTTCTGTAGGATTCCTTCAAGTAACTCACTCCTTGTTGTAACCATCTCTTCTTCTTCTAAATTGAGTAGGACTCTTTTGTTTTATCCTTCTGCCTTGTAGACTTCCTGATCTACTCAAACTCTGACTGCTCCAATTATCTTCATATAGTCGTGTGAACATCCTTTGCTTATCCATGTGTTGATAGCTTATGTAATAATTTTAGCATGTAATGATTTCAGCATGCACTCCATATGTCCAAAGCAATTTCACTTGTATGACCAGCTTGCACAACATATTTCATTCACCTGTCTATCATCAAAACTTACATAATGTAAAACTATTCCCTAGACCATTTTCTTGTGTTTACTTTGGTATGATAATGTTTTTCATGGTCATTTTTTAGTATTGAAGATTGATGATATCATTTGCGTGTGGACTAGTAATATGTCAAAATCACCCATATTATTTTTCTATTTTTCAAAATGTAATGAACAATAATCATACTCCCCTTTATTTCATGTAATATTCATTTTGTCCTTATAATTTTAATGTTATATTTATGTAATATCTTTTTATATTATATGTAATGAATATTTTCTTTAACATGGATATTTTTAGCATTTTATTTAAGTTTATTAACTTTATAAGCAAATTAATACTTTTTATAAATTTATCACAAAATTCAATGTTATTTTTTAAGATCGTTATTTTAGTATTATATGTATTAAAGAGTCGTTTCGTGTGAGATATAATTATAATAATTTAGAGATAAAGTTCAGGATTATTTATCCTGCGTTTAATTAGATGTATTAGGTAGTCTCAAAATTATTTGTCGCACCATTTATACCATAGTGACGAGATAAGTTATCACACATACATGTTAGTACAACTTATTTTGTGATAACTAATCCCGGAATAACTTGCTTCCAAATAACCCACCCCTAGGTGTGTATATATACATATGTATGTACATGCACATGCGTATGTTTTTGTTTTTTATCACTCTCTTACTAAATTCTTTTCATATTACTTAACTTTTTGTTGACATAACACAATTCTTAAGAAAAATTTACTTAGAGGTATATTTTGCTAAATTAACCTTATTAATAATAATTTGAAACTTTAAATTTATCTATACTGTTACTTTATATAGTTATTTAACACTAAAGGGTAGAAAAAAACATAATACAATTCTCTTGATTTCACAAATTGAACAGATAAATTAAAACATCTATTTTTAGTATGAGAATCAAGTGATAAGAAACGATATTATCTATTGTCTATATCAGTAAATAAGTTGTGATTGTCATTAATAGAGTATTACATATTTTATAATTTATATAAATAAATATAATTTTTAAAATTTGACCTTATTTTTATTCGAAAAAAACATCTAGTACCCCCAAACTATGACCAAATTTGCTCTGATGCACGTCAACTTCACGGGGGTCCTATTACCCCTTAAACTAAATTTTAGCGTATTTTTGTCAATCTTTTTAGCTAATGTAATACCTTTTGTCGATCATTTTAGATGGCATGACACCTTTGATGTGGGCTTCATTTTATGTAGTAAAGGTGCCACATTAGCACAAAAAATGACAAAAATACGCTAAATTTGAGTTCAGAGGATAGTAGGACCCTTATGAAGTTGGAGTGTGTCGTAACAACTTTGACCATAGTTCGGGTGGTACTAGAGACTTATCGTTTTCATTTATTGTTTGTATTTTCTGCATTGAAATATGTTTATAAAATTAGTATTACTTATTATTTTCACTTGTAAAATAAATATTATAATTTTGGTTATTATTAATAAAATTAATTTTCTTATCATGCTAATTTACTTCATAAAGATCATCATTAGCTTATATACTTAATTAGTATTTCTTAATTTTTTCCTAGAAGATAATGTTTGTATTTTTATGAAAATTTTGTTATATGATTTTTTTTTAAAATGAAAATATGATGATTTTAAAGAAGTTAAAAAAAATGATGATAAAGGGTAAAATAGAAATTTTAAAAAGTCAATTAGGATAAAGGGAGAGTATGATTATTGTTCAAAGTTGAGGGGGGAGTTTGATTTTTAAGACAAAGTTGGGGAGGAAAATGATTTTGACCCATTATAGTATTATATTAGTATCATAACAAAAAGAACTACAGAGAGCCATTTGGTAGCGTAGCCACCATAGTATCTGCACCAGGTGCAATATTTACAGACCATCCAGAAGAGTCTAAACCCAAACTAGTAGGAGTGTTTAGATAAATACGAGGTGGCAAAACTCCCAGAGAGTTAACCCTCCTAGTTGCATAGTCTCCTCGCTTATCAGCTTCACAAAAAATCAACAAGTTTTGAAGAGGCGTCCAACAAGTAGTAGCATTTGTCGTGAGAACTGTACTATTAGATAAGGTGGATGGTAAAGCAATAGAAATGACTTTCTTTGCCAGGTCATCAACAAGCATGTTCTGCTCTCTGTAGATATAAATAACCACCGGATTACCTGCTGTAGGAGCAGGTTCCTACAATTTAACAAAATAGTAGAAATGTTAGTGGAAATTGTTGTGTCAATGTCCGACAATATATGAGTGGATTGTTTTGCATCCACATTAATTTCTAACGGCGTAAGATTGTTCTCCATAGCAAGTTGTAACCCTGTCAAGAGGGCTAAAATTTCAAGTTGAAAAATATCCTGCGCAGACATACATGCAGTAAAACCCATTACCCAATCACCATTGTAATTGCGGAACCCCCCTCCCAGTCCCCCAATGTAGTTGATATATCATAGTTTGAAACAGTAGAAAAATAATTAAATTATAATTCTATTCAATATAAAATATATTTTTAAAGTATAAAATAAGAGAATGACATTTCACTATATATTTTCTTTCTTTTATATAATTGTCTGTGAAAACATAATTTTTTTTAAAAAGAAAAACTTGGTGCATGCTGTATCATACTCGTTGAAGAAGACTTATCTATTGGGCTATGCTTGGTTGAAGAGAAAACAAAACTTATTGGGCTAATCTGGGTTCGGCTAAGAATGGGCCTCTCAATTTTGGGCTTTTCTCTGTTGTGCTGAAAAGAAAATATTGAAAAAAGGATAAATTGTTTTACTTTTCAACATTTATATTTAAAACATAATTTATTTTAAAAACATGTTCATTAATATAGAAAATCTATTTCTAAAATAATGGAAGAAGTACGAAAGAAAATTATAATGAGAACATGAAATTTTCAATTATATACATAGGATTTTGCTTTTGGTTATATACATAGGATTTTGCTTTTGGTTATATAGATAGAGAGAGATATCTACGAAAGAAAATTTAGTGGAAAAAAGAGAGAGAATATGTATTTGTGAGAAAGAATCATGAATTTATGTAACAACCTAGGAGAAAATAAAGGATATAAATACAGAAGTATCGTGTGTTTTTTCCTTCAGTTTTACTGTATTTATTTTTTTATTATGTAATGCAATTTAATAATAAAAATATGCAGTTTTACTGTACATCTTTTTCCCCCAGAACTTGTCCTCCTAACTCACTTTAGCACTTAAACTTAACTTTCGTTTATTTACCCCCCTTAACATCTTTGAAGTGTATTTACTTCACCCCTAATGTTGACGTGGCATTTTTTTTTAAGGGCGCGTTTATTTATTAAAAAAATTAATTTTAGTAATATTATATTAAAATATAATAAAAAAATTTAAAAAATAAAAAATAGACACTTTTTTCTTCTTCTTCTTCTTCAAAACATTATCAACAACAATACCCAAATTTCTCCATTAACAACCTCAAATAAATTTTTCATCACTTCTCTCCTTTAATTTTTTTCATATTCCTCCATTAACACCACCAAAAAATAACAACTAAGACACTAAATTAAAAATTTTCCTCCATTAAACACCTATTTGTTAAAGAAACATGAATCGAAATCACCAATTTTCCTCCATTAAACACTCATTTTCCTCCATTGTTAATATTAGTAAGAGAAATAAAACAAAAGAAAGTTCTTAGATCAATTTGTTACAGAAATGGGAAACAAAAAATGGGATAGTTTCAGTTTCAAAAATGAGATAATTTGAATGAAAATTATTCAGCGGAAACTATTCAGAGGAAAATATTAACAAGAAAATTCTAGGAAAATTTTCCTCCATTAAACACCCATTCAAATTTCTTAGATCCATTTGTTAAAGAAACGCCCAACATAATTTTTTCCTCACCTTTCTTAGATTCATTTGTTTGAGCAAATTGATAATTAATTGAATTTTTTAAGTGAGTTGAGTTTTTCGGCGAAAATTCACCAAAAAATTTGACAAGTGTGGCTGTGTTAGGGTGGACGGAGGTAGATGTGTGTGTGTGCAAGTGGGGCAGTATGGGGGAGAACGGAGTGTGTGGGGGGTGGACGGGAGGGGGGCAGGGGAGGGGTAGGACTGGGGGTTACGAAGAAGATAGAAGATGGGGTGTGGGGTTTTTGTTTTAATTTAAACTATTTTTGATATATTTAAAAATATATATATATATAATTATTAAAAAATACTTTATTTACGTGGCTTCGATGTGGCGGTGATGTGGCGCTGACATGTCAGCGAGTGTGATGCACTCTCCGTTATGAGAGTGGTATTATATATTAAGGGGTGAAAGTAATTCACTTTAAAGATGTTAAGAGAGTAAATAAATATAAATTAAGTTTAAGTATTAAAGTGAGTTGGGAGGACAAGTTTAGGGGGAAAAAATGTCTTTTCTCCTGTTATAACTTGCAATAATTAATTTAATGTTGTACATACAAGATTTTTTTCCCATTAAATATTTGGGCCAATATATGAGTGAGCCTGAATTTATGGTCATAGGTTTAAGGGTCCATTTGAGGAAAAACAAATTGGGCCTAGACTAACATAAACTCTTGGTACATGGTAACACTACAGGGCCAAACTAGTCTACTATAAAACATTAGGTTAAAAGGTAGCAAAACAGATATATACTCTCCACCGTCGGCAACCACTTATCTCCACCGTCTCCGGCGATGTATACTCTCCCTCTCCGGCGAGCTCTTTCTCCTTCCTCTTCCATTATCACTCAAATTTTCCGTCAACCAAATCTCATTTCTTCAAGTGCACCACTCTCCCAAATTCAATCTCCCCAAACCAATTTCTCTAAGCTTCAGCGCTTCGATTTTCCATCTCAGTCGAGGCTATTTAGGTCTTCTACAGTTTCACTTTCCTCGAGGTCTCGATCATTTGATCGGAACCCTGCTGATGATGAGATTGGGCCCGATACGATCCTTTTCGAAGGATGTGATTATGAACATTGGCTCATTGTAATTGATTTTCCTAAGGATACTCAGCTTACGAGGGAAGAGATGATTGAGACTTATGTGCAAACTGCTGCTAAAGTCTTCGGCAGGTCATTTCTATTAACCTTTAACTAATTGTATCTGTGTGTACAGTGTCTTTAACATTCTATACATTTACATTTGATGTATATAAAATTGGGGGTAGAGGTAGGGGAAACGGGTTTGGGGGTTACAAGGTGGGGAATCGAACCTTCACCAAAAGTTCAGGTTATATACTAACTCTAATTTTGAATATGGCATGCGACAAGGCATTAAAAATTACACAATCAGTGGCATGGGTTGTAGTGCCAGCGCGTTAGCTATTGACATGGCTAAAAACGCATTGAAGTCTCACAAGAATTCAGTTGCCGTTGTACTTAGCACAGATTTTATCCACAGGTTAGTATCCGGGTTAAGAACCATCTATGTTGGTTGTTAATTGTCTGTTTCGAATGGGTGCTGCTGGCATTTTAATTTCCAACAAAAAAGAAGCAAAAAACACAGCGAACTACGAGCTTCTTAATACTCTAAGAACTTAGAGAACCTTTGACGATAAGGGTTGTTTTTCTGCTTATCGTAAAGAAGATTCAGATGGATTTACTCCCTTTAAACTAAAGAGGAGCTTATTGGAAGAGGCAGGAGAAACACTTAGGTCTAACATAGCAGTTCTTGGTTTGCAAATTCTGCCTTTTACTGAGAAAATTTTGTACGGGGTTTCAATTTTGGAAAAGAAGTTGGTAGACAAAAAATCAACTGCAGAGATGTATGTGCCTGATTTTAAGTCAGTGATACAGTATTTTTGCTTGCCAACATCAGGGAAGCCAGTGATAAAGGAGATAGGAAAAGGGTTGAATCTTGGAGAGAGTGATATGGAACCTGCTTTGATGACATTACACAGATTTGGGAACCAATCTTCTTCTTCCTTGTGGTATGAGTTGGCATATTTGGAGGCCAAAGAAAGGGTGAAAAAAGGTGACAAAGTTTGGCAGCTTGGGATGGGAAGTGGTCCTAAGTGCATTAGTCTAGTTTGGGAATGTATTAGGCCCCTTTCTGGGGAAGAAATAACCTTAAACCCAAATTGCACTGTCTTTCTCAACTCGGGTTATCCCGTTCCGATTTAGGCAAAGTCGTTTTGCGAGATTGGACATATCACATATCTTAAGAGGGGATTAGATACCCATATAAAACCCCTTTTAAATTGCCTTAAAAATGTATGGGGTAAGGTGCTGAGAGATAACCCGCACTCCGTGCCACTAGTGGTGGAATTTATAGACCTATACAACTAAGTTTGAGAGCTCTAGTGATTGTTTGAAAGGAAGGACATTGATACGATGGTTTATATATGGGCGTCAAGTCCCATCAATGGAGCAATTTGGGAATGGGTAGTTGTTTGACTATTCAGTCTAAGGGGTTGAGTTTACCATATCGAGAAAAAAATACTATAAATTCTTACATTTAAAAATGTATGGAAAAGTTGTTGGCGAAGAAAAGATTTTGTTAACTCTCCAAATAGTAATAGTATCTGCGATGAATATGAAAGAAACTAATTCTCAAAAAAAAAAATAAAGAAACTGATTCCAGTTTTTGTATCTTTCTTTTTTGGGGGCAATGTTCATGCTCTAGTTTCCACTAATTGGTATTGGTTCTCCCATCATATCTATTGTATATATAATCTATGCATTCCAATCACAGTGGAACTGAAGAACATGGTTAGGATTAGGTTTCCATTTCATTGTGATTTTGGGAAATCATGTTTTTTGTCTTTTCACAAGTCATTCTCTCTGATCAAATCTAATTTTTGCAAGTATCTGTGTTCATTAATGGATGTGACTGTCAGTAACGATCCCGAGGGACTTCGTATCTTCTATTATCATGTTCAGGTTTGATCATTTTTCTTTTTTTTTTTTTACTTCTTTATGTGGATATATCCCCACGATGTGGGAATATACTGGGTTTGTTTGTTGTATGTGGATATATCAAAAACTTCTTGAAATAAGTTGCAATATTTTATGTATCAGTTAGTGAAAATTGAATATTAGTAGCTCATTTAGAAATGCAAACATCATTTTGGCTATTAACATCCATATTTTGTTAAATAACATTCCCCAGGTAGAAGCATCCAAAAAAAGAAAGGAGAAAACTGACAATTGTGGGCTCATTTTATCTAGCCAAGTGTATTTTAGGGGGGTCCTGTTTCTTCTTACAAATGGTCTAGATGTATTATATTGGCAGTTGATTTACTGTTTGATTTATATTATTCTGTTTCACTTTTATTGGAGTTCTACAAGCGATATGGCAGTAGTCTTCATTGGCTAGATGAAAATGGACCATTTAATATTCAGTCGGCAAAAGAGCTTGTTAAACTGTTTCTCTCATATCTGCATGGGTTCTGTGGAGAAGTTAAATTAGTGCTACAAAGGAAGCATGCCAGCAATGCCATTGTGTAGGCAGATGCAGCACAGCTACCGGAGGCACATCAAAATGCTAACATGCTGGTTCAGCGTGTATATTTTGTAGTGTGTGTTTATTTTTATGGGTAAGATCTGGTATAGAAGTTTGTACCATTGTTTGTGGAGCAGTGTAGTGCATGATCCAGTTTTTGTTTAAGCAACAAACTACAGGATCTTGGCTAATAAAAGACCTAATTGGGTGTTTTAGTAGGCACCATAACCTGTTATTTTTTGTATTTAATGGCTGCCTTATGCTTTGGTGCTGCACTTGAAAAAAGTTACGTGTGCACGGGTCTATTAGGGCGTGAGTCACGGTTGCTTTGGTGGGAAATGATAAACTTCTTGATTCGTTGCAGAAGAAAATCAGGTAGAGATGTTATGTTGCATAGTCACTAAACAAATAATCTGTCTTAGAATGTGTGTAATAATGGGTTGGTCTAGTCATCGGACTGAATTGTCTATTAGAATTTGTCTTGCTTTTTTTTTTTCCCAGCATCCTAACACTTGCCATGGCGGAGATTCTTGAAATATTTTTAATGTGGAGTTTGAATTTGCTATTGACCATACCCTGAAATGAATTTCGCCTTGTATGATTTGTTATTTCGATATAGGCCCAATGATCCACCTACTTCTATTATTGCGCGATGGAAATTCATTAATATTGCATGGTAAAGAATATAGATGACTACTGATGTCATGATATAAGGTGTTTCTAATTATCTTGGTAAGATTTTGGCTTGTGATGTGTGACATAAAAAAGGCTATCTCATTGTGTTTGTCCATATTGTGTTGTACATTGGATGATGTCTGATCTGTGTTACAATATAATTAATTTGTATTGTATCTTGTTCTATTACTATTCTTATCTTATCTTAGATTGCTTTATTTTGAGCTGGGGGTCTATCGAAAACAGCCTCTCTATCTCACTTTTGAGGTAGTGGTATGGACTGCGTACACTTACCCTCCCTAGACCCCACTTGGTGGGAATATACTGGGTATGTCGTTGTTGTTGTTGTTGTATCTGTGTTACATGCTTGAGATTGATATATCATTTAAGGAGGTGCATTTTATTTTTTTTGAAGAGGTAGCAGAAGGTGGTGCAAATCTTGATGTTTTAGTTGTAAGGTGTTTCGATAAGCTTGAAAGTTATTAAGTTGAATAAGATTGGCGTCATATCTTCTGGTCTGAAAGTGATTAATTTTCTTTGATAAATAAGGTAATGTTTTATATGAATGGCAAAACAAGAATGTGGAGCATTGATTCAATTTCAAGCCTCTGGTTATTATAATATAGTATATAAGGAGTTTCAAAAGTCAAACATGGCTTCAACATCTTGCGGAACATTCACAAATTGCCATGATGTGCCAAAAAGAGAGAGAATAAATTTGAACTTAAAGCTTAGTATGTTTTCTCATTTGTCTTCAATAATTCTAGCATTCCTCTCTTGCGAGTTAGTTAACAAATAGTTGCCAGGATGGCAAACCATAAACTTGAGTGAACACTTGTCATTGAAGTGAATCACAATTTGAGTCCCAAAGCTGGACATAGTCTACAGCAACAACCACATACCCAATGAAATCCCACAAGTGAGGTATAGTCCTACAATGCAAAAATAAGTAATCTACATCCTCCTGGTGCACTTCACTGAGAGGGCACCTGTTGCGTATGATCAATCTCCTTCCATGAAAGTGATCTAAATCCTCCCACATGCAAACATAAGTGATCTGCATCCTCACCCAGGCAAACATAAGTGATCTACATCCTCCTGGTGCACTTCACAGTTAGGGCACAGGCACCTGCTGCATATGATCAATCCCCATCTCTGTAAGTTGCGCTGTTTGAGAAAAGCATTTCTTTCAACCAACCAACTGAAGCTTTGTATCTTGTATGGTGCACAACTTTTCCAAATTTGTTTCCAAGAAAGGCCAAGATGAGGTTGGGATTGGGTTTTACTAAAGGGTGGAGTAGCATGATTTAATAGAAAAAACTCCTTTTGCACCTTTCCAGCATAGGCAGTGTCCTATCTGTTGTAGCAATAAGCACACAGTATCCAATTCCCAGTCATTGCAGTTCCTTTGAAAGTCTAAATTCCACCCATGATTGGACTAATAATCAGCCACAAGAACAACCTGATTGGAAGCCAAATCAAAGAGGTTCGGAAATTGTTGATTGAGAGGGTATGACCCGCCTAAGCATCATTCCGGAAGCTTATCTTCCTCCCATTTCCCAACTGAAAATAGGTGTTGCCAAGAAATCCTCCCAATATGATCTGACTGTTTCCATATAGAGAAACCAAAAGAGTTAGTTGGAGACTTTGCGTCATCCACTGATTGAGCATCCCTTTCTTTGCTTTTGTGACTTTTCTCCATAACGCTTGTTCCTTCTTTGTGATTCTCCATAATCATTTTTGAAGGAGACTCTCATTTTGAACTTTTAAGTTCCTAACTCTGAGACCACCAGCTGTCTTATCAGTCACAACCACTTTCCAGTTAACAACATTGAAGGATCTTTTTTCTTTATTCTCTTGCCAAAGAAAATCTCTACTAATTATGTCCAGCCTCTTAGCCATTGAAGAAGGTAAAGGAGATACTGACATGGTATAAGTGGGTAAGAAAGCTGTTGTTATTGTATGATGTAGGTATAAGATCTTTGGTGTGCTGAGCTCGCCTTTTAGAAAGATCAAATTGGCTTGAAAGTGCAAAAATATTGTACATGTTTGAAAAAATAGTGATGGTCGCTTCTCTGACTCTTTGTTGGTTGTGATGTCCGTTGTTAATATGCAGTCACTAAGAAAGCTGAAAAAATACTACCCCAAATCTTACCTATGATGCAATATAGAACTTGGAGGCTTTGAGTGCTTATGATGGTGTATCCTTCATTCTGGTGCAGTCTTTGGATCTTTCCTGTTATTGCCTGCATGGAATTCTAGCCAGATGTTTTCTTCTTCTATATTCTTTTGGGCATTCTGTGGGTCACTAAGTGGTGTAATTTTTCTGTCATCTACTGATATTGACTTTTACAACTTAAGATGCACATGATATAGAATCAAGAGTGAACTTCCTATCATTGACTTAAATCTTTGCTGCTTTGTGGCTTTATATTGTTTAACTGATTGCAGTGTGGAAGAGGCTAAGAAAAAGATTTATGCCTTAAGCACAACAACTTACCGGGGTTTTCAGGTCTTGTGTTCAGAGGAAACATCGAAGAAGTTTGAAGGTGGGTGTATGTTATGTTGTGTTTTTCTTTCTGAGCAGCGATAAATTTATTTTTGGTTTGATATAGAAGTTGTATCTGCAATCAGGTCTCCCGGGAGTTGTGTTTGTACTGCCTGATTCCTATATTGATCCAGTAAACAAGGAATATGGAGGTCTGAATGTTATTTTTGGTTAGCATTTCAAAATTCTGATTATGCTCTATAAGTTATTAACTCAAATTTTATTATGATTTCCTTCTGCATCTGTCGTGCTATTAACATCAGGTGACAAGTATATTAATGGGGAAATCATTGAGAGACCACCTCCTCCACAGTTTCAAAGACAAGGCAGGCCTCGAAGAGGCCCACAGTATCAACAAGGCAATTATCGCCCACCGCAGAATCCACCCCAGCAGAACTATGGGCCAGGACAGGGACCTCCACCACAGCAGAATTATGGTGCAGCACAGGGTCCTCCATCGCAGCAGAACTATGGCCCTCCACCCCAGCAGAACTATGGCACGCCACAGGGTCCTCCGTCCCAGCAGAACTATGGCCCACCAAGGTATCCTGCACCCCAGCAGAACTATGGCTCACAACAGTATCCTCCACCACCTCAACAGAACTACAGACAACCTCAGAGTCCTCCACAGCAGAATTATGAGAAGCCACAGAGTTATGGTGCACCTCAGAATGTTCCTTCTCAATGGAATCATGGCCGTCAGCAAAGCTTTTCACCTCAACAGAGCTATGGGCCTCCAGGATCTGGGGATCATAGGGGTCCTGCACCTCTTGGTAACAGCCCAGGTGGATGGAATAATTCTCAGGGTGAAAGACAAGATTCAAGACATCCACATGAGGTTAATTATAATCAAAGAGGGCAAGGAAATTATTTTTCTCAAAGAGACCTGAGAGGTGGTGCACCTCCAGACCAAGGAGGCTTCGGAGGAGCTCAACATTATGCCTCTCCACAGGGTGAAAGTTATGGACAACGAGCCTTTGGAGGTCAAATGCAGGTAACTGGCCCCACACTTGGGCAGAACACTCCAATGCCTGGAGGAGATCAGAGTTTCCCACAGATGGAGCAGCGGGGCAACATTCAAGGGGGAGAACAGAGGACTTATGGAGCTAGTGGTACAATGGGAACGGACCAAGTAAGCTGTTACTTCCCTCCCGTTTTGCGCATTCCTTTACTGTTTATTTCTCTGTGAATGACAATATATGATGTATTTGTATTTAAAAACGAGGTAACTTAGTATCCTCTCTCCCCAGTTGTCTGCTGTCCATTATGACCTCCTTACTCTGGGCGTGTCCTGTCCTATTACT
This sequence comes from Capsicum annuum, assembly GCF_002878395.1. Taxonomy (NCBI): domain Eukaryota; kingdom Viridiplantae; phylum Streptophyta; class Magnoliopsida; order Solanales; family Solanaceae; genus Capsicum; species Capsicum annuum. The sequence continues at coordinate 131,541,240 of NC_061112.1, read as the reverse complement.
ACACCCCCCCTTGTTCTCGTCCAAAACACATCATTGACCTTCTTATAGCACCTGATGCCACAGAGTGTATTATTCTCTTTTAGAGAGATTAAAAAAGGTAAAAATAATTCTGTTACTCGATATAAACAATCTGTAGCTCATTCAATAGATTCATCAGCCTCAAATCTCCATTCAATAGATTCATTAGCAACTCTACTTTCAGGTTCGTCTATGAATTCTATTTTTTTATGTGCATTTTTGTGCTTTAACTTGTTGATTTTTGTTTGGTTATATAAAAATTCAATCGTACCTAGACCAGTGCATAGGGGGAGCATTAGTGTATCGGGTTGCCTTATATAATAATTCTATCAGAAATGTATTTAGTCATTGTGATTGTATGTTTAGGTAAAATTTTGTGAAGCTTCATCTGGTGATAGTTTAGACTTGACGTAGTAAATCTTTTAGCAGGTTGTCATTTTTATATGAATTGTATTTTCTTCATTTGCATTTTTCAGCTTTAACTTGTCAATTTTTGTTTGGTTATATATTAATTCTTCTCTTAGAAATGTATTTAATCATGGCAGTTGTATATGCTTTGGTAAATTTTTTTGTAAGCTTCATCTGGTGACAGACTGACAGTTTAGGCTTGACCTAGTAAATCTACTAGCAGGTTTGTCGTTTTTATATGAATTCTATTTTTTCATGTGCATTTTCAGCTTTAACTTGTCAATCTTTTCTATTAAAATGTATTTAATTATGGCAACTGTATGTGCTTTGGTAAAAAATTTATTTGCCAGTGGTTTTCCGGTGGTTTTTTATCTTTAATCCATCTCTGGAGAATTGAGATCTGAGTCAGCACCGGAAAATAGCTGTTGCTTCCAATTCGGTCTTTTCGAATTCGATAAAGCAAGGTTGCTTCATAATGATAAGTACTGTATTAGTTTTTATGGATGACTTTATTGGTTTGAGAAATTTAGGTCTAATGTTTCTGCTAGCTTAATTTTGGTGTAAATCCTAATTAGGGAAAAATGAAGCTGTTTATTGATGTTTATACCAAATTAGATAATGCAGGATGCTTTTTTCTCTGTTTTAATAATGATTCTGATAGAGGCATAGATT
>NC_061112.1:131519630-131537142 GCF_002878395.1 Capsicum annuum | reverse complement strand
TCAGAGGATTGATCATAGATAAAATATTTTTGCGTTGGACAATTATCTCATCCGTCCTTTAGCTTAGTTAGGATCTATCTGATTTTGGAAGCATGCATGGATATGCAGATATAGAGGATCTAGTGCCAGTTTGGGTCGTTAGTGTAGGGTATTACTTGGTGGGGGTATTATTCTTGTTATGCCACCTTGTTTCATGCTTTACTACGAATTTGTTTACTATTCTTTGTCTACTATTCCCTGTGGGTGTCGTATTTATGCTATGTCATCTTGTTCAATGCTTTATTACGGCTTTGATTATTATTACTTGTCTTGAGCCGGGGGTTTATCGGAAACAACCTTTCTACTTCTCCGGAGGTAGTGGTATGGATTGTGTACATCTTACCCTCCCCAGATTCCACTAAGTGGGAATACACTGGGTTAGTTGTTGTTGTTGTTGTTGTTAAGCATTTCTTTGTTTTAAAATTTTCAAGGTTAAGTTCTTTTGGCGCACTGAATGACTCCATTGACCATAAAGGCCGTTAAGGTGTGGTCCATTTATGGGAGTCGTATAGCGCACTGAATTAGTGTGCCATAGGCCGCTTTGCCCATAATTTGGGTTGGCTTTGTCTTTTTTCACGTCGCTAGGTTTCGTTCAGCACTCCCGTTTTTCTAGCTAACCTGCCACTAATTATGCCTTCTAGTTTTTTTTCCTTAAAAAAAGTAATTAAAATCATGCAACTCCAACAAAACTAGTCAATACAGTACAACAGGTGATATTTTTAACAGTCCTGCAAACAAGCTGGAATCTTGAAAGCTTTTCTTTTGCGACATCCCTTATTTCTTGTTAAGCGTTATCATATTAAGTTCTTTCTATGGTCAGTTGAATTTGATATGTATGATTTGCTTGTAATACTTTTTAACCGATGGTTTCCTTGGGCTTAGTATTTGAAGCTATCTCAATGTTTAATTATTACTATGATACATCTACGACAGTAGGGAACTTATCTGTTGTTGTAGCTTTTGTGATTTTTAATTGATTTTACATTACAATTCTCTAAATAAGTTATGGGTGAATTGCTTGTGTATTTCTTGGAGTTTCTAGTGAAACCAAATAGACCTACCACCTAATTTGAAAAATACTTGGGACCTCCAATCAAATGGTGGAAGTTGAATGAAAACTGTAATGGTGATAATTTGTTGTCGTTTCTACATTCTGTAACAACTTGCCGAAAGGATTTGAACGTTGCTGAGTAGCAAGCGAGTCAATATCAGCCTCTGCAATTTGTTCAAGTGACTCAACTTGTTATTATCTCTCAGTTTGTTCATTGATCATTCTCTATTTACATCTGCAGGGGAGATACTGAAAATATGGCGTAGTATCCAGACATGCTGAGAAATGATTGTTGATGAGCTTTTGACTAGTTAAAGGTGATGGTTATTTTCTGAATAATTGAGAAGTGATCATGTTCATCCTCAAATCTCAACAATTATGAAGAAACGTGGGCTGACGAATATTGTTGTGGTAAATAGTTTTCCAATGTCTTAAGAGTGGTTATGAAAATGGTGCTTTGTGAGTGATAACATAGAGGAGACTCACGTGTAAAACAGCATGCAGTATCTGTTTCTTTTTTGTGTAAGAAGGTTTTTAATGCCTTTGCTAAATTTTGTTGTCTTAGCTAAGTTTTGAGCTGGGATTGAAAGAAAAGGTAATGACACAAATCTAATTATCATTACCTTTTTCTCAAAACTACGTTTTATGCGTTATCTGGGGGGTGGGTCTTCTGATTTAAGCACGAAAAGATGATTCCAATTTAATCATTCCTCCCCTTATCTTCATTTGAATTGAAACTTTACTTTGATCTTAGTCTCAATGGCGAAAAGCTGTTGCTGACTTATTCGTAACCAAGTTTGAGACTTATTTTACAGTAAATAATGCATTGGAAGTAATGTCTTTATGCCCGTTGTCATTCTTTTATGAAGGTAAAGATGTATTTGGTTCAAAGACTCGTCTACTTGGATATGTGATAATGAGATCGAGCAATATTATTTTCTATAACACACTTAAAATTATGAGCTTAAACTAAATAAAATTGTGATGGAAAAGCAATCCTTGTAAGAATGGTTTGACCGATGATACTTCAAATTTTAGAACATTTTTATGGAGTTTGAACCAGCTAAACTTGGGAGCAAAGCATATAATTAATTAAAGCTCACACAGCCAATTCATCCACATTCCACGCCAATGCTAGAAAATAAATTCGACTTTTGTACACTTAACAGCGAAGTTATTGATACTTGGCTCCATGAGTTGGCCTTGATCGCACCATGAAGCTATGAAGTCGATAACAATATTGCTGGTTGTGTTTGGTACAACGTTATTATTCATGAAAAACTATTTTTTTTGGATTCTAATGTTTACATTAGTACAAACTTACATGCAGCGTCATATGATAGTTCTAGAATATGGAAGATAAGTGTATATGATAATGTTTTCATGCTCACTTTGGATACCGAAGATCGATAATATTATTTATCTATTAGAGCTATGACTATCAAAACACGTAAATCATTTTTGTTTTAGGTGTAAAAAAACGTTTTCAATGATATAAGATACATAAACATAAAAAGTTAATTTCATTAGGGACAACATTTTTCGTCATACTAAACACACAAAACACTGAATGATATACTAATAAATTAAGCATTATTCTCATGGAACCCGTATCAGTAATGCTTAGTATGGTAACAGGATTCAGTTTTTAAGATTATTTATGCCTATAACCTCTCTTTTTTTTTCCTCCTAATTTCCAACGTGTATTTACTTAATTATTTTTTTTTTTAAAAAAAAGAAAGAACAATTTGAAGGCTACCTAAAAGAGCTCTGCAGAGTTGAAGAAAAGCCTATTGTGCTGAGACCAAATCAAACTAAGGCCGGCCTTGATTTTGGGATAGTAAGGCCTTAGAAACATAAAGCTTGAATAAAACAAGCGGAAAAAAAAAAAAACAATTAGCATTATTGACTTATTTCTGTTAAAGACCAAATACAATTAGAAAAAGAAATTCAAAAGCACATAGGCAAATTGAATTTGTCAATTGTATAGATAAATTTCTTTTTACCAAGTGAGAGAATGACAGTGCTCAGTGTGGTCCTACTTGTCTCTGTCTGGAATGTTAACTCTTACTGATATTTGGTAATGTTTGATGACAGACATAAAGCCCAATTTCAAAAGTCTGTTCTGCATCAGCCTTAAGTGTGGTCCAATTTTTCTTCATAAGGAATCATGAATTTATGAGTGCAAACCTACCTCCTCCAATAAGCCCACCTACTCCTAGGGAGTGTACACTAGGACATTTTAGGCAACACTTTTTGGGGTGGCCTAAATTCAAGGAATTGGAGGATAAGCTGTGGTAGAAGAACAATTCCTCCAAGTTCAAAATCTTCACAATTCAAAAAATCTTGTGGCAATGCAAGCCGATTCATCCACTCTCACCTGCTCATATTGAAAAAGCATCTTCATCTTCATTTAATTGGATACATCTCTCACAAATGTATTTTCTGTAGAAGAACTGATCTCTGTAGAATCAATCTCAGCCAGCATACGACTGACTATCACTTTCCCTAATCACATGCATTATGGATGGTGAATATTATAATTAAATAGTTGCCAAACAGTCTGGAGTCGGCAGGCAGCATCTGAACCAAAACTATACATCTCATCAGACCCACAAGAGAGAGATCATTCTTAACAAATCAACAGCAAGTCTCCATCCAACCTGATAACAAGTTAGTGTCATTACTCAGTTCATCAATAGCATCTCAGACAGGAACATACATACATACATACATACATAGTGCGGGTGAAGAGAATACCGTTCAACCGAACGAATCCAGTGCTAAAGGTTTTCAAGTATTTTCCGCTTCAACCTTTTCATCTTTCAGAGATTGCCTCATTTCATATTTACCTCTCTCTTCCTTTACCAGAGCTGCCTTGATAGCCGAAGCCTTAGCATCCCCTAACACAGACGATTCTGCCATAACAAAGAAACCAATTAACACTAAGATCATCCACATAGCCTATTGCAACCGAAGAAGAAACAGTCCACATATCCAGAAAACTTAACTTTAGCATGAAAGAGTCTTTTGGGAAGAACTTGAACAATATATACTACATAATGACATATTGATCACTACTTGACAAACTGAGAAAAGATGCAAACTGAAGTTCCACACTTCCAGCGACTGAAAAGATGGAAATCAAAGTTCCACAACAAGATCACGAGAACTTCCTACAAATGGTATTTAGGTGTCTATATTGCTTCAAAAAATCAGGTCATAATGATATTATTTAACATAATCTGCACCTATGCTAAATATCATTCTTTTCTCTATATAATAATTCATATTTCTTTTTATTTAAGACCAAAACCACATGAGTACGCTTTATCACTCTCAAATGATTAACTAACAAGTAAATTCTTCCTATTTCGATCGGGTAAGTAATTACTCTTCCATGGCACAAGAACCAAGATGAAGCTACTTATTACACATCAGGAAAAAGAACAAAGGAAAGGGGGAAACATAAGCAACCACAGAATTACGACAACGAGAAAATTGACAAATATAAGGCATCTTCATAAAAATAAATCAAACCTCTATATATTAAGCATACAACAATTAATGATAATGATAACACAAAGGGGTCGCTAGGTAGAAGGGATCAGAAAAATAATCTCGGGATAAAGTTTGGGATTAACTTTATCGCAAGTTTGATATAAGGTATTACTTAATCCGGAGACTATATTGTCCCACGGGGAGGGAGGGATAAAATAGTCCCATGGGATACCCTTATAGCCCCATGGGATATCCTTATCCCATCCGGTGTACCAAACGACCCCTAACAATAATAGGGCTCCATTTATAGTCATGCACTAAAACACACATACGTATTGGCAGGTATGTCTTTTTCCTACAAGTAAAGGATTTATTGTGTGGAAATATACACCCCACCCCTCAATGCAAAGAACCTACACAATATGGTTCTTCCAATCGCTTTTCGCAGGAAACTTTACCTTGCCCTATTCCTCTTTATTCATGTAATTGAAAATTATAGCATTGTTGAGACGGGTTAGGAAGCAGATTATATTTAACCAGATAAGAACTTTAAGGAACATAGCAACAAAATCAAAGACGGGGAGAGTTGCCATCTAATTGTTGGAACAGTTGATCATAGTACAAGGGTATGACAGAACAAAAAAACTGGAAGACAAAATGTCGCACATTTAAATCACCTGAAAAGCCTATTATTACGGACTTAATAAATTCAGGTTGGATCATTTACTTTTATCATCATCTCTTATCAAGAATGGAACTCCTAAGACGTTACCTGAATGAAAACAACAGTAACAACAACGTATCCAGTGAAATCCCACAGGTGGGATCTCAGGAGGGTAGGATGTATGCAGCCTTACCCCTACCTCGTGGAGACAGAGAGGTTATTTCGGAAAGACCCACATCTTAAAAAAATGCCTAGCAAAGCAGTATCAAAATGAACATAAAAAGGTAAAGAAGACAAATAAAAAACATCATATAACCTCCAGAAAAAAGGACCAGACAACAACTATATGATGCAGCAACTAAAAAACAGGTAGAGAAAACCTGAAGGACTTCACTAAAAATGTAGTAACATCATACCTCTGCTAAATCTCCATAACCAAGTGAAGGACTTCACTAAAAATGCTTTCAACTTATTATTTACTTCCATCCTCCTCTTTGATTAGCTTCTTGGGACCTCTAGTAATATATTCCCCCCCTAAGGACCACATTTGGTCATGTTTGGCATTTGTAAGCGATTTATCATTCTATAGGAGAGAAAATACAAGGAAAATTTGGATACCACAAGGCGAGAGGGCCACAACTGCATTAGGATGTTGAGACAACTACTCTTTACAAACTGAACTATTTATATATTTAACATGTTCCGTAGACCTCTGTTATTGAATTCATCCTTCTCGACATTTAATTCTTTTCAAGGATGATAAACAACAAACAAGTCGATAGGATTATCAATGCAAATCTCCCCAACTTTTGTATTCTTCTAATGTCCTACTAATAGAAACATAAGCATACCACAATATCAGAAGTTTTATCGAACCTCATACTTTAAGAATCCTTCGAGAACATCCAAAAGCAATGGACCACTATCCCCATTCCTATTAAGATTGTATCCATTTTTGCAGCTAAATTCTTTTAGCACTGATTTCCAAGAATCCTTTTGCTGCAAACAAGAAATCTCTTGTAAATTGAAGTACTAACTCATAATTTATAACACATATCATGAGTATTTTTGGTAAATTTTGGCTGAATCTTTTATGTAGCGAAATATTCTTACATTAGTTAAACTATTACAACGAAAAGTGTTCATTCTTTAGGCCCATTTCATGTCATAGTGATACATTATGCTATTGAATGTATGTTGGTGAAAGAACGGTTGCTTGATCTCTCCATCTACTCTTAGAAATGTAGTATATCGAATCCATCGTTAGTTATTGTGGCCGAGTAGTAAGGCCATGATCCCGGGATTTTAATAACAATGTGGCATAAATAATTCCGGAATTCCTAATCCTGAAATCACTAGCTCAACCAAACGTGTAATCCCATATATTATCTCAAAATTGTTAAATTATCTGTGTTATGCAAGTCACAGTAGTCTTAAGCTCATTTATGAAGCTTTACTTCTTTACAATTTCTTCTAAACTTGAGATTCATTGGATAAAGAGTGTAAATGAAAAAGTCCTCCATATAAGACAGATGAGCTCATGTAAGTGTGTTGGCTATGTCAAGTTCGTAAATATCACACATTAATACAAAACCAATGCATAAGAAAAGGACAAGATTATACAGAGAGGGCCTGGTCATCCATCACTCTCTACTCTGGGCTCCTTGGGAGACTAAGACAAAACAATTGATGGCTACTCATCACTTGCCCAAATTCATGCCCCCCCCCCCCCACCCACACACACACATGTGCAGTTGTGCATCCTCAATAAACATTAACATCACAAAAGAGAATGATAACAAGATTAAAAACAAAATTAAGAAGTATATATTTCTATAATCCTTTTTATTGAGACTCTTTATATTACTAGAAGTAGAATCTACAAAAGGCAAAAGGGGATGTTCTAAAAGCTCTTTTTCAACAATAAAGTACATTTATCTTGGTTTATATTACATAAGATCTCCTTTTGTTTTTTTTGGGTGTTAAAGGAAGCATTTAAACATAAGACAAAATTGAATTACATTGATTATGAATGCCAGATTCCACTGAGGATGCTTCTGAATCTATTGGAAGACAATTTCCTGACAATCTTTTTTGCATCTGAAACTTCAGCCTCTGCTAACTTCTCAATGTTGATCAGATATCCTGAACTTGCAATTTTCTTTCTGGCACTATTGCAACTTGTTAATGACATGAGTATAGAAAGCAATAGCTTCTTGTTGCCAAAATTTGCCTGTTCAGGATCAAGCATTTGCAGCAGCAAACCAACATTCTGATCATTCTGTACAAATCTCTTTTGGTTTCTTGGCACAATAACCATACTTGATAGTATTTCAGCTGCTATTTCTCTAACCTCAAATGACTTAGAATCAAGAAACTTTAACAACTCTGGCATAAATCCAGCATCCCCCATTAGTTTCTTGGCTTCTTCTGATGTTCCACATAACCAAAATGCTGCCTTTAAGGCCAATTCTTGAAGAGAACCATCTCCGTGTCGAAGAAAATAAAGAATGTGATCCATAAATCCATAATTCAACAGGATGTTCACTGAATTTACTAATGAGAAACACAAATTCACAATCCCCCTCAATGCCATTGCCCTTGCTTTAGATGAGGACGATGATTTCGGATCCAAAACACGAGCCAAAGCTCTTATTCCACCTTCCTTCATGATCATTTGCCTAGTTGATTCATCCCCAGATGCCATAGTTTGTAGAAAATCAATTGAACTAATTTGTATAACCTCATCTTTAGACCTTGCTAGCTTAATAAATACTGAAACTGCACCGTCCTCAATCATAAACCTCTTGATTTCTTCAACCCCAACAAGATTTTTCAACACCCCACAAACTGAACCAACCAATTCACCACCACCCTCTACACATATCTTCAACAAAACAGTAACTCCACCATGAGCTGAAATTGACCATGCATTATCTGAATTCTCTGTCAGTTTCATCAAACACTTTGCAGCAAATTCTTTACTCAGACCACTCTTCCCACACTCCAAAACTCTAATCAATGGTGCAATTATTCCAGCAGAAATTAACCCCCCTCTACAAGACTGAAACCCTGCTATTACACACAATCCCTTAGCTGCCTCTTCCTGAAGACTACCATCATCTTCTTGAAAATCAAGAAAACTCACCAAAACAGTAACAAGATTATCAATTTCAACTGCAACTTTAACATACCTATCATCTTCTTGAATAATCTCATTCAAAGCAATCAACCCTTGTTTCTTCATCTCTAAAGAACCAATCTTGACCCTTGACAACAAATCCCTTATATAAAACTTGATATCATCACGAGAAGCTCCAACACCCGGCCTTGGAACAATAATAGCATAGCTCTGAGTAAGCAAACCAAGAGAGTAAATCTCTGAGATACTCTTTACATGATCATCCAATTTTCTTGAAACTATATCAAGATCACTCTGCATAAGCAATTTCCCACTGTAAGAAAACTCAACACAATGCCTTGAAAGTTCATGGCAGTGGTTGAGTGTAACTGTAATGGCTGAAAGGGAGCTGCAGAGTGGAGGGTAGTTTTCTGCTGAATCACAATTCTCAATGGCGGAGAGGGTAGAAAGAAGCTCTTCAAGCTTGTTGCGTATTGATAGCCATTTTACGTTGAACACTTTGATTGAATAAGAAAGAGATATAAGTGAAGAAATGGACTCAATTTCTCGCCGGATTCTTGATTTTCCGGCGGATGACTCTACTGGATTTTGTGCATTTTCCGATAGGGTAAACATGTTGGGTTTCATTTCACTTGCCTGAATTCCATTCTCCGGCGGAAAAAAGAAAAGAAATTCAATAATGTTATCAATGAGGAGAAAGAATAGTAGTGCATATATCCATTTGCTTATCTTCAGTTGATGTACAGAAATTGTGAAAGGTTTGAATTGACGAAAATAGCCTTGATAAATTGTGATAGATCGATTGATTACTGTGGAGAAATAGGGGTATTTATGGTATTTTATTATTGGCCGTTGGGAGGTGATACAAGATTAATAGGGATAGGAGAGATATTAGGGGAACTGTTAGATATGTCCAAATTTATACTAAAAAAACAGAAGGATCACACCCAATTTTAAAAAAATAAAAAATATAAAAAATGACGGAATTGAGGAAAACAAAATTAATATGTTTTAATTTTTATTTTACAAATTAGAAAAAGGTATGATGATTGAATTATATTAACCTCTATGGTAAAAGGAAAAACTGATCAAATCAAAAAGATTGAATATTTATATTGTTATGTCTTGAAAATAATATGTAGAAAGAACAAATACAAAAATTATTACAAGTTGTGTAGCTGAAAGAAAATCATAAGAAATAAAACGCAGTGTATTAGAAGTTTTATTTCATTATATTTACCAATCATTTGGAAATTATGCAGCCCTGCATTTCCCTTCTTTTTTTATTTTTGAAATTAAAGGAGATGAGTATTCAGTACCGAACTGTGAACAAAGTTGCTTCGACACGCTTTAACTTTACAGGGATTCTATTACCTTCTTGAACTCAATTTTAGTACATTTTTATCACTCTTTTGTACTGACGTGACACCTTTATTACATAAAATAGTGTTCATGTCAAAGGTGTCACGTCAGCTAAAAAGATTCACAAGATGTCACGTTAGCTACAAAAAGCTTCACGTCAAATTGATAAAAATATGATAAAATTTAGTTCAGGCTCGTGAAATTAAAGTATATCTTAGCAAATTTAATCATAGTTTAGGCGGATACTAGACGCTTTACTGAAAAATTCAAAGAGGAAACTAGTTTCAAAATGATGGGCAGAACATTTATTAGGCTGCAAAGATTACGACAAGAGAGTTAAAATTTAACGATTTATTGGGACTTCCACTCGAAATTATGTATTTATTTTAGAGTTTTGATTAATTTAACTTTGCATCGTGAGAACTTTTTATTAAAAAAAGAGAGTTGATGTGTGTTCATATTACTTATTTTATCATGAAATGGTTTTGATCCACAAACAGTGGGCTTTCATTGTTGCAAAATTCTAGTATGTTCACAAGAGATATCTTACTTGTGATGTTCTTTTTTTCTTTTTGTTCTTTTCTATTGTTGCTTTTGCGTGTAGCTATCTATTATTTTGCTCACATATTGTTGTTCTATGCAACTACTTTAATGTCAACAACCTTAGATGGAACATGAGACCCATACTAAAATATTGTCAAGATAATATATAGGGTAATATATATCACAATATACTCCTCCATCTGCAAGCTATTTAACTAATTCGATCACTTTAAGGAAATAAATCATGTACACATATTCTGAAAATCACATTTGATTAAAAAAGGATTATAAAAAAATATTACAAAGTAGTTTTTCCTAATATTCATGGTGAACATTAGGAGTGTACAAACCGAACCATTAAGTCAAATCGAACCAATAAATCAAACCAAATCGAGGAAAAAAACCAACTTATGGTTTGGTTTGATTGGTTTGATGTTGGCAAAAAAAAAACGATCATTCTTGTTTGGTTTGGTATTAGAAAAAATAAAATCAAACCCAACCGACGTAATACATATATAATTTTAATTTTTTATACGTAAAAAATATTACTTATAATCTACTTTCTAATTACTTTTATTATTTTTTTATATTCAGAAAATAAATATATATTCTTGGACCTTTAATTATAGTATTTTTTCATTAATAACAAACTAATACAAAACTCAATATCTATATCTATATTTATATCTATAATCTATATCTATATCTATGTCTATAATCTATATCTATATCTATAATCTATAATATATTAAAAGTGTGAAGGGTCTTAGAAATGTTATTTGAACTTTTAGTCCTTCATTAAAAATTTTCGCTTTAGACAAAATTGTCTATTCACCATTTTTTTCTAATTTTTAAAAGTTAATAATTAATTTATATATTTACGGTAAAACCTTTTCTTACTAGAAGTCGTCAGAATTAATGACAACTAATACTTTTTCCAGTAGTTTAAGAATTATAAAACAACTAAATTTGATTTTAAAAGATTTGAAAAATCTAGAAACAAATATAAAAGCCTTAGAATAAGAAAATTTTAATAAGTATTAAATTTTAAAAAGTTTTAAATACATAATAAGAAATGTCTTTTTATTATTTTATCAAATTCTTATTTAACTATTTTTACTAAAAAAACACGTCCCACCTCAAAAAGGAAAAAAAAATAAGTAGTGTCAAATTGTAGTTAGCATACGACCTAATTTCTTTCTTTTAAGTATGGTTTTTGATTTAATTAGGAGTCCTTAATTTTCTTTTCTTTTAAGTTTTGTTTGTGTTGATTTTCTATAATAATTAATTTTTTATGAAAAAAGTTTCTCAAATTAGATTAGATTTCTTCCATGTTTCATCAACTCTTTCTTAAAAGGAAAAAAATCGTACATCTATATATTGAGCATTCCTTTTTTTCAATAAATAATAGAATAACACTCACAATTTAATTGTTAAAGAGTATGTTCAAGAGAAGATTAGTTTTATGTTCTTTAATATTAGTTTTTAATTTGTAGGTCAACAATATTAAATATTATGCATCTTTTACTAACTTTTTTTATCGTATAATTTATTGTAATTTCAATTGTTGGCTTTCGCATGATGTACAGGTAAAGAAAAATTATGTGAGTGTGTAGTTGAGACTTCGTGCCGATTACGAGAGGATTTAAAGGTGTTTTATTTTTTAAAAAAGAATTATTTCTCATTCACATTAGCACGATTTATGTTGTTAAGGCGTTGATTAGAAGTACACGTTCTGCTCTTTGATTCAATTTTATCAAATTTCAATTCAATTCTTTAATTTACAATTTTAAAAAGTAGACATCAAACACCGAATCGAACTATTTCAGTTTGGTTTGTTTTCTTTCAACTTCGTTGTTATTTGATTCGGTATTCAGAAATATTTGAACATTTTACCTTTCGCTAAAAGTGTATGCTTTAGACAAAATTATTTCTTCAATATTTAAGAATTGAAAATTTATTAAATATTTTAATAAAACATATGTTATGTTTGCGCTACTTTATTAAAGTGTGAAGGATCTTTGAGAAGTGATTTAAATTTTTTGCTCTTCATTAAAAAATTTTGCAATAGACAAAATCATCTAATTTTAAATAATGAAATGTTACACGTACGAGACACGTGGGGTTTAACTAGTTAATATAAAAACTTAAAACTCTTTAATTGCTTCACTTTTTACATTTTACTTTCCAAGTTTTCAGAGAGTTCTCATTATTTTCTCATATTACTTTCATCTTACTTTTCTCATTCGTCAAGTTGTGATTTAGGTTTGTTTCTCTTCTTTCTCTTTTTATGAAATTATATTATAATTAATTACTTTATGGAGTTAAGTTTTTAATAAGTTGTCCAATTCTTCATTCTTTTGTGTGCTCACATTTTATGTGAAGAAAACTTTCAGACAAGCTATTGTAACTAGTGACTTAGAAATTGAACTACTTAGGTATCCACATAATTTTACTTTGAGAGATGGTAGTTTAGACGTCTTAGTAATTCGCCAACTTAATTTTTATTGGAACTACTTTATGATCATTTTTTTTTTTTATCTCTTTAGTGAAAACATTTAATTTTTTTTTTCAATCACATTATAATTGTAAAAAAATCGAGAAAACCGAAAAATCGAAAAAACCAAAAAAACCCAACTAAAATCGAAATAAAAAAACTGATTGCATATTGGTTTGATTTGGTTTATAGATTTAGAAAACCGACATTATTAGTTTGGTTATATTTTAATAAAAAATCGAACCAACCCGACCTATGTACACCCTAGTGAACATAGTATTATATTTCAAGAAGAATCATACAAAATAATTTTCCCTTTTTAAGTCTTTTTTTCTTTTAAGTCAGCTTGTATACTAATTAAGGAAAATTATTTCAAGGACAAGGAGTGTATAAAAAGTTTCGATTCATCTCTTAGCAAAAACTAGAAAAATATAACAAATTTTTCTTTCTTTAGTGCTTCATATAATATATTGATAGAGAGCACTAAAGTTTTTCATTTTTTATTTTTTTGTGCGTGTGATGGAGAAAAAGCTCTAATTGCCAAAATGGGGACAACGTAACTTGGCTTCAAGGATTTGGACAAATGCTTCAAAAATTTATTAATTAGGCTTTAATAATTTTATGCAGTCATTTTCGCATCATGAAATGTTGTGATCCAATATCACACATTTGTGATCATCATCTAAATTAAAAGCTTAAATAGTATAAAATAATACACTTCTATTTATTTTATAATGTATTTTAACACGCTTTTTCAAGAGTTGATTTTTTTTTTCATAGATCAAACATACAAAAGTACTATTTGACAATGTCTAACGTAATATTTTCACGTAGAATATTTATTTGCTCTGGTACCATGTTAAATTGAGTGACCATTTCAGAAAGAGCATACATACTCCATGTTATTTTCAACATATATAATGGTATCACAATTGACTTTTAGTTTCAATATCTCTCTTCTATTGAAAAATGTTCTTTTATGTATTAGAAACATGCATCTAAAACATTCGTTGTAATCTCCAAATGAGTAGAAATGACATAAAAAAAAAATATATATATATATATATATATATATATTCAAGAACAAAACCTTAGATTACATACAATATACATGTAAGAAAGAAAAGTGAAGGCCAACCTACCTGCATTTGGATTTTGTGTCATGAATTGCTATAGACTTTAGGAAATTTTTAGTGGCTAAAAGTTAAAAGTAGTGCTATACATTACTTAGTAAAGAAAAGAGTAAAGTTACATTAAATTAGTACTTTGTATCTGACATTTGACAGAACAATGAAATATTGGCACTAAAGAATAAAACAAGAAGTTGTAATTATGGACCATTCCTTTTAATTAGAGCTCTCCTTTTCTAGTATAAAACATTAGGTAAAATGATAGCAAAACAGATGTACAAATTAAAGAAAGGGGGAAAGAAAAACATAATGTAGCTTTCAATCAATAGAGATGACAAAAATGTAATTAGCCCCACCATATATGCATGTGAACCCCCCTATATTATTCACAACCCCTAGGCTTCTTGTCACTTTTCACTTGATAAAATTGCATTACCTTTTTGGTTGCTTCGATGCTGAGATGACATTAACAAATTCAAAAGTTGCTACTCACTAAACAAACGTGTCCAAAACTTAATTTGAATTTACATCAGATCCATTCAATTAAAATTTATCATGATTAGGTAAAAGATTGTCCTATTTGTATTAAGCTATATTAAATAATTTATCATGATTAGATTAAAGGGCGGCTCTAGTCATTCGAAAAACAGATGGCCGCTTTAGGCCCTCAAATTTGAGGAGCCTCATCTTTTTTTCTTCTTCTAGAAATAATAAATTACAAATTTAAAAAAAATATATTAAATATTATTTATAGAAAAAATAAAATTTTTATATAAAAGAAATTTAGAAGGAGTTTGATATATTTAATCCAGAGTACTATGTCTCAACAAATTAATGTATTGAACTATTGACTATATTATTAATTAGAAAAAAATTATTAGAAGAAATATATAATTTTCAAAGTAGATTTTATACAAAAAATAATTTTTCTTAAAAAGTCAAGACTTTCATTCGATTTTAGCGTTAGACCACGAATTTGCTTGAGCTATCCCTGATTAGATAGAATTAAAATAAGAACATTTGTAACTTAACTGTGATTAATTGATAGGAACAATTTATGTAATGACACGTATCAATTTATTTTTTTATTAAATTGATATAAATATCAAAATGTGAATTTTTTTTTTTTCAATTGTTTCACGGATATAACTCTATATGCTCCACGTTATTTAGTCTTCCCCGATCAAAATAGCCCGGAGGTTTTAATGGTCTTGTTTGCATGTCTAAATGGAGAATTTAGTGCTTTTTTTTTTTTAATATATAAAGAGCAGAATTTAGTCATTATTTAGTGTGAAGAGTGTGTACTAAAAACTTAAAAAGTTCCTTTTAATATGATTAATTTAGATGTATAGCTAAGTAGTTCAAAAAACATTATCTTATTATATGAAAAAAAATAGCTATAATTAAGGTTGGTCACGGAAATATTAAATGTATGACAATTCTCTAGCACTAAATTCTCGACAAAGTGCATTGAATTTAATATCAAAGTCTTTAAATGAATCACCGGCCTTAGCTATATTTCTTAACTTTTTAATAATACAATAATAATAGTTTTTCTTTGTTAATTAGAGAATCCCTTTGAAGGCCAGCGTGCGAATATTTACCCTTTTAATCTGTAAAAAGTTTGTTGCTTCCAACTAATTTCTCAACATTTTGGATTATAGAGTTAGCACATATGCATTATCAGTCAGCTTATTTTAAATTATCAACACATACAAATAAAACAATACAGAATTATTTCCATGCCACGTTTTTAAAGAGAGATAGACAGAGAAGAGAATATATAAACTACTCCTAAAATTATGGATTTTTTCAAACATAATTTAAGTTTGTTTTTCCCCCGGCATTATAAGAAATACTTGGGTAATAATCTAATCGGTGGAAATATATTTCTATTAAATCCTTATTATAAACATTGATTGTTAACCCGATCAAATAAAAAATAATATTTAAGTAATTGTAGTAAGTTAAATTATATTAAAGTGTTAAGAGTTCGTTGTTCTTATAATAGTGATATCCCAAACCATTGTCATGTAGAAAACTATATGTATATAAAACTTAATGCTCATGAAATGTCAGGTAGAAAAGGACAAACTATATGATGGTAGCATATATTTGTACGAGGAAATATGAGTAATTATGTGCCTGGTGATCTATGGTGAATTAATTAGTATGTATATCCTTCTTTTGACTTTGAGTGAAGAGGAAGTGAAATTAATGAACCAAAAGCCCTACAAAATCAAAATATATACCTTTGCTTTGAAGAGAAAAGCCACATACACACACCAATATAAAGTGCATATCCACTTCAATGAACCATAATCCCCCTAGCTAGTACAATAATAATGGGTCAGCACCATAAGCTTAATTCGTAAAATAATTACTTTGGAAAAAGTAAAATGAAATTGCCATTATGATTGTCTAATTGATTGGTTCGGAAACTTTTGGCATATATATGTATGTAAGATTTAATAAGTTATACACACAAATAGCGTAACGAAGATTTTCAATATTAATGTAATATTATAGCAGATGTTATAAAACAAGAAAGAATAAAGAAGAAGAGTTGAGAGAATAGAGAGAGTAATAGGATGACAGATTATATGATTGTAAATACAATGAACAAAATTCCTCTATTTCTAGTCTGAGTAAAAGACGGATGCTTCAAATCCTAATAGATATCAAAGTAGATCTTGATAGATCTTAATAGACATTCACTATAATATAAATACATTTATAACACTCCCCCTTGAATGTCTAATTGGTAAATAATGTGCCTCGTTAAAACCTTACTAGAAAAAATCCAGTAGGAAAAAAAATCTAGTGAAGGAAAAAGAGTACACATCTCTAATAATACGCATTTCGGTTGCCTCATTAAAAATCTTACAAGGGAAACCCAGTGAGACAAAACCTTGTAAGGGAAAAGAAGTACAACGCGTATTAACTTCCCCTTATGAGAACATCCTTGACCTTTGCATCTCGATCTTGTGCAGGATCTTCTTGAAAGTTGCAATTGGAGAAGATTGGGTGAATAAATCACATTGTCAGTTGAACGAATCTGTTGCACGTTAATATCATCATTCTTTTGTAGCTCATGTATGTAGAAAAGTTTTGGCAAAATATGTTTCGTTCTATCTCCATTTATGAATCCTCCCTTAAGATGTGCTATGTATGCTGAATTATCTCTGTATAAAATTGTGGGTAGATTATCATATTTCACACCACATTTTTCTCCAATGAGATGTATCATGGACCTCAACCATACACATTCTCGGCTTGCTTCATGAATAACTATTATCTCAGCATGATTCGATGAAGTGGCTACGATATACTGCTTTGTATATCTCCAAGATATGACAGTACCACCACATATGAACGCATAGTCTATTTGAGACCGAGCTTTATGCAGGTCAGATAAGTACCCAACATCAGCATGATCAATAAGATCGGGACTGCAATCGTTAGAATAAAACAAGCTCATATGTTTTATCTCATTTTGATGTCTCATAGTAGGAGCAGAAATATACCTTGCAAACAAATTAACCGAAAAGGTTATAGACCTTGTAGTATTTGCAAGGTACAT
>NC_061112.1:131420773-131516630 GCF_002878395.1 Capsicum annuum | reverse complement strand
GGAGGGAGTATTTTTCAGGACCAAGGTTGATAAACTTATCTCCTCAAGTTAACTTGACAGTGTAGAAAAACATATACATTGTCTGTATATAGAGCTAAACAAACTCATACATAATTTCCAAGTACGAGTACAAATAGGCTTAGATATTCTTTAAGTCACCGGTATTATTGGAAACAACATCTTAGCCTTCTCATAATAGGACTTGGGAGTAAGGTTATGTATATATCACTCTCTTCAGATATCATTTATAGGATTATACTGAGTATGTGTTTTAATACAAAGAGGCTTAGATGATAGTAGTGATTATTTGGTTTTGAGTAAAATTTCCACCAACCTAATTTTGTTGCTTCATAGACATGCAACAGCTAGTCAATAGGTTTGGAGTAAACTACTTACCATTTGCATGTGAAAGATTAATTGTATTATAGGTAATGTAAGCATGGAGTGACACAATTCATGTAGCTAGCTTAGACTTAAAGAAAGTATGAAGATTCTAAGGACTTTATAATGGTGAGAAATATTTTCCTTTTATATCATTATGCTTATCACATGCTGCCAATTTTTATTATCATTACCCTCAATAGAATCGTAATTTGTTTTTCTTCTTCAAAAGTTCACTCAACAGATAAATATTATTGCCTTCCTAGTTCTTTGCTCAATGTCATTTATGTAAATATGTACTATATTTTTTTAATTATATATGTAGGACAGTGAAAATCGAAAAGATAATTTGCTTGGTGCCTTTTTCTTTAACGTAATTTGATTATCCGTAAAATTGATGAATGGATAAAATCGCACTAGACAAGTGACGGTTGCTCAAATGGTAACCTTTTTCATTTGAACGTAATTCGATTATCCGCTACACAAGTGAAGGTTGCTCAAATACGCACTTCTAACCTTCAGATTCGCAAGGAAGGGTAAAAACCAAAGGAAGAAAATCAAACTGCTTTATTATTTAATGCTATGAATGAAGCAAAGCAAAGCAAAGTGAATAAGTAACTTTCTTAATTTAAACTAAGTTGTAGAACAAAATGCAACAGCAAATTATCCTGAAGAAGCACAACAATCACATGTAGAAAAAAGAATATCATGGTTTCTTTTCTTTTGCATTTTGAGTTTGGCCAAAAAGTCTGTGAGACCTAATCACCATCATCATTCAAGTTACATGATAATACCTGCGACTCATTTCAGTTTTCCTTTTCTATGTTTTTGCTGCTTATTGTTTAAAAAAGAAAAAAGAAAACTCCGCGAGTCAACAAACCAGTGTTCAGATATTCTCTTGCTTCGACTTTGAAACACTTCAGATTTTCTGATGTCACGTTCTGCAGATAGTTTCCTGTGACAGATTCAGCTTCTCAACTCCGTCATGTGATCATTCGTTCAAGTTTTCCCCTCCCTGCATCTCCATGTATTGTCATTGGTGGCAGCTGGTAATGCCGATAGAGTGATGATTATTTGCAATGGCCACAAAGGTCTCACTAACTGTAACAGAATTTTTGCATGGTTTCTTTCTCATAATGCATTAGTTCAGCAAGAGCACAAACATCCCTTCTGTTGATCTTCCTTGAAAATCTCAAACTTCTCCAAGTAAAACATAGAAAATGCAGCGTAAGGAGAGGTATTAATTAAGTCGATTATCCAATTACTTTCTCTCGTCCCACCTTTACGAACATCATGTAGCAGATAAACCCAGCTGAAATAGAAAGAGTATCCCAGTGCACACCTACAGATAAAAACAAAACTTTGCATTATCATCATGCTGCTCGTCTTTCCTCTCCATGCTATTTTGGCGAGTATAGGACACAGAGAGAGAGCAAGGGAAGGAGCTTACCAAAATTCCTGTTTCTTTGTACTAGAGAGTTACAACAAAAGGTGGGGCATCCCTTCGAGGCCCTGCTACAGAGCGATAGACATATAATTTATCAGCAGAATCATCGCTGTTCTCATCTTTGATTACCTCAACATTCAACCTAGGTCTCTCCTGTGCAAGTAGTCTACAACCATTCATGGTGACACTGCAAGCTGACATCCAAAGACACCGCATTGATTCATACTTCTCCAGTCCAGATAGAAGTGCTGCATTACCAAATGGACAATCCCTTATCTCCAGCTTCCTCAGTTTAGAACAGCCTTCAAGCACGCACTGCATACCCCAGTCACTGCGGCCAGCAAAAGCCACTGAAAGTGTCTCAAGGTTTTTGGCATACCTACCAATATACTCAAAAGTCAGGTCAGTTAACAGTCCAGAAACAGAAAGCCTCTGGAGCTTTTTACAAGTCTTGACCACTGCACCAAATGCCTCATCCATGGGTTCATTTGTCATGTAATCTGGCTGGCCAGGATTCATTATGCAGAGACGAAAATGGGTGAAATCAGGACAGTTACGCACTATCGTTGCAACAGCAGCATTAGTCATTTGTCGGCAGAAATAGAGAACATATTGAAGCTTAGGACAACCGGCAGATACAGCCACAAAACCCGACTCCGTCACTCCATGGACTATATCCTCTTCAAAAGGGTCAGCAGGAAAGACTCGCAGTTCTTCAAGCAAGGGGCAGCTGGTTCCAACAGCCTCTAATCCCTCATCTTTGACGGTGTCAAAGACCTATAAAGAAAGATTAGGCATAAAAGACCTCAAAAGTAGATAAATGGAACTACCATGATAAAAAAAAAAGATCATTAGCATCCCTTGAATGCTTATTCCCCAGAGAAAACGACAGATCAGTTCAAATTTTAAAGATGATTTACTGGTAACTTTCAGTAGACAAAAGAGAAAACAAAGTCGGGACATTTATCTTCTAGTTATAATTTTACTTAGTGCCGGGGAATGGAAATTATCTTTGTTAACAACTACAGTTGGAAACTCCTTTTTCCCTCCATCTTTTTGCTTCTGTCGTTTATTATGAAGAGTACAACAGTTGATCATCAGAAGAACAACTGCGGCTCTAAGAGCACACAAATGAAAGTGTGGTACATCAGGTGAAATATATAGAGTCACCATACAGATTATGGTGAATATGGTACCTCCTCCCTCTTATTACTAAAGTGATAAACAGTATATCCCCTTAAAAGAATGCAGATAGTGCTGATCAGTCCATTATGTGAGGCTCAAGCTAAACTTCATCCCAAACAGAAATGTATATGCACCAACTTCTTTTGGCAAATAACAGAGGATGATGGAATACACAAACTTCTTCCCAAAACTAGTACATGAAGGAAATATCAAATTTTATGAACAAAATATGCAATTCTCTCTCGTGGTGAGGTTATTTGTTCCTCAGAGAAAACATAGGAGGAAGTATTCTTTTTGATGGAGTAATAGAATTTAATTAAATGTTTAGGGAACGTATACACGTAGGATGGAAAAATTAAAGAACTTTACAAAATGTCAAATGTTAGGAGGTCAATACCTAAGACCTCAACATGAAAGGATTTATCACATAGTTATTAAAGTCTGAGCTAGATCCTTACCCAAAGGCGCCTTAAACTTGGGCAATGAGCGAGAAGCTTCAAAAATTCACCACTCCTAATGGTTGCATAGCTCAAGTTGAGGAAAGTCAGACTAGCACAGGCTGCATAAAGAACCGGTAAATATCGATAAGTCGCTTCCCATAAACCTGAAATAGTGTGCAGATTTTTGCAGTTGCTGAATGCACTTTCAAGTTCTGCATACTGCCGACTCGTCAGATCTGGAAGAAAGCATCCTGTACCCAGCTCGATCAGCTGAGGAGCCCGGACGAGCAGGCGTTGCAGTTGAGACAAGGTGACGTTCTTGTTCACCTTCAGAACCCTCAGTGATTTGCACCTACTGACAAGTCTCTCTAAAGCATCGATACTGATCTCACTGTTTAGACTGGCAAAGTTTAGCACCTCCAGTGATGCAAAGTCATCTGGAAAACAACTTAGCCAACTACCAGATATATCATCCATGCCATTTTCCTGAATGTCCAGCTCTGTCAAGCTCCTGAGAAGGAAACCTGTTATCATCGCATATATAGAACCTCATTGTATGCGTAATCTAGATAGTACATGAAGACATTTGTTATGTATCAGAGCGACAAATCAGAAAGTGAACATACAAGTCCAGCTTTCTGCAGTATATTGAATTGTGGATATGACATTAGAGCTATCCTTCAAAGATCCCACATTCTCACACCCTTTTTGGTTCAGATTCTCATAACTTAAACTCAGAAAGATGCCAACTCTTATGTTTCAAACTACATGATATCAGAATCATTAAGTGCGGGTCAAGGCAAAATCTTGTTATGCGACCTGGAACTTTGTGATGGTATAAACACAGAAATACTAATAATCAGAATCCTAATTGCATCGGCTATCCATACGCACTCGTCAATACATTCCTTATTTGCTAAGACAACAATCAACCTGACAGTCTCGTGAACCACAATACCTAGAGTTGCTACAAAACCAGGGCAACAATTTGACAACACATACAGAGTTACATGCTAGTTGAAGCTCCACACATTGACTGTCTAATAGACATTAAAAGGTTAAGAGATCAAATATATAGTAAGCAATCCAAGTAAAAATAAAAACTTTTTCCTGACCAATAAGAAGAGATATTTATGCCTAACAATGACATCAAGGAATTCCCCAAGTTAATGCTCATTAATAGGTCAAGGTCACATCATGAAAGTAACATAAAAAGGACCAACAAAAGAAATCATAAAGTGGAACCATTTCAATTTCCACTTAATACTTTTCCCATCTTTTTTTCCTTCTTTCCTTTTTAATGTGTGGTAAGGCAAGGTGGTGATAACAAGATAACGGGCGTATAACATGTCCCAAGCCCAGAACATGTCACTTTATTTCTTCACCCACATGGCCACTTCAAATGAAGATGCAAGTTACTTAACTATTTCACATCTAGACACATGGGTCTACTGTTTTGTCCTCCATTACTACAATTATTAGTTTGGACCACCTTGTAAACAGTGCTGCTTTTCCTCTATCTCCCTTGAAAGAATTCTAAATCCACCATAACAAAACTAAGATCTTAAAGTCAGATGCTAGAAATACTAATTACAACCAAATAAAAACTACTATTTCAAGAAAAAAAAAAGATATATAATTTTTATCCAATCAAAACAACACCCATATCAGAATCATCACTAGTGTAAACAATATCCACCAATAAAAAGAAAATATGAACATTCAGAACCATCAAAAGTTAATAAGATAGATCAACTTACTTGCAGTGAGCAGCAATGCTACTGATCCCATCAGTGCTAAAACCATCACAACTCAACAATGAAAGAACCTTAAATCCATGAAATGATTTTGCCAAAAACTCCAAACTTTCATCACTAACAGCCATTCTCTTCAACCTCAACTCCTCAAGAAAAGGGTAAACTTTAGCAAAAACATCAAGCCAAGCCTGAATATCAGCACCCCAATTCTCTGGAACCAAATTAAAGTCAGAAAATCTTGGTTTCCCTTTAAGGGTCACACTCTTAATCTTGGGAAATCTCCTTGCTACAATCTCAGGAGAAACTGAATAACAGTTGCCAATAAACAGCTTAGTCCTTGTCCATCTCTCTGCATTGTACCAATCCTTGCAGACCAATGAAGCTGAGTTTCTATCTTTATGGGACTGCACAAGAGACAACACCTTCTCCAACACTTCATCTGGGAATGTTGACTGAGTTAACTCGGATAAATCTACAGATTCCCTCGGTTTTTTCAAGGTGGGATTCATTTTTGTAGATTCAAAACAGCTAAAGCTCCCCAAGAAAACTGAATTAACACACAAAGCAACTAAAAAGATTCAATCTTTATCCCATTTCTTGAATAAGCATAGCCAGCAACTGCGCTGTTTATAAAAACTAAGTACACAACACACAATCAAAAGACAGGCCGGTACACTAAAGCTCTTGCTATGCACTAGACAACACACAATCAATTCCAAAGCATAAAAAACTAGTTTTCAAGATTTGTAAAGGGAAATGATGAAAGAAACAAAAACCATCTTGAGGCAGCTGAATTTCAAAAAGAAAATATCATCCACAATCAGTTTGTACTAGTCCCCTATGGAGCTTCAAGAAAACAAAGCAAAAGATATATGGGTCTAAAAAGAAAAAAGCCTGAGAAATAGCAGTAACTTTCTGAAAAGCAGATACAGTATGACTCAGAAAAAACAGCTTAAAACCATGCCTAAATTCCAAAAAAAAAAAGAATCCAGTAAAATTTCAGAACAATTACAAGAAAAACAGGGGGTTGGGTCTAGGTGTGGGGGTGAGGGGCGAGGGGATTGTGAGAGAAAAAAACAAGGTGGGATTGAACAAGAATTGAAAAAGCTGTTGGCTTTATTTTATTGCATACCTCAGTCTTGAGAGTAGTGTAAAATTGTGGACACTTTGGAGCACCAGAAGAGCCAAAGAAACTCATAAGCCAACCACTTACATATAACAAACCAAATTATTCCCAATAAGAAAAAAGAAAAAACCTTATTGTAAAAGCAATAGATTATACATTAAAGTTCATTTATTTAGTTAAGCTTAATACGCAGCATCCTCTTCAATTTATCTAAAGACATTTCATTTGGAAACTCAAGTTACGAAAGTCAAAGTTAAGTCGTGTGTTTCAATTGAATACCTGAACAACTTTTAATAAAATATTTTAATTAAATATTTTTGATTAAAATATTTTTAAAAAAATTATGCGTGTTCTTGTTCATCTATTAATTAGCTAAATTATTCATATAAGATATGTCATTACGCATTTGCCTACAAAACTAAAAACCTCATGCATGTTCTACTTGAGATTGATGTGTATAATTTAGGAATAGGTCATGTGATTTACTTAATTATCTAACAGATAAATGAAAACACAGACAAAAGCTTTCTTTTCGAAATTAAATCGAATGTATCTTCTTGAACTAAGTATATATTGAAAACAGTCTTTCTACCTCACCTCTGAACTAGTAGTATAGATTGCGTACTCTCTATCCTCCTCATATCTTACTGTGTTTAAAATACGCTGAATATGTTGTAATTATTTAAAATCGAATGTGCTTAATTAAAATATATTATTAAAAGTTAGAAGTGTTCAATTTGAAGATGATTTAATTGTTGTCTGAATGAAACATACTAACACGTTCAAGAGGGTGGTCATGTATTAAGCCATTTACAGCATCTGATTCATTTTCTTAGCCCCTATAATATTTTATTTTAGAAAATCAAGGAAGTTGTATTATTTTTTTTCATACTGCATTTAGTATTAAATAGTTATATAAAGTAAATTTTAGAGTTTTAAGATAATATTAATGAAGTTAGTTTAATAAAATAACTATATAACTAAAACATTTTTATGAGATGAATTAGATCAACAACACGCCCAATGTATTCTCACAAAGTGAGGTCTGGGGAGGGTAAGATATACGCAGTCCATACCACTACCTCTGAAGAAGTAGAGAGGCTGTTTCTAATAGACCCCCGGTTCAGAATCTCGAATAATACACCAAGATCGTATTGAAACATGTATAAGAACTAGGACACCCACTTACCCACCCCACCAAACTCACCTGGCTAAAGGCTCCTACACAAGGACACAGCCTGGGATTACTGTCCAAATACGCATTCGCTCTTCTAACACCTAGCCACAATCCATACACTCTCCCTAACCTTCTACCCTAATTCGCGACCTCCACACCTTCCTGTCTAGGGTCATGTCCTCAGCGAGCTGCAGCTGCTCCATGTCATGTCTAATCACCTCTCTCCAGTATTTCTTTGGCCTACCTCTACTCCTCCTAAAGCCATCTAAGGCCAGCCTCTCACACCTCCGAACTGGGGCATCCGTGCCCCTCCCCATCACATGCCCAAACCATCTCAACCTTCCTTCTCGCATCTTATCCTCCACCAAAGTCACTCTCACCTTCTCTCGAATAGTTACATTCCTAACTCTATCCCTTTTAGTAAGTCCACACGTCCATCGCAACATTCTCATTTTCACCACCTTCAGTCTTTGGATGTGAGAATTCTTGACTGGCCAAATAAGTTTAAATAATATGAAACGAAGAAAGCATTTTATTAAGAGTCCGTTTGGATAGGATTAAAAAAATTACTTTTAAGCTCAAGTGATTACAAGTTTAAAATAAGTTATTTTAAATTAAGCAGATAAGTGTTTGGATAGAAGTGTTGAAACTGAAAAATAAAATTGTTGATATGTTTGGTAAACAAGTGTTGTCAATCACTTTTTTGTTGTCAAAATGATTTAAATATCTTTAAAGTTGTTAACACATAATAACGTGAATTATTTATGATTTTTAACTCTAATACTTCAAAAATAATTTCTATTTAAATACACTTTTAACGTAAAGTGATTATACCAGGTCAATTTATAAATATAAGTTAATTTTTTATTTTTAAATATTAAAAAATAAAAATTTTAAGATATTTTTTATATAAATATAGTATTATATTGTAATATTGCAAGCTTGTAAACAACTTAAAATTTTTAGAAATGAAGCAAACTATTAAAAAGAATCAATTTTTAAAATTTAAATAACATGTAGACATTCTATATGAATGGATAAAGAAGAACTTACAACAAATTCGATTTAACGATAAAATTTTTGAGTGTTTTCTTATGTAATGATGGATTCTCTGAAAATAAAGAAGAAAGATGAAGAGAAAAACTGGAAGGAAAAAGATAAAAAAGTGCAAAAAGAAAGATAAATCAACAGGGGTTACAAAGTTTAGGGTATTGTTGGAATTAGAAGAAAACATAAGGGATAAAAAGGTAAATGTTTTGGTCAAACCTAAAAAAAAAATTAATCTAAAAGGTAAAAAACTGGAGTTATTCAGCTTCTCAATTTTTACTTTTTTTAATTCACTTTTAATTTTTTTAAGCTATTTTTAATTTTATCAAACACCTAAAAAAAAAATTAAAAAATAATTAAAATCTAATTTAATCAGATTTTAATCCTATCCAAACACCCTTTACTATTTTTTTTTTTTTTAAAAATAAAATTAGTGCATATATTGTATAAGTATATGAAGGCGATAATAATAAGAAGCCCACCGTATGTGAAGCTGACAGATATGGCAGGCGACTCAAACCTAACCTTTCTCCAGTGGGGGGACAGTGCTTTGGACTTATCAAATAATGACACGTGTACTTTGTCACGTGGGTGCGTACGTCTGTCACGGCGCATATTAGACAAGAGCATCTACTGGTGCCAATTAACATTTAACGCCCTTCAGTTTACGTGGTATTTCATGCATTGCTTTGCTTATCAATTTAAAAAATGTTACTTCAACAAATTTAGGCCAAAGGGCTTTTCTTTAGTTGATGGAAACTTATTAGTTATTACAGTAATTCTTTTGCGTGGCATTACCATTATGTTCGTTAATTGTTATCATCACATTGTTCAATTTTATACTATTACATCTTTATTTATCGTACTGTTTTTTGAAAACACGAAGACTAAACATTTAAATTTAAATTATTTTTTGCAACTGACGGAAGTGGAAAAAACAAATTTATCAAATTTAAATTTGTTTTTTTTTTGTTTTTTTATTGAAGTAAAATTCATAGAGGGTATATTTGATTTCTATTAAAAAAAAAAAAATCAGAGGTATATTTGATCCTTTTCATACAGGGGTGACTCAGGGGTGAAGTTAGTAAAGTCTTCGCTTTAGGCTTTCAAATTTTTGAGGCGAAAATTTTGACGCCTAAAAAATTTTTAATTGTTTATTTTATGATTTTAGTTTCTTTTGACAATATTGAATATAGTTTTAGAAAATGTACAAAATCAACAATCAATAAATAAATAAAATAGACTATCATCATTTAATAGAAATATTTTAAAATTTTAACTAAACTGTTCATATCTTTAAAGTAATAAAATAATAATTTTACAATCACATCTAAGGTAAATGTACTGAGACACATGATTAACGTCTTTTTAAATTGATCAATCGTTACTGGTATAAATAATATTGTTACTATAGGAATTACAATACTATATTAAAAAACAGTAATTATGAAAAAAGAAATCCACACTGATTTATTATTATTATTATTATATATATGTAGTATATTTTTAAGGCCTCAAATTAAAATTTAATTTTAAACTACTAATTTTTTCGAGACTCTCTTTTTCTCAAATTTGACTTTTTTTATTTAATTACTAATTTGCTACAACAACAACAACAAACCCAGTGTATTTCCACATCGTGAGGTCTGGGGAGGGTAAGATGCACGCAGTTCATACCACTACCTCCGGAGAAGTAGCAATGTTGTTTCCGATAGACCCCCGACTCAAGATAAAGAATAGTAATGAAATTCGTACAAAAGGCATGGAACAAGATGACAAGGCAATAAATACGCCATGTATAGGAAATAGTGAACAAAGAATAGTAAGCAATCATAACACAACATGCGACAAGGTATCATAAAAAGAATAATACACCCACCAAGTAAGGCCCTACTCTACCGACCCAAACTGGCACTAACCTTCTACCCTAATACGCGTCCTTCAGATCTTCCTATTTAGGGTCATATACTCAGTAAGCTGAAACTGTTCCATGTCCCGCTTAATCACCTCTCTCCACTATTTCTTCGGCCTATCCCTGCCCCGCCCAAAACCATCCAAAGCAAGCCTCTCACATCTACGAACCGATGCATTCGTGCCCCTTCTCAACACGTGTTTGAACCTCTCAAACGAACTTCCCGCATCTTGTCCTCCACCGAAGTCACTCCAACTTTCTCTCGGATAGTTTTATTCCGAACTCTATAACCCCTGGTAAGCTCACACATCCAACGCAACATCCACATTTTCGCCACCTTCAATTTTTGAATGTGAGAGTTTTTGACTGGCCAACACTCCGCTTTATACAACACAGCCGGACGAACTGCCATCCTATAGAATTTGCCTTTAAGCTTGGGCGGCACCTTCTTATCACACAGCACCCCCGAGCGTGAGTTTCCACTTTATCCATCCCGCCCTAATACGGTGAGAGACATCCTCATCAATCTCACCATTTCACTGAATCCTGGACCCGAGATACTTGAAATTATCCCTCTTACACACCACCTAAGAATCCAACCTCACTTCCACCTTGTCATCCTGCCTCAAGCCATTAAACTTACATTCCAAATATTTTATCTTACTCCTACTCAGCCTGAACCCTTTAGACTCAAGGGTCTGTCTCCACACCTTTAATTTATTATTCACACACCCCGAGTCTCATCAATTAGAACCACATCATCTGCAAACAGCATACACAAGACACCTCTCCCTGGATACACCGCGTCGCACATCCATCACCAAAGCAAACAAAAACGGGCTAAGAGTAGATCCTTGATGCAACCCTGTCAAGACAGGAAAATGTTCTGAATCGCTTTCCGCCGTCCTCACCTGGGTCTTAGCTCCATCATACATGTCCTTGATTGCTTTGATTACGCTATCGGGACCCCACTCGCCTCCAAGCATCTCCATACTTTGTTGTATGCCTTCTACAAGTTCATAAACACCATGTGCAGGTCCTTCTTTCTTTCCCTGTACTGTTCCACCAATCTCTGCACCAGGTGAATTACCTGCGTCGTCGAGCGTCCGGGCATAAATCCAAACTTGTTCTCTGAAATAGACACTATCCTCCTCAACCTCAACTCGACCACTCTCTCCCAAATCTTCATAGTGTGACTCATTAACTTAATACCCTTATAGTTGTTGCAACTCTGAATGTCACCCTTATTCTTATAAAGGGGGGTCATAGTACTCCATCTCCAAACCTCGGGCATTTTCGCCGACTTAAAAATGCAGTTAAACAAATAAGTTAACCACCTTAAACCATCCTCGCCAGAAAACTTCCAAAAATCCTCGGGAATCTCATCAGGCCCCGTCGCCCTACCCCTTCGCATCCTGCGAACGGCCTATCTGACCTCCTCCACCTTAAAACATCTACAATAACTAAAATCACGACACTCCTCTGAGTGCTCCAACTCCCCTAACACAATAACTCTATCCCCTTCATCATTCAAGAGCCTATGAAGATACGACTGTCATTTTTTCTCAATGTGACCATCCTCCACCAACACTCTACCATCCTCCCCCTTAATGCATTTCACTTGTTCGAGGTCACGCCACTTCCTCTCCCTAGCCTTAATCAGCCTAGACAACCTCTTCTCCCCTCCTTTTTCCTCTAACCTTGCATACAAGCTCTCAAACGCTGCCGTCTAAATTGAGTCAGAACAAATTGAGCAATTTTTAGTTAATTCATTGAATGAAATTAGCAACAAATTAATGTGTTGTGCGCAATAGTTTCATACTTGGTTTATAGGGTTAATCTTCCAGAAATCGAAATTGAACAATATAAAGTAGAACAGGTACGATGCAAAGGAAAATTATTTCTTTTTATATTTTTGTAAAACAATAAATATATGGAGAGAATTTTATTTCATGCGCTGGAATATTTACAAGGCGCTTAATTTCATGTTTCATTAAAATGTTGTACTAATATGTTGAGTTGATGGAGATTTATTCGTCTTTTGTAATTAAAAGTATCAAGCTTAAACATTAAATAAGAAAAAAAAATATTACTTAGAAAGTGTTTCTTTTTTAAATATACCTTATCCAATTTATAGCTAAACTAATCAGATTAATAAATATCGAATATTAGATAGTTAAAAAGAAAATCTTACACAAAACTCAAGAAGTTGGATTTGAGCATTAACAAAAATCCTCCTCGACAACACACGAAAGAAATAAGTAAAACCCTCAAGAGTGTGTCACGATAAATTAGAATATTTTCTATTTTTTATCAGGAATTCTGGATTTAAATTTTAAATATAAATAAATTATGTTAGATAGTGTTTTTTCTTCAAATGAATTTTAGATAGTGTAAATTTAAATTAGTTGAGATTCTAAAATGAGTATCGAATTTCATATGAGAAATCAAATAGACGAAGCACATGAATTTGTCACATCCTAATACTTTCTCCGTTCTATAATAATTGTCACTTTTTTACTTCTTGAGTGTCAATTTAATATTTTTTTAAAGTAAATTAGATTAAATACTTTTCATAAAATTATATGAAAATAATTTTAAATTGTAATTTTTTTTATATCAATAAGTTAAAAAATACACCTCGGAACATTGATAAAAAATAAAATAGCAACTCTTAATAAAACATAACTAAGTATTTTAAATGAAGGGAGGATAACTTCTTTCCCCTGTCTTTCTTTGGGAGCCGTTTGGTGGTGAGAAATGTTCCCTTCTTTTTTGAGAGATTAATTTTTCACTTTATTTTAAAGTCAATATTTGATTGTAAATTTTCTAAAAACTGTCACTAATAATAAATACAATTTTATCTTTTAACTTCATAAAATATTTATTGGAGCAAATATAAAAAGGACAGGTGGTTTTGCCGACATGGGGGGGGGGGGGGGGGGGGGCGGGCACGTGAGATAATCACGTGATTCCCTCCTTAAACCGCACGAGTCGAGGATGTTAGTGTAATAACAAAGGAATAATTCACAATTAAGAGAGTTTATTGAGGCATGTAATCAGCTGAGGAACACAGCTAATTATCTCCAATCTCCATAATTTCCCTTTAATTAAAAACAATAATTCAAACACAATCAACTAAACTCAATAGTTGTAGTAATTTTAAATTAAATACATAATTTGGCTCCCAATCATCGACAGTTATCCCCTTAATCTATCACGTTCTTCTGTTTCACCATTGTACAACCATGAAACAACTAATACTTTGTTTGTTAATATGAATAATTATCTTTAAGTTTGCTTTCATCTTGAATTACATATATGTTACCAAAAAGAAACTAAAAAACAAAGATAAATAGTACTGCCGTCACAAATAACTACGTGAATATAATGGTATTGTAAAGTAACAAATAATTTTTTGTGTGGTGTAAGTTTATATTTTCGCTATGTAATATCACATAAGTTATGATATAAAAGACATAACTTCATAACTGAGCGAGGCAAAGATTCAAGTTCAGAATTCATGAGTTATGTTACGCTACATAATTTAGTTCTACTGAAGTCGAGGGAAACAAAATTCTCTGAACTTATAGACTAAGCAAATTAGATCTCTTAGAAATAGAAATAGAAAAATACTACACAATTAATGCCGAGCGAGGTAAAATTCTCTATACCAAAACAAATAAATTATAGATAAAGATATTTTGATCCACAAATTTCAAAGAAAGAATAGAAGAAAAAAAGCTCATTATAATTTAGAGTGAAAATTAAACTACACTCCAAAATAGGGCAATCTGTTAAGAACTTGTAATAATTAATTAATGGTAGTATATAATATGACTAGCCTTTAATTGTTGACCTTGGTAACTTGTAGTATTACACAAGTTAAATTCCATTAAAAATAGACGTACCTATTACATAAAGGATGTTTATCTACGTGATGTGGAGGATTTTAACTTATCTACATCATCTCCTAATCAATTGACTCAACCTTAGACAATTTAATTAATGAGAGAAGTATCAATTATCTTCGAATTTGTCACGTTTTATTTATGATACGTCTGAACTTTTACTAGTCCTAAGTATTCTCTGAACTTATTCTTTTAGTATGTCGCACAACTCTGTTCAGCCCACTGTCCACTGCATGTAACACACGTGCAAATACATGAATAAAAATATTGATGTGGTTGTACACGTGGATAATACCATCCACTTCCCTTATATTTACCCTATATTAAAAAATAACTCATTTTTACCCTTAATTATTCAATTTCTCTCTAAAAAAATATATATTTTTCAATTTTTCTCAACTCCAAAATAGTGAAAGGTATAATTTTCGTCGATCAAGTAAGCTATTATTTAAAAAATAATTTTTTTTTTTGTGTTAAAGATATGAAATTATTTTTTTCCGATTAGTTTCATAATATGAAATTATTTTTTTCCGGTTAGTATTTCATAGTAATTTTCGAGTAGTGTTTCGATTAGGATTTTGAAGTTCTTTATATTGCAATTGCAAACAGTCAAATATTAGTTGAATAGTAGTATTAATTCCTTTTCCATTTTTGTTCAACCAATAAATTCACTATCGAAATGAAAGATATTGTTGTATTTATTGCACCTACGAAAAAAATTAAATTTGACTGATCAGTGAAAATTAATTCAGAAAATTATAACATTCTCATTGATATTGTTCGTTTAAGATCATGTCCACACTATTTTTCTCAAAAAATTTTACACCATTAAGAATATTCTACACCTTATATGTAGCTTCTTTTTCTTTTCAGATACTAATGTGGGATTTCGTTCGTGTACCCAACACTCATATACGGAAATCTTTTCAATTCATCAAAAAAATTATATTTTTTGTGTGTTAAAAATATGAAATTATTTTTTCCGGTTAGTGTTTCATAGTAGTTTTCGATTAGTGTTTGAATTAGGCTTTTGATTTTGATTAAATCAAAGATCAAATCATTATGGACTAAAAATCAATAATCAGTATAACTACATTCTCTTTATTATAAGTATGTATCTTAGTTTCTTTGGAATTTGTTTTGCATTATCTTTTAAAATATCTGTGTCGATATTTAATTTTTTTAGTTACAATAACTCGTATGATACATATGACTAAGATTACCAAATTGAAGGAGATTCATAAAAATGAAAACTGAAGTTTTAGATTGAATTAATAAACGGATGAATTTTTTATTTTAGATTAATAAACGAAAATTTTACAAAACTAATAAATGGATGAAAATTTTATTTCATAAACTAATTAAGAGATAAACACAAGTTTTACAAAATTAATTAATGGATGAATTTTTTTTTAGATTGGAAGTAATGGTTGAAGAGGTATAATAAATAGTGAGAGGAATAATTGAATTTTGTTGAAAAAATTAAAGAAAAATATTTTTTTTTTCATTTTTTAACCATTTAAAAGAATGTTTTGGCTTAAAAATATCCCATCACGCGCGTGATGGAGTGTGAACCCACACATTTCATCACATCAGCAAAAAGGGCCTCACGACATACTAAAAACAACAAGTTCGGGGAGGGGGGTACTTAGGACTGGTGAAAGTTCAGATATACCGTAAATAAAACTCGATAAGTTCAGGGGGTAATGTATAATTCTCTCTTAATTAATTCTTTATTAGCTAGCCCCTAATAAAAATATTTGTTTTTCTATGACTACGTTGTTTATTAATTGTGGATCATTAAAAAGTTAGATTGGTTCCATTTAATTTTTATGGATAAAAAATTTGATTTTAATTCCTAAATGACGTGACAAATTGAATGCATCTTAGCACAAACTAAAGTTTTTAATTTCTTACAAGGACAAGAATTCTCTTGAACTACAGAAAAAAGAGAAGTCTATAAGAAGGGTGAAGATTATCGGTGTGTTTGGTACGAAGGAAAATGTTTTTCATGAAAAATATTTTTTTA
The DNA here is from genome assembly GCF_002878395.1 of Capsicum annuum. Classification (NCBI taxonomy): domain Eukaryota; kingdom Viridiplantae; phylum Streptophyta; class Magnoliopsida; order Solanales; family Solanaceae; genus Capsicum; species Capsicum annuum. The sequence continues at coordinate 131,500,218 of NC_061112.1, read as the reverse complement.
GAAAATGTTTTCCTAGAAAATAAGTTGATTTCTTACTTATTTTCTTATGTTTGGTTGGTGGATGAAAAATATTTTTTAGTATTTCGTTGGTGAATGAAAAAATATTTTTCAAAAAATACATTTTAGTGTTTAGCTAAAGCGTATTTTAGAATCTTTTTTTTTTTAAAATAAAAATAATTAAATCCTTTTTTGGGAAGGAGGTTGGTAGGCGGGTGGGTGAGGGTGTCAGAGTAGGTAGTAGGGGTGGGGTAAGAAAAAGTTTTGAATTTTTTTGGTTAAAAATAAAAAAATTAAAATTGGTTGGGGGAGGGGGGGTAGTAGGAGCTGGTGGTCAGTGTAGGGGGATGAGGGAGAAGAAAAAAATTGATTTTTTTAAAAATAAATTTAATTTTTTTTTGACCTGGGAGAAGGGGATGGGAGAGGGGGCAGGTAAGGATAGGAGTGTGGGGTAAGAGAAAAGTTTGAATATTTTAATAAAATGTAGATATTATTTTTGAAAGAAGGGCTGGTAGGGGTAAGGGGTGGACTAAGAAAAATTTTTGAAATATTTTTTAAAACAATTGAATTTTGGGGATAGGGATAGGGGTGGGGGTTAGGGGTGGTGTCGGGGTGATGGGGTGTTGGTGGCGGGGGGTGTTGACCCAGGCCCATACAGTAAGCCCATCTTATTACACGACCCGGGCCCATGAAATGTTTCTTCATTTTATTTCATTTTATCATTGTATATTGTATATACATGTGTATATGGAGACTTCTAGACACATAAGATATTTTGTATATTCATCATCAATTGTAATTTTCTCTCTCTCTCTAACCCCTTTGCCTTCTAGGGTTTCATGTTTTTCTATGGCACCGATTTGAAAGTTGTGAACCCTAACATGGTATCAAAGCAGGGATCTGAGATCCTCTCATCCTGATCTATCTTTTGATAGTACCCATAAAGATTTTCGTCGAAGAAATTTTTTGGTGATTGTTCATTTTTCATCGATTGTTAGGGTTTTCAGTAAATTTGTTGCTTTCATCGTTGGATTTGAAGACCTTGCTTCTTCAGGCTATGAAAAGAATGGTATCTCTGTTGCTTATACTTCGCTATTGCGTATATCGTATGATTGCTTGATTGATAATTCTATAGATTATTGCTTGATTGATAATTCTATCGATGAGGTTGTGTTTCTCGAATATTGCTTGACCTATAGGTGTGTTTCTAGCAGAGCATCGTTATGTCTACTTCTAATAATAGTACCACTATTGAAGGCTTTGAGGAGTTTACTTTTTTTATCTACACCCGTCTGATAATCCTAGTTCTCGATTAGTTTCTCCTCCATTTAATGGTACTGGGTTTATTATGTGGAGGAAAAACATGCTCACTGCTCTCTCTGCTAAAAATAAGTTAGGGTTAGTCACTGATACTATCCTGATTTCGTTGTCCAATTCTCCCTATTTCCCCTTTTACGAGAGATGCAATAACATGATTGTTGTCTGGATTATTAATTCTCTCTCATGAATTGGCCTACAGTTTCATGAGTTTTGACACTGCGAAGGAGATCTGGGCTGATATAAATAAACGATTTGGTCAATCCAATGGGACCAAATATATATAGATTCAGAAGGAGATTAACTCCACTGTTCAAGGTTCCACAAGTATATCTTCTTATTTCACAGGCATGCCCAGTCTGTGGGATGAATTACACTCTTCTTATGTTGGTCCTGTGTGTAAGTGTGGTGCCTTATGAAAATTTATAGAGCAACACAAGTTACAATTTCTTAATGGACTTAATGACGAATACTCCGTCTGCAGAAACAATATGCTTATGATGCGTAACCTCTCTTCCCTTAGTAGTTCTTACTTCATGCTTCAACATGTTGAGAAACAAAATGAAACTTCTGCTCCCATTCCTAGTTTCTCTTGTGAATCTGCTTTTTTCAATGCATCTACTACTTCATATGAGAGAGGCTATCCTCAGAAAGTCCACAATGATGCTAGGAGAGGTCTCTATGTCTCTCCATCTTCTTATCCCAAAAGAAGAAATCCACCTCCTACTTCAGGACCCAATTTCTCTGATGCTAAGAGGTTCTCCACCTCCAACCCTATGACTTCACTATCTAGCAAGTACTGCAAAAAGTTAGGGCACACTATTGATAAATGCTATAAACTGCATGGTTATCCCTCAGATTTTAAATTTACAAAAGGAAAAAAGATTTTAGCCTGTGTGCAAAATGATATCACTCTTGCTGATGCCACAGCATCTTCCCTTTCTATTAATGATGGTGATTATAAGTTGTCCAAAGATCAGTTCCAGCACTATCTGCATCTTCAACAACTTCACCATGGTTCCTCAGTGCTTGTTGATTCAGCTTCTCCTAGGACCACAAAACCTGGTTATGCTCATTTTGCAGGTGTGTTAAATCACCCTGTTGTCACCTCTACTGCATTTCATGCATGTGTTGTATCTTCACTAGGCATTAATCCTTGGATACTTGATTCCGGAGCTACTAATCATATGACTCCTCACAAATATCTTCTTTTTAATCTACTCCATCTTCTCATTCCTGTTTTGATTTCTTTACCAAATGGATACAGAGTTAAGGTCTTGTCTACTGGGTCTTTACAGCTCCAGCCAGACATTGTTTTACATGATGGTCTTTACAGCTCCAGCCAGACATTATTTTACTTGATGTTCTCCTGGTTCCTTCTTTTCATTTTAATCTTATTTCCATCCACAAGCTCCTTATTCAGCTTAACTATATTGCTATCTTTACTGCATCCAAATGTGTGTTGCAGGGCCTTTCTCAGAAGAGTCAGTTGGAAATTGGTAAAGCTGAGAGTGGGTTGTACTATTTCAATGGGGATCTTCCCTCTTACTTTCCTATTTCTTGTACTATCTCTCTTCCTAATGACATGTCTCATTGTAACCACTCTTGCACTATAAATAAAACTGATTTGTTTTTGCATCAAAGATTAAGCCATCTTCTTTTTCCAAGAATGAAGTCCATTCCTTATTTGTCTGACAAACTCTCCAACTCTCAAGGTTTTCACTGTGATGTATGTCCCAAAGCTAGACAGCATAAACTTCCCTTCCCTTTAAGCTCTACTCATTCTTTCCCTCTTTTTCAACTTGTTCACATTGATGTATGGGGTCCTTACCACACTCCCACATATGACGGTTTTAAATATTTTTTAACTCTGGTTAATGATTTTACTAGAATAACCTGGACTCACTTATTATCTTCCAAGGGTAGTTCTGCTTCTATCATTAAATCGTTTGTCCATATGGTCAAAGTTCATTTCAAGATCTTAGTCTAATAATTTAGATCTGACAATACTTTTGAGCTGGGAAAGTGTAAAGACCTCCAATTATTCTTTTCTGAAAATGGTATCCTCCATCAGACCACTATTCCTCACACCTCTCAACAAAATGGGGTTGTAGAAAGGAAACACAAACATCTTCTTGAAGTTTTCAAGGCTTTGCTTTTCCAGTCTCATCTTTCCCTAAAATTCTGGGGTGATTGTGTTCTCACAGCTACTTACCTTATCAATAGCTTTCCCTCAACTGTTCTTAACCATATATTACCTTTTGAAAACTTACATGGGTTCCCTCCTTCCTATGAGCATTTAAGGAGTTCTGGTTGCTTATCCTATGCTGCTTCACCTAAGCTTAGTAGGGATAAGTTTCAACTAAGATCCATTCTAAGTGTTTTGCTAGGTTACCCTTGTGGTAAGAAGGGTTACAAGTTGCTCAATCTTTCTTCATTTTCCACTTTTTATTCCAGGGATGTTGTTTTTCATGAACTCATATTTCCTTATCCATCAATCTCTATCTCACCTACATTTTCTCCCTCTTCACCTGTGTATGATGATCCTCTTTCTCCTTCAGTCCATCCTTTTCCTGTGGTCAATGATGTTTCTACAGGTGTACCTGAGACCACCTATCCTCTTTCTGTCCCACATCTGGTCAATAATGCTTCTACAAGTGTACCTGAGACCACCCCATCCACCTTTATTCCTTCCTCAGTTCCTCTCAGAAGGAGTTCTCGACTTATTCAACCTCCTTCTCACTTACATGATTACATTTTCTCCACTGCTCAAATCTCTTTCTCACTTACATGATTACATTTTCTCCACTGCTCAAATCTCCTTCTCACTTACATGATTACATTTTCTCCACTACTTAAGTTCTTCTTCAAGTTAACTCCAAGGTTTCAAGTATTGATTTGCACTTGCATGAGCCTCAGTTTTACCAGCATGTTGTTTCTAATCCTGCTTGGCAAGAGGCCATACAACAGAAATTTCAAGCTCTTGAGTCAAACCATACCTGGGATATTGTGCCTCCTTCCCTTCATAAGAAGGCTATCCCTTGTAAGTGGGTGTACAAAATTAAACAACGATCTGATGGTACTATTGAAAGATATAAGGCCAGATTGGTTATAAGAGGTGACACTCAAAAGGAAGGTATGGATTTTCATGAAACCTTCTCTCATGTGGTCAAACTGTCCACTGTGAAGTATTTATTGTCTCTTGTTGCTAAGAATCACTGGACTGTTTTTCAGTTAGATGTGAACAATGATTTTCTTCATGGTGATCTTCATGAGAATGTTTTCATGAAGATCCTACCTGGCCTTCAGGTCCCTTCTTCTTCTTTCACTCCTATGATTTGCAAACTCAGAAAATCCCTTTATGGCCTCAAACAGGCTTTCAGGCAGTGGTTTTCAAAACTGTCAGATGCCTTGTTATCCAGAGGCTATATTGCCAGTAAACATGACTACTTCTTATTGACCAAGTCTACTGGTTCATCTTTGGTGATTCTTGTGGTTAATGTGGATGATATCTTGTCTGTTGGTTTTGATTTATCTGAGATGTCTACTCTTAAGTCTTTTCTTGATCTTTCCTTCAAGATTAAGGATTTGGGTTCTGTTCACTATTTTTTGGGATTAGAGGTTACTTCTCATTCTTTAGGGTTTCTTATTAACCAATATAAGTATACTACTGATTTGTTGAATGAATTTAACTGTTCACACTACACTCTTGTATCCTCTCCACTGGATCCTACTTTAAAGTTGACCCCTGACATGGGTGCTCCTTTGCTTGATCCTACATCCTTCAGGATCCTGGTTGGTAAACTGAATTTTCTTCAGCACACCAGGCTTGATATCTCATTTGTTGTTCAGCATCTGAGTCAATTTTTACACAATCCATGTGTACCTCACATGCTTGTTGGATTATATGTTTTGAGGTACCTTATGAATGCTCCTGATCAGGGTATCTTCATGCCATCTTCTCCTTCAGTTGAGCTATGTGCCTATGCTGATTCTGATTGGGCTGCTTGCCCTGTTTCTAGATGTTTTGTTGTTAGCTTTTATATATTCTTTGGGGATTGTCCTATTTCTTGGAAAAGCAAGAAACAACCTACCATTGCTCTTTCCTCAGTTGAAGCTGAATATATAGCTTTATGTAAGGTTGTTGTTGAGGTTGTTTGGCTTACTCGTTTGTTCACTGACATGGGTTTAGCTATTTTCTCTCCTGTTCCTATATTTTGTGACAACCAAGCCGCTCTTCACATTGCCCGAAACCCAGTGTTTCATCAAAGAACGAAGCATATCGAGATTGACTACCATTATGTACGGGATTACCTCACATCTGGTGTTATTTCTCTTCATCATGTTTCATCTGCTGCCCAAGTTACTGATATTATGACCAAACCTTTTCCTAGACCTTCTCATCTCTCATGTTTGTGCAAGCTGGGTGTTTTTAACTCTCTCCAGCTTGAGAGGGGATATTGACCCAGGCCCACACAACAAGCCCATCTTATTATACGACCCGAGCCCATGAAATATTTCTTCATTTTATTTCATTTTATCATTGTATATTGTATATACACGTGTATATGGAGACTTCTAGACACATGAGATATTTTGTATATTCATCATCAATTGTAATTTTCTCTCTCTCTAACTCTTTTGCCTTCTAGGGTTTCATGTCTTTCTATGGCGCCAATCTAAAAGTTGTGAACCCTAACAAGGGGATGGGTAGATGATTCTGAGAATTGTACGAACATTTCAACTTTAAAGTGGGTTGAAAGAGAGTTTTGGAAAATATTTTCCTTACTTTCTGAAGGAAAGTCATTTTCCTTAGCTTTAAAGAAAATAAGTTGGTTTGGAAAATATATAAGCCAATCAAACATAAGAAAACTGGAAAATTCATACCAAACACACCCTATGGGAGATTTAGATTTAAAATTTGATATAAATATATCTTATACGTAGAGTTATCAGGTACTTAAAAATTACATAAAATCTATGTGAAAAGTTACTGGATATATGTTAAATACTTGTGATTTAATTGGCGAGATTAATAATAGCTCTCTCCTAGAAGATTAATAATAGCTCTCCCCTAAAACTGAAGTTGAATCCATTATTTTGAGCAAATTTACAATGGAAAAAAATTATAGGAAGCTAATTGAATGCAGATTTTTTGAAATTTTATACAAAATTTATGGAATAAGAAAGATTAATTGAAGTATTGAAAAAGGTAAAAGAATGGAGGTTTGGAAGTTTGAATGGAAAGGAAATTATGAATGAAAAGGAAAGAAAGAAAGAGAAAGTTACTTTAACGACATTTTCGATTATGTTTAAGCGTATGACAGTGAAGGTTAACTAGTGAAATTAGTTTGTGGCTATTTATAGGGTATTTAATTTTGAGTGCTATTTTTATGATATTATTTTAGTTTTAGGTGCTATTGCTGTCCTTTTCCCTAATATTTATCCATTAGTAACAGATCAATACAAAACTCAATATTAATATAAAAATCTATAACTCTTCAATTGCTTCACTTTACATTTGACTTTCCAAGTTTTCAGAGAGTTCTCATTATTTCCTCATCTTATTTTCATCTTACTTTTCTCATTCTCCTCATTCGTCATGTTTTGATTTAGGTTTGTTTCTTTTCTTTCTCTTTTTTCTTGTGGAATTATGTTATAGTTCATTAATTTATGGAGTTAAATTTTTAATAAGTTGTCTCCAATTCTTCATTCTTCTTTATGCTCGCATTTTATGTGAAGGAAACTTTCAGACAAGTTATTGTGACTAGTGACTTACAAATTGAACCACTGGGTATCCACATAATATTACTTTGAGAGATAGTAGTTTAGACGTTTTACTAATTTGTCAACTTAATTTTAATTGGAACTACTCTATGACCATTGTTTTTTTTTTTTTAATCTTTTTAGTGAAAACATTTAATTTTTTCTTCAATCACATTATAATTGTAAAAAAACGAGAAAAAATTTGAAAAATTGAAAAAATCGAAAAAAAAAGAAGATTAAAACCGAAATATAAAAACCGATTGTATATTGGTTTGATTTGGTTTATAGATTTAGAAAATCGATATTGTTGGTTTGGTTATATTTTAATGAAAAATCGAACCAACCCGATCTATATACACCCCTAGGTACTTGTATTGGAGCCTGACTAATCCGGATTCGCACTGGGTAGGGCCCCATTCGGAGATAGTGTTTCCTACCAAGGATTTTTTCATATCCCGGGCTCGAACCTGACATCTCTGATTAAGATAGGATCAGCTCCATTCACTGCACCACACATCCGTTGGTGGTGATAATTTCTTTCATTTGTTTAAACCTTATATGTATGGAGAGGTTCCAAATGCCTAAATAATTGTTCGTGTATAAAATCAGAAATATTAATATGCACTCCAAAACAGCAAGAAACCATTGTCTACAGGATTACTATTTTCAAAATTAGTGGGAGTTAAATTAAATCATCATGTGTAATTGGTCAAATTAATTTAATTGATTATATGAGGTTGTGGCCCTTTGCTTGCATGTAGAAGCATTCTCTTTTAAAAAGGAAAAGGACATGGGGTGACTACGTTTTTTAAAAAATGTAAACAATTTGAAAAGGTGGACAAATATAACTTATCGGTTAAATTTAATTTATTTGTTTAGTCATTTGACTCAATTAAGCACACGCAGTCTCTATACTCAATTGATATATTTTTATACCAAATTGATTCACTTTTATATTATATTGATACACGTTTAAAAAAGAGAAAGAAAATTTTACGCAAGCACATGCAATCTCTATACCCAATTGGTACTCTTTTATACCACATTAATACACTTTTATACTACATTAATATATTTTGATACCTCATTGATACACTTTTATACTAAATTGATACATTTTTATATCACATTAATACAATAGATATACTATATAAATACATCTTTTACGGAGAACATACTCCTACATTTATTTAAGATGACATTATGTATGACTCATGTATAAATAAGTACGTTCTATGTTTTGAGTCTAAGCTATTGTCCTCGTTTTCCTATTGGTAGGCACAATATTGAAAAAAGATTAGTACTGGGTTAACCAATCCATGATCATTTCCATCTTGAGTCATCAACATATTTTACTATCTTAAAGTTTTTGAACATTAAATTGCAATATATTTCCTTGCTTATATGAAGAATACATGTAAAAACTGATAATTTGTGCTTGCTTTGTACGTTCAGGGAATGACTTGGATGTATTAGTAAACAGTGTGACAGAAATGGAAGGTGTCATGAGACGCCGTGACCTTTCTAGTTTCTGTCGTGCACCTAACCTTGATTTCCCCATTATTCAAAAAAAAAAAAAATTAACATTCAAGAAAAAAAGATAATGAAAATCAAACAAAAAAAAATAGAAAGAAAGAGAACGTAATATGTAAAATAATTGATATTAAAAATTAAATAATAAATAAAGAAAAAAAAAGGATAGTAGCAATAGAAAAGTTTAAATGGCTATCTATTGAAATTGCCAAATCAATAGTTATATCAATAAAAATATTTTGAGCGAGTTGATATTTGTGTTCTTTCCCCCTTTTAAAACCAATCCTGATCAAGAGGTTCCAATAATTTAGACAGTCCAAGTATACATCATAAAAAAGTCCACTTTTACTGCACATTTAGTTTGTCTAGTATTTTTTTTTTCTTTTTTTTTGAGAAAAGGTGAATTCCATTAATTCCTCACAGTTCATGAAAGGGCTTTCTAATCCTAAATTGGGTTTATTTGTGCATTAACAACGTAAATTTCTTTTACGTTGTTAGATTGAGTCAACGCTTAATAAAAGACAACTCTATTTCTAACTAAAGTTATATAAAAATAAAATTAATAACTACATAATTAGTTATATTTATCAAGGATATATCCAAAAAAACTCTTAATTTATACAAAATGAGAATAAAATTATGTACACATTACTTTTCTACAAATTGTATCAATAAAATTATATTAAATATGTTATTAGTATATCTAGTTATACTGATGAATAGTGATGATGTGCCTTACTATTTTAATTTGGACTTTTGTGGTGGCCGGCTCTTAATTACGTAATTTAGTATATGGATTATTAATATATTAGTAAAGTGTCCTTTCTAATCAATGCAACAGTAGTGGTATATTGACAAAGCATACATGTGAGTGTACAGCTCTGGGTCCCCCATCCTTCAAAACCACCACCGCATATGAGGTGGAGCCACCTTCATTCAAGGATTCATTAGAACTTTCTTTAACAAAAAATTTAAAATATTTGTTTTATACATATAGTGATTTGAATCCTCTTCGGCTAGTTCGTATAATTACTTCTGAACCCCTTCAATGAAAATTTTGATTCTGCCTCTGCACCCCATCCCAACCCACCTACCCCTTCAAAAGAAAGAATTCTAAATAAAATTGTATAGGAACTCTCTAGTTGCGTTACTCATTGCTGCAAAAAGGGTTTGGCTATTGAAAGCACATGCAATCAATCCAACCTTGTGTCTGTTATAATATGGAGTAACACTTATTTTTTCTTCAATTAAATTTCTAAATAATGATTAAGATTGAGATTACCCCCAGATGCTAATCCCCTCTCTGGCTCTCCCATTCTTCTTCCCCTACACACAATGTAATACATAATAATACTCAGAAAATTAGTATTACCATTTATTTTCTTTGTTTCAATTATCGTAATAGCATTTGTCATTGCTATCTTTTTCTTCTTCATCGTTAACATAGCCTCTTCATTGCTGAATTTTTGATATGTTTTACTTGAACTGAACGTCTTTTAAAAATAATATTTCTATCTTTACAAAATAGGAATAAAGTTACATACACACCATCCCCTAAACTTCACTTATAGGATTATGGTGAATACGTTGTTGCTGATAAAAGTTAGGCTTTCATATCCTTCTCTTTTATATTTTGTTAGACTAAGTACTTCCCCGTGAGTGTTGACTATTATTTTTCTGTTTCCTGTCCATACATTATATCTTATAGAGAAAAGATTAAAATTTGTAAGTTTTATTTTTGCCTTTGACCATATCGGTCACTATAACCAAGATGTAAGTTTAGACCATATTTAAATTGTTTTGAGGTCGATTATAATTTAAAGTTACATTGAAAAATCTCATTTGAAATGCAATGTTTTCTACCAAAGGTTTTTTATACTCAAAACTCAAAGTTGTATTTAAAAATAAAAGAGTGCTAACCATATACTTAATTTCGGTGTGAGCAATAGCTTTAGTAATATACTTATATATTTAAGAAGAGTACTGCTCATTTTTATCAAGAATTATCCTAACAGTCCTTATTGATGAAGTCAACATTGCTAGGTCGAAATAATTGTCATCTAATATATATAGGTACATAAAAACTTCTCCAAACAATGACAAGTAGTGATGGAAATTAAATAAAGAGATGCTACTCAAAAATATCATGCGCGATTAAAGACGAAAACTTAAAATCTTTTAATCATTAGTATTATCTACGGCTGAAAATCCATTACTATATTACTATTTATTTATATATACCATTACTAGCTAGCTAGGCTGCTTTCATAAAATTTATGGGAAGTATTGTCAACCATTAATTGCTTAAGAGAATTGACGTGATTGTGATTTGTTCAAACACGAGAAATAAACAAGGATATATAGGGATAATAAGAATTTTTAAAGGTTAAATATTGGATTCATTGAGGAGAGAGATATTTCTTTATCACAGAATAAAAGTAAAAAAATTTCAAAATAAAGTTAAAGATATTTCGATGCAGTAAAATAAGAGGGTATTTGATTAAACTTACAAGTTAAATAAATTATTCTGAATTTTTTCATTATTTCTTTTTTGACTATCGGTGTGTTTGATAAACACCAAAAATGCTTATCATAATTATCTAAATCAAAAGTTATACAGTAAGTTGATTGCTTTCAACTTACAATTTTTGTCATTTATAAACACCTTTGGATTGACCAATAAGCAATATTATTCCTAAAACATAACTTTGTTATCTCTATTCTATTTAGTTTTGTCATTCGCTTTTATTTAATGAAAAATGCTTTTGAAGTTATATTTTTTAAATATAATATAATGTTTAGGGTAACTTCATTCATTTTAACATAAAAGTGTTGGTTCTACTCCTACCAAAAAAAAGTGTTGGTTCTACCAAATATATACTAATTAATTACTTAGAAAATTAGTTTTAAAATCCAAAACTAAAAATACTTTTTAGCACTTGATAATTCTCAACTTTTTAAATCAAACAATCTCTAAAAGAAAGCCTAACCAGCAAAAGTTTAATTTGCTGCAATACTCTATCCATGATTGGTATCCCTTGGATCTTGGACTTATCCAATTTTAATCATAGTCCTGCTAATCGATGTTGTTTTACTTTTGTTTTTGTATCATAATCTTAATTGATCATAGTTGACCTAACAATATTGGAGTTACACATACACAAGAAAATTAAAGTAATTAACCTCTCATAATTTTTTCCAAAATGTTTAGTCATATATAAGATGAAAGAAGAAACAAAATTCTAGAGCAATTTTGGGGAATGGACATCACCAAGGATGATTATATGATACGATATGCTTAGTTTTTTTTTTTTTCTTTTTTTTGTATGTGTGTGTTGTTGTGTGTGTGGGTGGGGGTGGGGGTGGGGTGGGTGGGGGGCTTATTAAATGAAAAAGAAAATGTAATGTAGTTATCTCCATAGAATTGGAATAGACCTTTTAAAAGCTATTGTCTCCCTAACTTCAAGAAGCCCATGTTACTACCAACTTTCTTTTTATCTTTCCATGTCTCCTTCATTATCCTTTTCTTTTTCTCTACTACTACATTAATCGTCTATTTAATAACTCTTATTGGGGTCTCGACACGTGGCCTAATTTATTTATTAGCTAGCTACCTTCTTGTACTTCGTTTGATTTTCCGCATTTATTCTTTTGTTAAACGTTTAGAGATTGCTTTCGTTTATAAAGAGCTTTGTGAAGTTGATAAACATATTTTGAAATTTGAATAAACATAGATTTTCTCCTCGACGGATCCTTATAAAAGACATACAAAACTTTAGTTATTTAAGAATCCAACTATATGCGCAAGCGAGATAAAGAATAATAGTACTAAAAATTTGTTATGTAAGCAATTCCAACTTAATTATTTGACACTGAAATGAAATTGCATTTTCGATTGAAAGGGAAAATTCTGAGCTTTTGAAACAAACGTGTATTGAGTGGATTCTTTCCTAGAATTTTCTATATGCTGAGGTTCCTATAGATATAAATAAAAAGGTTTTTTTTTTTTTTTTTATGTTGATTTAACTTAAATTGTGGAAAACGAAAATTATTTTTTGGACGGCTAATATTATAAAGTAAAAGCATCTTATTTTAAAAATTAGACTTCTTTGAAATTGAGGCCGTTTTGTGCTTCTTCTATAGTCTGTCTGGTTTGGTTTTATTCTTTGTGAGTTTTTGGATTTTGAATTGTGCATTTTTTCTCCCATTATTCATTTTGAAGGGATATATATATAGGGATTTATTTTCAACACATAGCCTATTTAGGTGAACTTATTAGTAGTTTGACTTTGTACATTTCTTGTGCCAACAGACACTTTTTATGAAGAGAAAGATAACCGAATATGAGGACTTTTGATTCAATATTTTTCATGGGATAAAATTCATAAATAGTCACCTTTTAATCACTATAGCTGAAAAATAATTCATGTTAAGAGTATTGAATTCACAAGTGAAAATATTTCTCAAATTTTACTTGTGAAATTTGAACCTATATAAATAGCTACGCTTAAATTACAATAATGAAAAGTGGACTATTTGCATACTGCCCAAACAAACAATTTACTATGAACATAGCCTAATAATCTAAGAATGGTCGAGGAGAATTTTAGATCATAAATTTTTAGTAAAACTCTTCCTTTCTTTCTTAAAATTTGTATCAAGTCGAATGGTGCCACATAAATTGAGACAAATAAAGTAATGAAGAATTAATTACGCTATGGTTTGATAAACCGGATGTCCAAATGGATATGAACCTTTCACCTTAGTTATCCCAAACCTTTATTGAAAATTACGTGGAGCAGAAAATATCAAATCATAATTATTAAATTTAACTATTGTTCAAAATAATTAGCAGTTGCAGGAAAGGTTTAAATTAAATAGCTAAATATATATTTTTTTATTTTGTATATCTTTATATTTCAGGACTCATATACAAATATGTAATTTTAGGGCTCATATACCTTTTATATGTGTATGCAAAGCAAATTTAGAGGTCATATAAAAATGTCTAAAGATTTGTAGTTGTATACAAAGTAAATTTCAAGGCTCATATGCAAATCTCTAAAGCGAATTTGTATTTGTATATACAATTTCTAATTTATATATTTAGCTATTAAACTATAATTATATTCTATGATTAGGCAAATTTTAATTATGACGTGTCTTTTATTACCTAATTATTAATCATTTCTGAAATTGTGCACCCATTTATCATGAAAGCCCAAAGTTGAGTTGAATAATGGTAGCTTGGGTCACAAATTGGGCTAGGCATGTATCATGTGATTATAGAGTGAAAAGAAGACTAAAATTGGTCCTTTTTAAGATTTGAGTTTTGCACAAAGTATAATGTTCAATATTGTATCAATTTGCGTGACCATGAATAATTGTAAAAAGTTAAAAGTTATTTACAAAGTGGACAAAGTACCAACTGGTTAACAAATTATTTTTTTTTATTGTAAGAGACGACATTTTAATTTTCTTCTTCATATCAGGAAGTCCTGCATGTTGCATTTGTACTCCAAGTACATATTCTTTTTTTTCTAAAATATTTTACTTTTTCGTATTTGATCACTAACAACATGGATTAATCTACACCCTAATTTCCTTATGTACAGTTGTACGTCCTTCAGTTGCAATATTTGGTTGTCAAAAGAAAAAAAAATCACAAAAAAGAATGAAATTAGCTAGGTTTTTCAGGTACAAATTTCACATTTATAAACTAGTGTTTATATTAAACAAATGAATGTAAGACATATGTCCAATCTAGAATATTTAAAAACAAAATAGAAAAAAATTTAAACACTTTTCGTCCCTGTATTAATTGGCAAATTCTTATTGTGGGTTCTTGTAATATTTGACCCTGACATATTAACCTTAAATCATTTCGAATTTATGCTATTGATTACTTCATGTAATAAATATGTCATATTTGAACTACTTTAGAAGTATATTATCTTCAAATATTGAAGTAACGGTACAAGCATTAATAACATGATTAATAATTCTGTAAATTTGTAAATATTCACAAGCTGAGGAACCAAAAAACACATTTCATGAATTCAAGTAATTAAAGGTTACAAGGACTAAAATTAAAATTCAGCAAAAGTACTATTAACCAAAACTAAAAAAGCAAGGGGAAAAATGCATGCTATAAGGATGGTACTTATACAGCCAGAAGAGTACTAGTAGTAAACTTTCATAAAACTGAGCCAAGCATACATTGATCAGTTAGTAATTTTCTTTGAAGTTCATTGTGGGAGATATCTTCAAATATGGAAATAGATAGAGGAAAAGGCAAAATGACAGAGATTGATAATATTGTTGAAATGTTGGGAGAAGGTTATGAAGGGCTAGAAGATGTTCACATAGATATATCAATGCTAGAGTATGATGATGATGATAAACAATGCAATGAAGTAATTCATGGAAATGCTGTTACTGCTACTGCTAGGGAGTTGTTGTTTTCATCTTCATCGAATCGTCGCAATTCTCAAAAGCAAGGATGTCCCTTTGTATTGAAGATTTATGAAATGCTTGCTGATATTCAGTTCAAGTCCTTGATTTCATGGACCAATAATGGGACCAGCTTCATTATCCATGACAATCATAGATTTGCTGTTGAAGTTCTTCCCCGGTTCTTTCGACACAACAATCTCTCCAGCTTCATCTGCCAGCTAAACTGCTATGTGAGTATAATTCAGTTGATTTTAGTACGTTATAAGTTGTTATTGAGATGGTTATCTTTTAAGGTGATTTTGTTTTTTCTTTTGGGAACGAACAGGGATTCAAGAAAGTGAATTGGGACAAATTTGAGTTTCGGCATGAATGGTTTCAGAGGGGAAAAGGGCAGTGGTTGAAGAAGATAAAGAGGAAGCCTAGTAAGTCCCAGATGAATGAGCAGCTAACGGATCGACAAGGTATAGATGAAACAGCTGCATTTACAATAGGGAAGGAAATTGAAGAAATCAGAGCAGAGCAAGCCGCGATGAGGGAAGAGATTATAGTGCTGCAACGGCAACTAGACATGTTCGAGAAAGAGATGGAAGACATTAATCAAGCCGGGGATAATTTGTCCTCTAAGAAAGCCAAAATTTGCATGCTCTTGTTCAACACTTTACTTGGACAGGCTCAGGATGGGGAGGTAGAAGATGGTGTTGAAACTAGGGGAAAGGGCAATCGAGGCGAAAAAAGGAAAGTGCAAGTAGAAGGAGAGTTGGAGGGAGATAATGAAGGGAGCAAGAAGATTGCAGGTGCTGCAGATTTCAAGTCTGATTCATATTTGGGAAAAATGCTCATGGACGAGATGAACTTGAATAATTTGGCTCATGAACAACCTGATAATTTCTTGGAGTCGGAGGAGCTGGCTGGAAGTTCAACTTTTTGGATTGATTATGTGGAAAAGATGGATCACAAGACTATCTTCTCTGGAGCTGGTCCTGCCTTCTCTCAGTCACAGGAAAGCCACCTTGAACCATTACAATATACTTATCTGCTAGTCATAATGTCATAAAATCATGAAATATGTTCGCAGGACACAAGGCTTCACTCTCATTTACTTTTTCTCTTCATTTTTCTGATTTAATTTCGTCTTGCAGGACTAGGAAATGGCAAATTCCTGTTGCATGCAATGGACACCAAGAAGATGCTGGCAGAAGGCTTTGTTTTCATATCGATGTACTTGTCTCACGTTTGTTATAGCTGTTAACTTTGATTCCTGCATCTTTTTTCTTTACTAGTTTGTTAAAGCTGCCGGACAGATTACCTTTTACTCTCTACCAATACTTGAGAGACTCAGATTTCCAGTGCGTGATATATATGTGTAAATAGAACTCTAAGTACTCAAATGTTTTCTTGTCTATAGTGATTGATTGTGATCATCGCAAGTCAGTCCTTGCTTCATTGGACTTCTGGAGTTAAAAGAAGAAGCAAGATCATAAACCACCATAACCAGTGCAAATGCTACCCACAGCTACACAGATGGGTGACTTCACTAACAGCAGACACCATGCATGGAAAGATCTGTTAGAAAAAACACTTATTACCTGGAAGAAATCATGCCACTAAAATGTTCGTGCAATATGCACACACCTAAAACGATAAGAAAGCTCATTCAGACAAGCATTTTTGCAGCAATCATTTAGTTAAATTCTTCAACCAAAACAATACAAAATCTCGTATTCCGTATCAGTAAAACATTGTGGCATCAAAAGGCTTAGCTGAATGTTGTTCAAAATAGAACACCTGAGCAATATTTGGGAAAATTCAAATTACAATTTAGCAACCCTCCTATTGATGTTGTTCATCTCACCTTTATTAAGATGCAATTACAGAAAATTGGGTTCTCTATGGTTTAGTACTCCGTGTAGCTGCAAAACTGGAGTGACAGAACACCCACAAACAACCAGTGCCAAGGAGTTGCAAAAAGAATTAAACAAACAAATCCGTCAGGATTCACAATCAAAAAACTCTTGCCAACAGCCTAATAGAATTTAAAGATAAATCCACAGGAGCTCCTATGACACATTCGGGGGCATAACACCTTAAATCTGGCTCGAGTCTCTTCCAAATATGAACCGCCTCAACCAGTCAGATACAACCAATGCCCTTGTACGCCAACTGACTTGTTTGCTGGATATTCAAACACATGGTGATCAGATTTCCCGAAAAGGTCAAAGAAAGGTTCATGGAGAAGTAACAAGACAAGAGCTTGGAATAATTACCTAGCATAGACAGAATACCAGAGCCACTGACTGCTATGACCAATTGAAACCCAATCTCCTGGAAGTTGTGCTGCTGTTTGCTCTCCTCCCAAAGGTGCAAACTGTCCCAAATGTCGGTACCTGGAACAAGAGTTTATATGGCTGTTAAAAAATATAGAAACCTTTTCAACAGAGGTGGAACCAGCCCTATTTAGGGGGTTAGTCCGAACCCCCTTCGACGGAAAAATATACTATTTATACATGATTAAAATTATTTTTTATGTGGTTATAGTAGGTGTTGAACCCCCTTCGACTTAGTTTTCTTCGAATATTAACCCCCTAATTCTGGCTCCGCCTCTGCTTTTCTAGCCAAAATCACAACCCAGAGCTTTAGTCCCATTCATCCTGTTTACATTTCCCTCCCATTTATGATTTGAGAGCATATACTGCTTTCCAAGGATTCATTATGCTTTCAAAAATTAATATACTGCACAGACCATTAGGAAAATCACAATTACTTATTGCACTTCACTCATGTTGGTGTGAGGAACACAACCCAATAGAGAGGTGGAGTTGAGAAATGATCAGACAAGTCCGACTTGTACCTGAATGGGTGAAATCGATGGCGGCCTTCTCCTCTAAATCGAAGAGGACCTTCCGGATTTTTTTCACATTCCTCCATACGATTAAAGCATTTAGCTAAGTAGACACCTTGCTGAGATGCAACCTGAAAAAGTTGTTGCACATGCAACAAAAACTAAGAATTCATGCATCCACTGGGAACACAAAACGGAGCTACGCTCATAATCTTATCTGCAAAATACCTGAGCTGTTGCTGGAAGATTCTTCATATCAGTATCCACTTGGGATAGTGCTGATTTAAATTCTTCAATGTTCACCTCAACTGATTCTTTAACACCGTCACCTTTTGATTCTTTCAAGAGATCAACAAGATTACTCATTTTTTTATTTTTCAAGTAAAGCTCCGCCTGCGGGTATCTTTCACAAATGTCATCGAGGACTTCCTGAAATTCTTTGACTGTAAGTGTTCCGGAGTTATCCTTGTCTGCTTTATGAAATATAGCAGCAATATCTTCCTGAACAGTAGGAAATTTAGAGAAACAAAGATCAGTAATTGCACAATTTAATATCTAATGCCAATTCAAAGTCCAAACAAGTTCTACTTTGCCAAAAGCTGACTGTTCGTATGTTAATTAACCAAAGAGTATTCATAACATACAGACCAACAAGTATCATGGACATTATTATTACCCACTCAGCACCCCTTTTTAATCAGATGAAATAAAAAGTCTGTGTGGACTAAATACTTCCTAGCTAATAAGCTTCAACGGTATTGTCATCAAGGAAAAAAAGAAGATGCAATTGCTAGTTACAATCTAATTCCAAAAGTTACCAGGATAGAAGAACACAAATAGTGTATTTTAGAAAGAAATGTGATCAAGAAGTGAAAGTGAGATTACCATGACTTTACGCTGATTGATTGTTGCACAATCGCCAAGCGCATATACGCTGTCCTGTCCCTCAACACGTAGCCACTCATCAGTTGCTAACACTCGTCTGTTTCCCTGTTAGCAAATAGTACGATCATATAACTATCACAAATACCCACAAAGGCAAACAAAACCTTAACAGAGGCATTAAATTAGCACCCACTAAACAAGACAAAATACCTGACCAATGTGCTTCATAAACTCCATAATTACCGGACGAGTTCCAATACCAGTAGACCAGACAGCCATTCCATAAGGCATAGAAGTTATTTCTCCACGCTTGACATCCTTGGTACAAATTTCTTTTTCTCCTACCTTCACAACCATTGACCCTGTTTTCACATCAATACCATCTCTTTGGAATTTTTCTTCGGCAAATGCAGTAATTCTTTTGTCAAACCTATAAATGAAAAATAGGTTACATCAGAACAGAAGTGGAAGAGAAAAACGAGCTCATACTGGAAGCTGCATGTTTCAAGTTGAATGGTTGCTGTAGAACTAGAAATATATGGATTTGCGCAGGCATCACCCATCACATAGCAGAATTTAGACATCAGGATGTCTCTGAGCTAATGAATAGCCAAACTCCTTACGCCAATATTTTGCTAACGGCCAACAAAAAGGCATCTACTGTGAACATCTGCATAAACTACTAGATTTTGGAATAAAATAGCGACTTTGCTCTCTTTTGACCCCTTTCCAAAGTTTTATTACCCACATAAGCCTGTTATTACTTGTTAATTCTTTGAAGCATACTCCTGTAAAGCAGCCTGATCTACCTCACATTCCTCCAAAAAAAAAAAAAAAAAAAAGAAAAACAGAAGAGAAGGAATAATACAGACAAATTTCTGTTTAGCTCATTCTGAAAATACGATCAATGAACCCAGCACTGTTAAACAAGGGTTGCAGCTAGAGTGGCCTTTGCTAGGTGTGTCTTTCAAAAACATTATGTCCTATGTCTAGGTATAACTTCTTAATGTTCGAGGGAAGAAAATAGCCCCTGAGTGCAAACTTTTTGTATTTACTAGAAGCTCAATCAAGGGCCAGAAACTGAAGCTGTAGGTAGACAATATCCACCACTAGGCATCATTGGAAAGTCACACACACACATGAAGAATTACCTGAACACATTCTTAAATTTGCACGTTCAGGCCTGATTCATTTCCTAAAGAGGAATTATCTCCACCAGAACTTCTCTTTCAGGATGGGTAGAGTATATATACATCCAATAGGTGGTTGTTCGAGGAACAATGTATGAGCATGCATAAGAAAGACTTAAGATGACTGCTTAAAAGAAGTGCTGTCTTACATGTTCAAAATATGATCTGTTGCCTCGAGAAGTGTAATCTTCACCAAATCTTTGACTCTAGGATACAGCCTTACTATATCTTCATTGACAAAGTCATGAAGCTGCGCCGCAAACTCCACACCAGTTGGTCCACCACCAACAATAACAAAGTGAAGCAGCCTCTTTCTCTCCTCATCACTGAGGGTAGGCAGACTTGCCTTCTCAAAACAGTCAATGACAGTTCTACGGATCTTTTGAGCATCTTCTACTTCCTGAACAAAAAGCATTCCAATGTAAATGTCGAAATCAATGTTTTGCATGTGCTACATGTCACACCAAGCTAATCTTAAATAGATTATGCAGAACTACTCATCTCGTGGTATCACAAACTTGCATAGATGGTATTAAGGGGATTACCTTCAAGAAGAAAGTGTTCTCTTCAACACCAGGAATGTTGAATGTATTTACACGGGCTCCAGTGGCAATTACAAGATAGTCATAATCTACAGCAAACTCTTCCTTCCCATTCCCGTTGATGTTTAGATTTGATCGACAATATACTTTCTTGTTTTCTGGATCAATTTTGATACATTCAGCTTCCCAGTAATAACCATTTACATGTTTCTGCATGGAGGATGTCAACATAATATTAGAGGAAATACAATATTTCAGTAACTTAGCCTTTATAATCATAACATGGAGTTGAATGGACTAATTATAGTGCACCATGTCGGCAAAGTTGAATGAATAAATTATACTTGCAGCATTGGTTTAACGAATGGAACAATTATGTAGAAGGTACTGATATAGGCGTTGTATTGAAGAATCAAAATGAAACACGAAACAAAATGCTGTAAGTTTGAATTGCTGTTTCCAACCTTCCTGATAATGTTGCGTATTGGCTCAACAACGCTGCGACTTTCTACTGTGCCACATGTAACACTTGGCAGCAAAGGGGTGAATGCAAAGTAATTTCTTGGAGATATCACTTGGACATCATATGAAGGATCCTTCAGATTCTTCAAGAAACTGGTTCCAGCCCAACCAGTTCCAAGGACAACAATTTTCTTTTTTCTGTTGTTGGCCTCAACTAACTCTCCAGCATTAGAATTGTCATACGATTTTGCTGCCTCAGAGTATGCCACAAGACCTCCACCACTGTCACTTATATGAAAGGGTTAGAAAAGAGCAAACTCACTGCACATAAAATAAAGGGCTGCAGTAGAAAAGTGTCTCTGAAGGTGGTAGGATGGAGAAAAGCTACTCTCCCTTTGTGCTTTTGGTAAAATAGAATGCAGACTAAATTTTTAATTCAAAAAGAAATACTCCCTCTATCCCAAATTATGTGTCATCATTTGTTTTTTAATCCGTCCCTAAGTGTTGTCTTTCCTTATTTGGTCCCACTTAATTAAAAAAAAAATATTGACACATTTTTTGATAAAGGATAATTTGGTAAACTTTACCAAGTCTTTCCTTATTTTTTAAACTCCGTGCCCGGTCAAATGGCGACACGGGAGTAATAATGATAATACAGTAAAACCCTATGAATCACTGCACAGTGAAAGTATTCTACTCTACAGGCAGTAAATGCACCATCATATTGCTCCCGAAGATATATTTTCTACTCAAGAAGATGAATAGACAACATGCTTAGAAATATCACATATATAAGACGTAATAAGTAGACAATAATCAAATACCAAAATTTGTAGCACTTATACACAAAAGGATTCCACACATGGATGTACTAAAAGAACATGCCATATTTACTGATTTAGTACAGTACTGTGGGAAATGAAGCAAGCATATATCTCATCCTATGAACTCTCATTGCAGCCTCGGTCCTCAATTCCCCGTTCTTTATCCTATATTCACCTTTGATTTACAAAACTTTATATCTTGACTTGCACACATCTACAGTCTACAGTATAACATTTAACATTCCCCAAGCCGGAAGAAAACTACACAACAACATTTTAGAGACTGATCATGAAGTATTAATCACCGGACCTTATAGCAATCCTGATTCAAAATGCTTTTACCATTGAATTAAACATAAAATTATGTTACAATAAACTTGTACGCCAAAATCAGGATTGCGCGACCCTGCTTACTTCTAATATGATCATCGAGGTAATGCAATAACTGAAACAGAGCAAAGCAGAGGAACTTGTTCTGCAATCCATGTCTCACTAAAATGACTGTGAGTAAATAGTACTCCCCATCCTAATTTATGTGGCATAGTTAAAATTTCGAGAGTCAATTAAGTTTTTCTTTGACTAGAAATTTCTTCTATACCTTTTAAACATTTTAAGTTGTTAATTCTTGTGATTTAGAGTATTTTTTATGTAGTTCTCGAATATGTAAATTTGATTTCGAAATAACTCAAGCTTCTATGTCCAAAATTCACGGTCAAAATTTAGAAATTTGTATCTCAAAATTCCAACTATGGCCACATAAATTGAGACAAGGGAGTAGAAAACTATGAAATCAGGATCACTACATATATATATCGAACTACTATACAAAATTCCAATGTAGCTTAGCAGCTAAAACATTTAGTTAACAGATCTGAAATTATTAATCCATAAACTACGTGATCATACTAAAACTAAATGAAAAAAACTCCAAAACGTCATAAAATTGGACTACGTAATATAAAATCATAGCCCGATTTAATTACTATACCTGACAGTAAAAACAATGAGCAGCTTAGAAAGCGAAGGATTATCACGGAAAGTTTTAGAAAATCTCTGAATCACCGTTACTCTTTGCATTTTGCGTTCAACTTAAGCAGGCTTCTCTTCAACCTATCAATATGAATTAAACAAAAACATCCATTAATTCTCCATAAACTTACAGAGTCATACTACTATTGCTACAAAATCTCCGAAATATATCACCTTAAAAATTCACTTCACCTACCGGTACAAATCAAAATATATACCTGAGATTTGATGTAGCGTAGAGAGAGAGAGAGAGAGAGAGAGAGAGGAGAACGTGGTGTGAGTTGTAGAAAGAGAATATGAAGATGGAGAGAGAGAGAAGAGAGAAGAAGGGAACGTGGAAATGTGCTACTGAGTTTTTCTTTTCGCCCCTAAGAAATGGGAAGAGTAAGAGGGTGATGGAAGATTCTAATAGGTCTTTGCTTAACGTGTTGCCCAAGAATTTGACACATGTATTTTTGAAGCCTAACCGCATTTTTGCTCTGTTGTCTCCGTCCAAAGTCAGCACGTTACAACTCTGACCTTCTCTTCCCTCATTCCCCCCACCATATTTTAACTGCTTTGCTATTTCCGTTTGTTCCTAAATACTCATCAATTTTACTGCACCACTGTATTAATTTTTTATTTTACTTATTATAATTTCTTTTAATCTTTTTTATCCTTAATATTAATTTCACAAACTATGTCATTATTATCATTATCATTACTTGCATACGCATGTGCCTTAGACAGATGGGTTTCATTAAATTTCATGATACTTTCATCTCCAGACGGACTCTTATGTGTTTCCCATAACAATTTGAAGAGAATACCAACACCATTATTTATCTGTGGCTAGTAAAAAAAGATATAGTACTACTATCAATTTTTTTCCATTCACCAAACTAATGCTACAAAGTAGATATTCCAACAAGAAAGAAATAAGTGGTTTTCCAAACACTATACTTTTTGTCCAACAAAATACACCACATAATTGGTAGCAAGAATAGCGTTGAATCATGAAAAGCACATGAGAGCGGTTCTCACAAGGCCCTGTAAGTTGCGTTAATTGACATTTTCACTTTTAAAACCTACATCATGCACTTAGTATATATTAAGTCAACATTTTTAATTAATATATTTTTTATTTAATTTAATTATTTTATCATAATAAAAATATTAGTTTGATGTATAATTGAAGTGCGCTTTCAAGGTTTTTTTTTTTTTTTTTTTTTTCGAGATTTGATTTAATTTGGAATGGAAAAGCCGTGAGGAATGCGTATGTCACCGACTAGTTGGGTTGGCTCCTCGTCTCATTTGACGGCTGCCATCAATTTATTGTTTTGTATGGATCTTTTTTTTTTCTAATTAAAAGATGTTCATGTATCATGACGCCAGTTTGGAGCATTTTAGGTTCAAAGTTTGGTGGCTAATTATTTTAAATTTTTTGAAGGCAAATCAGATTTGGGGTTCCTAAGATCTAGGTAATGAACTGGTTATAGTCGTGTTCTAGAAAGAAAGTTTTGGTTTCCACAATTCTGTTAATTGTCCTTTTGTGTAACAACCACATGTCTTGTAAGATTAATTTATAAAAAGGTCACACCTATATCAGGTATAGTGTTCAAGTGAAAACAAGATTTGATTATTTGTAGCTTAGGTTTGGTATTTGTTGCTTATTTTTTTTCATTCACAAAAGTCAAGATCTAAAAATTGAGCTAATTGCTTTACAATTTCTGGGTTAGATATTGTTTTATAATCTCATCAAGAATATGTCTTTTCGTCGCTGACTTAATTTTGAATTCTGCTATAATTTTGTGTGGAAAATCATTGATACAGCGTCTTAATTCAATATTAGATTGACAAATTATTTTAGTGTTTTCAAAGAACGTAGGGTGATAATTTACAAAAGAATACTTGAGGAATAAAATTTTAAAAAAAGAAAATAGACAGTTCATCCCATACCTATTTTTTTTTTTTTTTGTTATATCATATAACCCTCCTTTTCTTTTTCTTCAAGGGGGTGCTGGGAGGAGGGAAGAGTTAGGGAGCAGAGTTGTCCAAGTTGATCTAAATTGGATATACTGTCCAAACAGGTCAACCCAGCCCAATTGAATATGGAAGCTTGGGCTTGGAGAACAGAGTTATAGCTCTTGGATCGGAGGCCAGCTTCCCTTTTTCCTTTTCTCATATTCACTTGCAACTTAGTGCTTCAGCAGGAAATTACACAGTGTGATTTTCAAAGTGTCTCATCTTAAATTTTTGCCTCTCAAAGTATATGTTCTTGAATTTCTATTTTCACTTATAACATTTTTTTTAATTCAGATTATAAGTGAATATAAAAGAGCATTTTCTTGAGAATAATAACAAACAGTAGTTGGAACTGGATAGAAATGACATCATTTGATGGTGATAAGAGTGTTTAATCTAGCAACACAACATTGCATATGATATTATTAATAGAATATCCACCTAATGATCTTAGTTTTAAGTTTCAATGATTGACATACAAAAGAAAAAGTAAGATGATATATATATTTTTTCCATATAAATAAGTATCTACAATTTAATATATCTCTCTCATTTGCATCAAATATTTTACTATTAGTTTGAAATGTTAATCGGCAAATCTCAACCCGAGGGTAGCTTGGCTAATACAGGCCTGAGGACAAAGTTCTTCAGGTCGTCAGTTCGAGCCCCAGCAGGACTATTGGAGGCATTACAAACCAGCCGCGTTTTCAGGGCCCCGTGAAACTAACCGTGGTGAACTCGTTTTGAAACAGCGGGACCCGATGGGTACAACTAGTGGGGTTCGTAAAGCGACACTCGGAAACCGCAGAAAAAAAATCGACAAATCTCCTTGTAGATTAATAATTCATTTTCTTCCATATTCTACATACTCCATTTAGAATCATATATAAAAGTTATTGACTCAAATTAACCAAAAACTAAGTGTTTATTGGCAAGAAAGCCAATCAACTTGCAACATTTAGGAAACGTCTTTATAAAACTTAATTCGTAACCACAAAATGAAAAACAAAAACGAAAAAAGAAATGAATTAAAGTTGCCTTTTTCTAGTCAAATCCCTTTCATTCAAAGATCTCACGAACTTTCTTTAAAGTTGTGTAACTTTTGAAAAAACTCACATGCCTTTACTTTCTCAAAGTCCCAACTGCATGAGAGGGAAAAGATAAGAAAAAGGAGAAACCAAAAGAGAAGAGTAAAGAAAACTTCTTACGAATCTTGCAAATGAATAAAGCGGGCGGACAAGAGGGAGTTGCTTGATGGCAATCATTTCTCACTTTGAATCCGAATTTTGTGAGTTCACAAGTCATGAAGAAAACAAAATTGATGAGGGAGTTGTTCGGTGGTCATCCTTTGATTTTAATTTAAATTTTGTGTGTTCGAGTCATGGAGGAAACAAAACTAATGGAAGCTCCCAGAGAGGAAAAAAAAGCAACAAAACTCTAAGAATTTTTTTGGTCATTTAATACATCAATAAATCATTGGGTTAAGGACTTAATACACACTTTAATGACACAAAACCACACACTAATCTCTTTTTAGGCTATTCCCAAAAGCGGAAACACCCCCTCGAAGAAAAACAAACCCCCCAAAAAAGCGTCTTTTATATAGTTAAAATTAGTTAATTACAGTTATAACCCCCATCGTAAAACCCAACACCATTTTCCCGTCGACAAATCATCTCGCCCGGAACTTCGCCAGAGTCAGATCAATCTCGATCAAATTCTCTTCTTCGGCTTCACTATTTCTCTTGCAATCCAGTTCAATCTCTATTAACTCCTCTCCATCTTCGTCGTCGTCCCACCGGAAACACACATTCTCCGACGAATCCCAGTTTCCGATGACCGGTGAATCCCCATCATACGAGCTATCCGTATCCGCATCCGTATCCGTTTCCGGATAGTACATAGACAATGACGCGTACCTCTCAATGACTCCAAAAGCTTCCTTTCTCTTCTCCTCTGCATATTCCCCTTCATCATCTTCTTCTTCCTCTCCTTCGTACGCTTCGTATATCACCTCCAATGGCGCCCTCACATTCCACTCCACAAAACAGTCCCCATAAAACTGTCTCGACTTCGGCTCCTTCTCACAATTGGAATCATCAACGAAGCCAGCGTCATGAAACTGTATCGGGTCCAGATCCGGATCCGGTTCAACCACCGAATCCTTTTCACAATTAGATTCCACATTGGAATCATCATCCTGAAACAGTAACGGGTCGGAATCCAGATCCAGTTCAACCACTGAATCATTTTCAAAATTGGTGCAATCAGAGATGTCAAATTCGCGTCTTTTCTCTGTTTGGTCTTTCGAAATTCTCTGAGCTACCCCTAGTCTAAGAAGCAAAAGTAATAAAACAGAAGTGGAAATGATTAATGGAGAAGCAGCCATAGCTGGGAAGTAGAGGAATATGATAGTGTAGAGAGTAACAATGGTGGAGATCAGTGGATGGGACGCCATAGGACTGTGAAGTTGTTCAATGAGCATTTATTTTGATTGATTTTTATTCATGGAAGGTGGATTTTGAATATGGAGGGAGAGAGGATTGACCTTTTTAATATAAGTCAATTATGGGAAGAAGATAGAAGAATGGCGTGATTGAATGCAATGCAATGCAATCCATGCACTATAAATATGGGATGTACTTCTATATAAATAGGAGGTGGCGTGTCTATATTTAACAAGATTTTTGTCTAACGGATTCACCTAATCTCATAATTTACTACCATCTATATTTATTCCTCCTTAAAAGGTGGTGCTGAGCTTTTAAGACTTTATTTCGTATCAAATAAGAGCTTTCAATATATTTCGCCCCTTCATAAAAAATAATTATAGCCAATAACTATCGTAGCTTTTAATATGTATTATGAGCTACAGTCACACCTCTCTCAAAGAACAGTTTCTCGTTATAACGATATTTTATTATGATAATTTATTTTTTGTTTGAATCAATTTTTCATTTATATTTTACGTAATCTTCATAATACTAACATTTATCAATAACAATAATGACTTTCAATATAGTACTAATTCTTAGTAAATTTATCCCTTTATAACAGTCCTACTTAAATATTATGTAATAATATTTCTTAGAAAATATATTACTAAATACAAATTAAAATATCAAAATATTTATGATAATCATTATTAATATCATGTACATAGTAAATTTCAAGTACAAATCTAATATAAAAAAAAAATTATATTTAAATGGTGTATATTTGTTATTTCATAAGAAAATGCTATCGATATTTACTCAGATCTAAAAATCAAATAATGTTACTTCTCAATATCAGTCATAAATTTTTTGAGATAAATATTACTATCATTATAGAGAAGTTTAACTCAATTATTATTTTAATGAATATCCGTACAATATAGAAATCACTTCAAATAGTGTGTATTTTGCATTATCTGTCAAAAGGTTTAAATTCATTATTTTTTTCTTTTGTTTAAATTCATTATATATATGCACACACGCTAGAAACAATGCGTCAATGCCGGTACTTACTGCTAGTGTAGCCTAATCGTGATGTGTAGCAGTGTAGGTAAAAAGAACTTCATGAATGTATATATAATATATTAAATATTTTAAATTTTTTCATGTATTTATTTATATCTGATCAAAATTTTGATTCTATCATTTTTAGTACTTCTATATGTGTGTGAGTCAAGTCAAAAACTTACAATGACAATCAAGGGGAAGTTTGGTGTGAGGTATAAAGAATAAATAATTTTGGGATAAAATAAGGATTATTTTATTTCATATTTAGTTGGAAGTATTAGTTAATATCGGAATAACTTATCCCACTATTTATACTATAGTGATGGAATAAGTTATCTCATATGCATGGTGGAATAAGTTATCCCAAGTAATTTCGAGATAATTAATCCTGAGATTAATTATTCCGGGATAACTATTTCCCGACCAAATGACCCCTTGTGTAAACTTAGTATTAATATGTACTCCCTCCCTCTCATTTTATGTATGGCCATTTTCTTTTTTGGTCCGTTCCAAAAAGAATATCATTTTTTCTTATTTGGTAACTATTTAATGACATTATTCCCATTTTATTCTTAGTGGGTTCCACTTATTAAGAAAAAACAACTAAAAAGTAAACATTAAAACAACTTTAAGAGGGACAATTTTGTAAACTTAACAAAGTCATTACTTATTTCTTAAACTCCGTGCCAATGAGATGGAGGTATTTCTTAAAAGTAATACTCCCTCTGTCTCATTTTATGTGTCATCATTTTCTTTTTGGTCCGTTCCAAAAGAATGTCATCTTTCCTAATTTGATTACTATTTAAAGACATAATTTCAGTTTTATCCTTATTAGCCTCGTTTAATTTAAAAAAAGTTAGTAGCACATTTTTTGATAAAGGGCAATTTGATAAATATTACCAAGTCTTTCCTTATTTTTTAAACTCCATGTCCGGTTAAATAACAACATATAAAATAAGAGGAAGAGAGTACTATAAAAAAAAAAAAATTGAGTGGAAAACATTATGTTTATTCAGCCCGAGAGCACAAAGGTACATGTGAGTTACGTAGGAAAAAACAACAAAGGACTCTTCATTCTACGCTTAATTAAAGATTTCATATTTAAATTATAAGTAGGGTAAAAATAATGTTAAAAGCATTTTCCTTTTAAATGGATCGGATGCTAGGCAACTACAATCCTAGTTTGGATTTGAATGTGAATACCCATTACTGTTATGGGAAACAAATAAAAGGGAAAAAGGTGACATTATAAAAAAAGGGATAAAGAATAAGTAGCTTTGTGGGAATGGGGTTAGTGGTGTTGATTTTCAAGAAAACTAAAAGGAGTGAAGAGTATGGACACTTTGTAAAGTGAAGGGCTGTCTTTGTGTCTCTGTCTGTGGGGATGAAGAGTTAGGTGCCTTTCATCTTCATGCAAATTAAATTTTAATTTGTTTGACATCACAAATCATTATATCTTCTCTGTGTCTATTACGTACTTTATTTTTAACCGGAAAACTAAATTGAAATACATTAATTTAATATTTTAAATTTTAAATTTAGATTGCGAAAAACTATACGAAAAATGTTATAAGTTACAATATTTCTCATATTAATATGGTGAAAAGGTACCTCTTAAAATATTGATAAAAATTTATGCAGTTTGAATCTCGATAAACAAAACGTAATAGGTAAAAGTGAATGAAGAAAGTAGCAGTATACTTCTATTTTCAGCTACGATTACTTAATACTTTCTTCGTCTATTTTTTACTTGTTGAGAATACTTAAAATAGTTATTTGATTATAATTGTTTCTTATTAAGGAACGTGTAAGGTCAAATATGAAGATATAAAAATGAGCAAATAAAGATGGAATGAGAGAGCGACTTTCCATGTAACCAATCAATGGTTGATACAGTACATCCCCCTGCTCAACTTGTTCTCTTCAAAATTATGGATATTAGAGTTATCTCTAATTTCTTGATTTCTACATCACCATATGCCAATATGACAACTTATTAAAAGTTTTTTTTTTTTTTGGTAAAAGGTACTCCTTATGCAATGTATAATGCTTATTATTGCATGAAAGTTATTTTTGTTTTTGCTGTATCTGATATCTTGCATCTATTGGAGTATTACTAATTAACTTGAGCATTAGTAATTATTTGACATAGTCACATACCAAATCCCATCTCTACCCTTATAGACTGATAGAGGGTCAACAATATCAAATATGTTTGGGCTTTCAAATTTCAAAATGAAAAGATCATACCATACAAATTCAGAGGAAGGAAAAAAAAAAGAAGGGATAATTATGGATCTTAACCATGTGGCCATTTAATTTACAAAATATGTATAAAATGTATACATAGTGTATATTTTGTACTAAATATACACATACTATAACTATACAAAAAAGGATATTGTATATGTTGTATATATCTCAATCATGTTAGTAAGCTCGCCAGCCGAATGATATATATCGTTAACTATCCAAAGAAAAAATGCGTGTGCGCGTGTGCGCATGCGTGTGTGTCTAAATTTATGATTGTTCTATCAAAATTGTGATCTGGAAACCTTGCATTTTGGTACTCTTAAAGATTACAAATTAATCTTTTAGGGGTTGTTTGATCACCAAGATAAGGGCTTATATATAAGACTTGGGATTAAATTTGACTAGTGTTTTGTTATAGGTATTAGTTAAAATCAAGATAAAATATGCATGTACCAAAATTTTGAAATTATCTATCTCATTACATTATTCATATAAAATGTGAAATTATAATTGGAATAATCTTGTTTTGAACCAAACGTCCCCATGGGTTTCTCTAAGACTTGATTAGTCATTGTTTTTATTTCTCAAGCTTCATCTTACAATTTGGTGCTCCCTATGATTTAATTTATTTGTCATACTATTTTTTTCAGTTTGTTTTAAAAAATGTCTTTTTCTTTTTTAGGCAATTCTTTAGTTTTAACTTTCCACGTGTCATGTTTAAAACTACAAAAGTAAAAGGCATTTGATAAATTCTACATGTTTTTTATTTATGACCATAAGATTCAATTTTTTTATTATTAAAGTTCGTATCAAGACAGAAACAGATAAAAGAAATTAAAACGGAGGAAGTTCTATAAAAATGAGTTTTTTTTTTTTTCTTTTTTGCCAATTAGTCGAATTTTGGAGCATCTATATCCAGTGTCCCCTCGTTGAATAGATAAGTTGCTATCCTACTGTGATGGCTAAGAAAATGGCCATCTTTCTTCACAAATTGTCATATCAAAAATGTATATGTTCACTTAATTTAATTTTCATATGATAGAAAATTGTCCTCTAATGTTGGGGTTAGTTATCAAGTTAAGCAATGTAACTGTTGATCATACAGTGATTTAACAACTCGTTAGTTTTGTACCATATTGTTGTTTTTCTCTAAGGAACATTGGAATTGGAATGCAATCATCATCCTATAAATGTTAGCTAATCAAGCCCAAAGTTAGTGAATAAATACTTTCTTCTATCCAAAATAAGTGATTTTCTAGACTCTCTCTTATGTCCAAAGTAAATGACTCAAAAAGTGTTACTTCATCCATTTTAAACCTTTCTGTTATAAAAAGAATATTTCTATTCTTCTCAAGCAACTTCTTAATTTCAACTTTTCACGTACATATTATATTTAAGATCACGAGATTACATGATATGTTGGTACATTCTCACATATTTTTAGTTAAAAACCACAAGATTCAAAAGTTTTTTATTTTTCTTAAACTCCATATTAAATCAAAATCAGACAACAAATTAAGATAGAGAAATGCTAATAAATTTTTTTTCAAAAGTTTACCTTTATCGCTAATGGATATATATTTTAAATCCCAGATGCTGACTATTTCTACTTTAAAAAAATGTTACGGGGAAAACAAAAGGGTAGTATAGTCACACGACTCTTTGATTAGTGTAATTAATTAAATTTCTTGAGAAGTATCTCAAACTCCAAAAATCCACTTATTTTGAATGAGGAGGAGTATTTTATACAAGTTTATTAATGTGAAAATTGTACCAATATGGAAACGACAGATTTGGAATATAATTGTTGGTGCATGCATGTGGTTTGCTTTACCATAATAGGTAAAGTGTTCGAAAGCCAATTACTACTTCTCACTATTGATAATCCATTAATTCTAATTTTGGGGTCTACCATTGTTTGCAATATTGCTTCACTTCCACGAAAATAATGAACATCTCCAGTTTGCAAGATACAGTGAATTTCAAGCTTTTTCAGTTATTATTGTCGACTTCTATGCAATTTTAATGATAATTAAGAGTGACTCACAATAATCAACTTGCTCTGTCATATTCTCCTCGTCCAATATTAGTTACAAACTGAATTTTCTTTAAAATGTTTGATATCTTATACTAACAATTAAAAAAAAGGGGACTTGATTAACGTGTTCTTAAGAGGTGAGGTCAACACTCAACCGGAGCAGATGAGATTTTAGAATTTTTAGAACATAGATTTAAAAAAAAAAAAAAAAAAGAACGAAAAATGTACGTGGTGAGTATTGATCCCAATCCTCAAGGTAAATAACTCAACTTTTAATCGAGTGCACCATTTTGTGTTCTTGTAGCATTGATTCCAACATATAATGTTATACTTACTATTTTTAAAAAATAAAATATCTATTTTACAAAGAACCACGAGTTTACATATCCCGTTTTTTAAAGCTAAATAGTAAATTTGCCCCTTAGGGGAACAGGTAACATGAAATGGGGGGAGTATTATATGTGTATAGCCTGTTGCTTTTAATTATGGTCTACCAGTAATGCACGACATTTTATATACTATTGCCTGATTGACTTGCACGATATTAAATATTAATAGTGAAGGGACTGGAAACGCATCGATACAGTTAATTTCTAGCTGTTTACAGTTATTATTCATCTCTATTATTAACTCTCAACTCCTACCTATATATGTCTCATGACAATATATTCACAATAATATCTTCAATTAATGTTGATGGTTGATACTTATACGCCTTTAATCTTTAGTGTATGTATCCTTTTCCTTCCATGTTTCCATTTTTAATTTATTTTTTTTCTAACTTTACAGACATGCAAACAAAGTACGATTATCTACACGATCCAACAAGAAGACAGGGTAAGAGCACATTAACTTGTGACAATTTCAAAGTCCACAAAGCACCACATATTAGCAGGGTTCGGGGAAGGGACGCATCTCAAGGGGTGTGATGTAGCTACATTATCACAAAAAAAGAATAAAAGAAAAAAACAGGAGAGCCAGTAACAGAATTTGAGATGATAATTCTCTACGGTTTCTCGATAGAACCCCAAAAATCCCATAGTTAGCCACCGTATACACAAGAATATACACGAACTATATAATCAAGTATTCACCAAAATCCTAACCAACCTCTCACCAATTGATTCTACAGAAAAACAAAAGCAGCAGTATGATCGAACTGTTTTTGAAGTACATGTAGTTTCCACAATCAGTAGTATCTGGGACGAGGTGGAGCGTATACCCCAGGATGCTGTGCTCCGGAAGGAAAATTTCCATGTGGTGGCCTCGGAGCTGGATCCCCTCGAGGAAAGCCTATCAGAGACACAACACGTAAAATAAGATTCTCTTTAACAAAAAGGATTATGCCAGAAACAAATGGTGAGCCTATGCTATACATGAATCTCAGTCCAATAAGCTAAATAACAGTTTGAAGAGTTTTCTCAAATAAAGTTGCTGCTACAGCTTTTTGACTCTTTTTTTTCCAATTAACATCATTTTCTACAATCAACCGGGCACTAGTAATTAGAGCATAAAGTCTTGTAACAGCAGAAAATTTGCAAACCAAGTCACAGTTCGGATACTCTCTAATTCCTAGTTAAGGCAAATAGTCAATACACAACGTTTTGTCACTCCCCTCTTAAAATTGTGTGAAGGACGATGTCACCAAAAGTTATGCAAAGCTTAAAAGGCGTGTTACCAAAAGTATTCTACACATTTCCAATGGTTTTCTGATCCTAGTTTTTCTTTCTCATTTTTATCGGGAAAAGCTATAAAAATGGAAGTCACGTGAAAATGAATCCGGAAAAAGGAAATACATTAGTTACCATAGGTTGTAGCCATTCTCGATCCAAATGCAGGTTCACTTGAATCAGGTGGCAGATATCTTGGACCCCCAAACGTCCTCGGGTAGGGATCATTCATGTTGCTCCGGTGTAACTCAGCTGCATTCCAAGCTCCAGGACCCACATGAGGCTCATAGATCCCTTCATGGATAGCTGATCTAGCTTCCATGTCATATCCCCTAGAATTACCGTAGGCACTGTGACTTCCATGGTGACCAAAATCACCTATGGGGTTGTAACTGGAAGGGGTTGAATAGAAGGTTTCACGAGGTGCTTGAAGTGGAGGCAAAGCATACGAGTTATTTGGATGTCCACCTATCCAGGGTAAAATAGATGAGCATGGGTATTAAAAGAAATACAAGCAAAACAGCAATACAAGTGTAACAAAGAAGAAGCAAGAACCTGGTAAATTTCTGAGACTGTGTGATGAAGGACCACTGTACGACTGTCGGTATGCCTCAGAAGGGTACTGCGTTGATGGGCTATTATGTGACTGCACGGAACTTTCACGAGAATAAGGAGTAACATCCCTCTTTGAATCCAAATTTGCTTTCATCTCATCCAAGCATTTCTGAGCCTCCACTCTGCCAAGCTCTTCAAATCGTATCTATGACGAGCAAAAAAGAGGACAGCCTGAATGAGAAACATGAAGGCAAAAATTTACAGGACTGGTATTGCAATTCTGAAATCATTCACCTCATCAAAGTATTCATCTGCTCTAGGCATATCTTTGCTCATAGGTAAAACAAAATTCACTGCAGGGTAAAAGTTATACGTCATAACAGAAAAGGGGAAATAATATAAGCCAACAGATTAGAAAGCTACAAAGTGGGTGAAATAAACCAATCTCTGTGGTACCTAACATTTGATTTACTGCTTCTGCAGGAACTTCTTTCCCCATTTCTTTAAATCGCTTCTCACCACGGATCTTGAGCTCTTCAGGTGTTGGAACAATCACAACAGCAATCTGATTCAGAGGCAAAACAAACAAAGACATTAGGATGCTTCATTAAAGGATATCAGGAGAGTAGTCGGCACAGACTCTTGCCAACCTAAAAGTGCTCCCTTAGAGAGAACATCCTTTGTACCTTCTTATAGTTTGCAAAAGGTTTCAATTTGCGCTTCCGAGCATTTTTGTAGACATTTGTCTGATCAATTATGAAGTTACGAGGAATCTGGGAAGCCCTAGACAAAAGAGTGTTGAATATACCAGTAGCACGGTCCATTAAACGGTCAAATCTTTCACCATAGTTTTGTTTGCGCAGCAAACCAGGAACCTGTTAAGGAAATGAATTACTTATTATGGAATTAGCAACTGAAGCACGAGCTTCCCTGATTCTTATAAATGAGAAAACATCAGAATCTCTCTATTTTGGAAGAAAAAAAGCAGCAGTAAAATACGAAACCTTCATAAGATCCAGAGCTAAATTAGTTCCAAGCAAAACATATCGCTTTTCTGGATGTTCCTTCACCCATTTCTCAGCCCAGGTACTCTTACCGGCAGCAGGTAGTCCTACGAGCATCATAACTTCACAATCACACAGATTTGCGAAACTAGGGCCTGGAATGGCTTTCCCATCTTCCATGGCACAAGACCACGGTTTATATCCTTCTACAGGAGCTAGTCCGTCATCTACACTAAACTGCATATGCACAACTACGTTTTTAAGCAACACATGAGGGTAAAGAGCTGAATGCCATAGTAGATTTTTCATTCGACAATCCACCACTTCAAGAGCAGTTGGACCTGCATTAAATTGCTTTGCTATACCCAGCCACTTTCCATTTTTAGAGAAACTTATGGAAGCCAGAGGATTGCACTCAAGGTCCACACAACAAATTATCGTGTCACCAACCCCAAATCTTTCACCATATTCAGAAAACCTTCCTTGACTTGAAAATTTTCCAGTACCCCCAAACCCAAAACTGTGCAGGGTTTCCCCAAGATTTCCTACTGCATCATCCCCTCTTGATATGCCAACACGACAGACATGTTGCTGATCAAGTGGTGTGTCTTCCATGTCTACGGGCTGCTCTGAAACAATTTTGCAACCAAAGCAGTACTTTCCTCCAGTTATTCCCATATTGGCTCGAGCACCTGACCAACAATAAGCAAATCCTTGTTCATAAAGTGCTGAACCTTGTAGTCCATTTCCTTCAACATTGAAATCTGAAAGATAAGAATAATCACATCAGAATGCAATACGTTGATGAATAGACTGATAAATAACACCAACCAATAAGACGCAGAAAAGATCAAGCATATGTGCCACTGGATAATCCGCTCTCCATTATTTCTAGTTCTCCCAACTCCAAGTCCAATCTCAAATTTGAAAAAGTCAACTTAGGGGAAACCATCCAAGAAAATTAGGCACAGGCAACATATCCTAAACATTGGCAACTGGCAAAATCAGAGTTCTGTTCAGCAATACAAAGAACTAATCACAACAAAGGGCCATGAAGGTATGAAACAATACATATGCTATGATTCCAGGAACACTAAGTTTTTAAAAACTGACAAGACCCTTCAGCCAAGCCAGATATTCATGCAGAACATAGGCTACATGATTGCCAGAAAATATCCGGATTTAATAAAGTAACTTTCATGTCCTCAGCATTGGTATTGGAAACGTAAGCTGGGATAAAGCTGTCCATTTACCCTAACATTCCCCTTCGCCTCCCCCCAACCCCCTGGCGGCCTGGATTATGTGGACACTATATCCAATACTCGCAAATTTTTCTTTTCATATCTCCTGCTCCCACAAATTATTGCTCATAAAACTTATCCTGACTTGACCTTCCAGTTCCAGTACCCAATATAGCCATTTCTGTCAAGAACTAGTAGTGGGAATAAGAATGCTTAGTGGAAATAAGAATGTTTAATGGAAATAAGAATGCTCAGATGGATGTATTGGCACACTAGGAGAGATCTGACTATACAGGGCAAGGTGGGAGTGGCCTCAGTGGTGAGGATAAGATCCGGGAAGCGTAAAGTAACTTTCATGTCATCAGAATTGGCTTTGGAAGCGTAAGCTGCATAAGCTAGCATAGTCAATTTACCCAGACACACACCAGATAATTTGGGCACTACATCAAATAGTCGTAAAACTTTTCTTTTCAGCTCACCTGTTCTCAGCTCATAAAACTTATCCTGACCTTCCAGTTCCAGTACCCAATATAGTCACTTGTGTCAACAGCTACTAGTAGAATCTACCTAAGACAAAGCTGAGTTCCATAAACATAGATCTAGATGAACTAAAAGTTGTTGGAAGTGTTTCACAAACCTAATTCAAGATACGAACTTTTGTGAAAAACTTAAAATCCAAATAGGAACAATTTAATATTTTCTATTCAGCAATTATGCATCTTGCTAGCCAATATCCCCCTTCCATTGAGAAAGAGGAAATATTGACTATGCTTATGCACGCTCCAAAAGTAGACACCAAGATGTATCTTCTCCAAGCTTCAAGCACTAGCGTTGATCCACATAAAACCATCGTATTCATGCCTTTAAAGACAATTTGTCAAACCCCGGAAAAATTCCATCTTTCATCTTTGACATTCAGGATCTACATCAGAATATTGTCGTTTAGGTGAAGGGTGCGTTTTGTAAGACGAAATTAAAGTGTCATAGTAAGTTTTCGGTGATTAGTAGTATGAGATTATTGATAACATTTTCTTTCTTGAATATATACAATACTCCCTCTAATCTCTATCCCATTTTGTATGATGCTGTTTGAATGTCAGTTAAACTTGTGCAATTATATCAGTAATAGTCTAAATTGCGCGAACTCTTCACTTTTGATGCCGCACCCGTGTCGGATTCTCCAAAAATCATTGCTTTTGGAGAATCCAACACGCACCTATTGACATTTTCTAAGAGTCCGAGCAACATAGGTGGTAGTAGTAATTTAGAAGCCCAGTTTGAAAGGGAGCTCTTGGAGCAACCGGTAAAGTTGCTGCCATGTGAACAGTAGGTCACGGGTTCAAGCCGTGGAAAAAGTCTCCTACAGAAATGTAGGGGGTAAGGCCACATACAATAGACCATTGTAGTCCGGCCCTTTCCCGAACCCGCTACCCCATTTTGATATAACCAAAACCCAACCCCATCCCCATCTTCCACTTCTAGAAGCATGCATCCTTTTGTCCAACGGAAAAAATTTCAAGAAACAGCTTTTCACAGTAAAATTACCATCCATTTGAAAGGAAAAATTTAGTCATAACAAACACACCATACCAAACCCTAGACCAAAGAATGAGTGTACTGCCACAACAAATACAAACAAGACAGACAAAAAATACATAAAGGGTTCTAAAATTTGCCATAGGAAAAGGGTACCCACAGTAAAATAGAGATGATTCCAAAAAAAAGGAAGAGAAATGGGAGGGTGGTGTTCTTGCCTAAGTCACAATCGGCGGGGTTAAGGAGCACCCTTGGTGGTGTAGATGATAGTAGAAGCTGTGATGAGCCTTGTTTGGATTGATCAAGCTTTGCTTTCTTCTTTGTATCAGGTTCATCGGCTATACAAGAATCACGCTTCTTTGGCGCCATTGATGAAGCCTTTTTGGGGTTTTTTTCTTACTTCTCGAGAGAGTATCAATGGAAAGAATTTTGAGAATAGATTTCTTTCTTTAGATGATAGAAAATCCAACAGACACGTGTGATGTGTATACAAACTAGTTGCCTAGCACGGCCCAATGTTTGTCCTTCAGAATTTGTATAAATAACATTTATACCAACCTAATTGCACGCTTTTCTACTTTTTAATTACTTTAATCACGCTCTTTCTATTAATATATATAATATAACCAACATATAAATAACATTCTGTATATATATTGAGATTTTTATAATATATTTAGAGAATTAAGATTTTTTGTAATATTAAAAATATAAATTGTGTATTTATGTAATTTTTAGTAAGAATTTTAGGTTACTTATAATTCTATTTTTAAGTTACATAAATATTATTATATTTAAATTAATGAAATTTATATAATAATATTTTAAGTTATTTAACTTTTTGTGTCATTGTAAGTCAATTATATTTTAAAAATAATTTAAATTTTTAATTATTATTGTTTATAATATTTTTCTTCTATTATACTAATTAGAAGTGATATAGTAAAATTATTATAAAAAATACTTGTAATTTTTTTTTAAAGTAATTCCATATAAGACGTCAAGTTAATTTAAAACACCAAAAAATAATTTATAATTTGTGTTTATATTACTTTTTCTATTAAATACTATTAATTTTTTAATACATAAGTGACTTATAATAATTAACTATGGGTGATATAGTAAAATAACAATTAAAATAGCTAAAGAACTCATGTCATAAATGTCTATTTTAGTTTTTTTATTAAATATTATTAATCTTTTAATATGTAAATTAAAAAAAAGGTAACTTGGTACACTAAAACTCTCGCTATGTGCAAAGTTCGGAGAAGGGTCCACAGTCTTATCTTGCATTTCTGCCAGAGACTGTTTAATACGTAAATGAATTATAATAATTAATTAAGGATAATATAGTAAAATCACGATTGAAGCAGCTGAAACAGGCATGTCGACCATGAGCAGCCTGCTTCAGCTACTTCATTCTCACTTATTATATAGGAGAATTAAAAAATAATTGGACATCTTTATTTAACTTTATCTTTAATAATTTAATAAAGAGTAATTACCTCCAATAGATAATGACAATATTTAGTATCAGTTTAATAAAGTCATATTAATCAATTTACATTCCTTTTTAGTTTAATTATGTAAAAAGACAAATGTATCAAGTAATATAAGACGAATGGAGTATATGCTTTTTTTGGAGTCCAGAGCGACGGAGGAAGTGTATGCTTTCTGTTGGAGTCCAGGGTTGAACGGGCTAATTTTTGGAGTAGAAATACTGAAAAAAAATAACTTATATTAGAATAAAATAGAACAAAATGTCCTTGGTCCAACAAATTAAAAATCATTGATGGATCAGTAACTTGTAAGTCGCTAATCCACAAGCGACTTCCTTTAATTTTTTATTTATTACATTCTTTCTCTATATAAGTTTCTTTTTTGCGTTTGAGTTAAGTTATTTATATAATTTGAGTTACAGTCAAATCCTTGTTGTTGGACTATACCCTTTGAAGAATCAATATTTAAATTCAGTAAACATGTAGTACCACGAAAATCAAACTCACTGTCAATGAGTTCTTGAACAATAGGGCAATATTCAGTTGACACATACACGTCAAGATTTATTAAGTTAGGGTGATTATCTGAAATTTTCACAATAAGGAGAAACAAAGGCAAAGAATCATCATTCTAAATACAAGTCTCACCTTATGTTGTAACTCCATTAGATGGAAAAAGATATTGAATATTGTGATAATCATCACATCTTTCGAATTACGTATACCCATTTTGTTTCTTAGTAGACGTAGCAATCACTCATATTTAAGAGATAATGGAGACACTTGCACAACTAGAAGCATTCAATTATATCTTATAGAACTGACTTCATATAAAACATAATCACCCTAACCTAAAACTTATTTTATTGAATCCTCATTTATCTTTTATACAACGAAAAGATAATTCTACAACTTATTCAATAAAACAAGGAACTGAAAGAGAAAGATTTAAATCGAACTAAAAATAGAGAAGAAACTTATAAGAGAAATGTTGAGAATAAATAAAAAATTAAAGAAAATCACTGGTGGGCTAGCAACTGACAAATCGATATGGGTTTAGCAACTTACGAGTCATTGGCCATCAAGAACTTCTAAATTGTTGGATCAAAAACGTTTTGTCCATTTAATTTTTTTCAATATTCATTGTCTTCTATATCATTTTTGCTCCAAAAGATAGCCCTTTCCACTCTGAATTCCTTTCTTTTTTGTCATCATAAGACCAAAGGGTGGTAATTCAAACAGTTCTGTAGTAATAAATGGTATTTAATATCTCTTCCAATTTTGAGTATATATAAGTAGATATTTAAGTTATTACATTTTTTCCTTCATTTTTATTTGTTCATTTTTTTAATTTTGAAATGTTCACTTGTCTCGTATATAAAATCAATGAATAATTTATGTAATTTTTTCATTTTACCCTTGATATTACATACAATACATCACTCATTACATTTTTCAAAGAAATTTATTGTATTCAAAACGTGATATAGTAAAATTACCCCTCTATAAAATTGAGCAAGTTAATACACATTTTCAACATGACAAATTCACATGATTTGACAAGTAGGATGCACGTATCACACGTGATTTGACAGGTAGGACACGTGTATCTCGCGTGATTTGTCACCGAGTACACATATATATGTTTGCTTAACTTATTTTTTAGATGTTTACTTGTGCACACTCAATTAGAAAGTATACATGTCCACGGAGAACAAATTAAAGACCATTTTTATGTTTACGTGTATAGCCAAAAACGTTTAAAACTATTTTAAGCAGAACTGTTTATGTGTGTAATCCTTTTCACTTTTTCCATTTCTTACTCGATATTTTGGAACCAATGAATCCGATGTAGTGTGAAAGTAAAGCCATTAAATGATAAATCACTTATTTAATTGCATAATGTATCCTTCAAATCAAATAACTTTTACAAGTACTATTTTATCATTCAAATAAGTAGGTCGAACTCCTGATTTGACAAATGATGTTATAAAAAATTCAGAACACAATAGGAACTTGAGCAATATCAATACTTAAAATCAGATGGAGTACAAGTAAGGGAAAAAAAAATTCTTTTTAATCTACATTAAAGTGGAGTAATATTTTTCCTCAGATGGAGTACATGTTATAGAATGATGATCATATGCATGTTTAGTACATATAATGCATATTGATTTGTCATCACCGGTAAATCCTAGATATCTCAGAGTCAATTATCCTTCATAGTTTATCTTTTCTGGTGAGCTTAATTAGTGACTGAATACTTGACGCACAAGGAATTTGGGGCGAGCTAGACATGGGCCTGGAGCAAGCTCCCCAAAGTGATATCTCAGTCATTGGTCCAAGTGATCTTTGTGAGGGACGGAGCTAGAATATGCTTACTAGTTTGAGCAAACACAATAACTTTGATATGTTTTGAGCTCATCTTAAGGGATTTATTGAATACGTACAATATTTATAATTTAGGATTGAGTAACTTAAAAAATTTAGAATACTGAATTAAAAAAACTTTAAATTATAGCTCGCCCTGATCCCTGTTGATTAGGACTTATATGACCACACGTCGCGCTCTGAGTTACCCATGTGTCTTGTCTATGTTTAACGAATACAAATCTAGTTTTCAGCTTATGTAATTCGAATATGTAAACAACAGGAGTCAAGTTGGCTATTTTCGAAATTTTAGACTCGTCCATATGTGTACCTCAGTCAGGTAGGGGGCCAGGAGCTAATAGCGGAATGGAACTGTCTTAACTGTGGAAGTGAATCTTGTTTCAAATCTGAAACTTCTAATAAAAAATGAAAAGGTTATCTTACAACCTGAAGTGGTAAAAGGAAAAAGATAAGTTTTTCATTTTACAAGCCAAAAAAGAAATATAGAATGTACGAAAATCTTATCCTATTAGAAAATTGAGAAACTGCTCCAATAGACCATCGGCTCACAAAAAGTTGCAATTTATGTTTTTTGAAAATCAAAGTGAAAACAACATAACCATGAATACATACTATAAAGTACAGGACTAGTGCATCTATGTCATCCACATTGGAGGAGTAACTGAGTGTCAGAGGAGCAAAGATTGATGCATTCTTAATTTAGAATAGAACTACAAAAGAAAAGATCCATTCTCCCTTTCACCTTCTAGGTTTCACCGAAAGGAAGATTGTGAAACTAGGAATAATTGTTATAGTGGACCACAGAACGAACAGAACTTTCATACTAGTAGCATATATACTTTAGAAAAATCTATTTTAGGTACATATTATAGTTAGTATTAAAAGAAAGTTCTTTTCTCAAACTTTTGCTTCTTGGATTTTCATTTGAAATTATTTATCCAGATAAAATACTTCAGAAACCAGCACTACACACATGATAAATTGAAACATTCTTCCTTAATTGTTTCACAAAACATAGGATCTCCAGAAAATATAATATAAATATAAGACGCAACCCAATGATTATAATAACACCACAAAAATAGAGAGCAATTTACTACTAGTCTTTAACTGAAGGCGGAAGACAATTATCATTTAACTAACTAAATGATATCACAACACTTGCTATGTACAACCTACATTCTTATGAAATCAGAAGTGCCACAAACAAAGCACTTCAAACAAAATCCCCCTAAATTAACTCTCCATCTCTTTACATGTATAAAACAAGCCCATTCATCTTCAATGAAGGTATTGAAGAACTCTCACTTGCAAAGATTTCTCACTAGAGACTAATTCGCCGATTAATATAATCGGATCCAAAACCAAAAGACCTATGACTTCTACAACTTCTACAACAACAGTAGCTACACAAAACTTCTATAACTTAGAATTGACAATATCATCATCTACATATATTGACTCTCCCTCTGCAGCCAATCATCATCGACATCTTCTTCTGATGCAAATAAGTTTACAGAAATGTCGGCTAATTTCTTTCTGCTTAACCTTAATTTTCTAGCTTTCATTTGCCTCGGAGCATTTGGCGCTTCAACATCATTGAATTCACCCAAATCCTCGATAGTATTCTTAAAACCAATTGTCTTCCTTGGTGTTGCATACTCAAAATGCCACCTTCTTGCAATCACAGTCTGTTCATGTAAAGCAAATGAACCATTAACAACTACGTAAACCCAATAATGATATCATAGACATCATATTCGACAGTTTCAAAAAACTTTAGCTTACCGCTTCTCTAATTGCCCTTGATACATGAAACAACCTCTTCAAATCATCATGATCAACTCCACACACTATCTGTATCTGCCAAGACGGGGAAAATCACATACTTCTCAGTGAACAGGGCAAAACGAAAATGCTGGCAGCAAATTGACATCGACTATACATACAATACACTCAACAACAGAGAATTGGGTTAATTACTCACCAAAATATCTTGTGGCAAGTCTTCAATTGGAGACTTTTCATAATTGAAAAACGAATTATGACTGCACACTTTCTTCATAGGTGTTGCGTGACTGAAATCAACATCCACTGTAATTCTTTTCCTCCCAAACGAAGTACTTCTCACTAGCCCTGACCCATAACTTCCACATTTTTTCCCCAATGCCATTTCCTTCCTCTTAATTTAATCCTTCTTACTGAATACCCAATTGCAAAACCTGTTTCTTTTTTTTTTTTTAACAACAAAACCAATCAGAATTACCCAAATCC
Organism: Capsicum annuum; assembly: GCF_002878395.1. Taxonomy (NCBI): domain Eukaryota; kingdom Viridiplantae; phylum Streptophyta; class Magnoliopsida; order Solanales; family Solanaceae; genus Capsicum; species Capsicum annuum. Next base: position 131,455,410 of record NC_061112.1, on the reverse strand, counting down.
AACAAAGCAGGGAGATAAAAGAAACCCAAATCCAATAAAACTCTTATAAACAATCTATCACTAGACTAACAAAATCAAAGATGATAATAAATCTACCAAAAGCAGAGAAGTGTACATATATATATATAGAAGTGTACCTTTGAAATGAACCCCTAATTTGCGCTGGAGCAGTAAATTCTAAGTGGAATAAACGTATGTTCTGAACAAGGAAACAAGTAAACCGCGTTTCTACTGTCTACAACGTGTACACCACTTTCATTTTGTACTAGGGTCAACTTCCTTATATATACATGTTCCTTTTTTACTGTTTCGAGATAATTGTAACTATTTAAATTTTGCTACTGGATAAACGTAATCTTGCCTAGAAGGCACTGGAATTATCCTATAAAAATATCTCTCTTGGGTCTTGTGCTTTGAATCTGGGAGAGACGGAAGAAAACTAGCCGTTTGAAATGGACACGTGGCGTCATGGGAGAGGATGAAGGAGATATAAAAGGATGTTTGGATGACGTGGTGGTGTTGGTCGGTTCCATGTCAGCAGGTCGGTAACTTATCTAACACGTTCGATGATCTTAGACGTCTTTACTGGATACTACTATAATCACCTGACACGTGTTTATGTTAAAAAGATTGAATAAGATGCTTACACGTCATTGAATGTGGAAAGCAACGGTGAGGATTTGTTGAATGAAGTACACAGGGGAATAATTGATAGTGAATGATCAATTAGATTTTTACTGAGAGAAGTAGTCTTCTAAGGCGGCTGTAGCTGTTTTTTACCACTACTGGGGGGGGCGTATTTGGGGGGGGGGGGGGGGGGGGGAGGGGGTCAATACTCCGTCAACGCGTACGCAAGTTGTAAAATTTTGTATAATTTGAGAACCCAAGGAGCCGTGTGAAATTCAAACACGGCAATGGAAATGTTCCTTTAAACAAAATTAGCAAAGGATAGTAAACATATTTAGTTAGTAAAAATTTATCTACACGAGGTTCACACCAATTCAATAAACAACAACAACAAAAAATTTAGTGTATTCCCATAAAGTGTAGTCCGGGGAGGGTAAGATGTACACAATCTATATCGCTACCTTCATACTCAAGATAAAAAATAATAAACAAGAAGATGGATGACATAACAGAAATAAGAATTCACACTAATTCAATAAAGGCATAATATAATTAGCATCTGATCACAATTAATTAATATATAATTACTTAGTCAATTGATGTGTTTGAATATACGTAATTATCACTTAGTTGTGATTGATTAACACATATAATTAATTATTAAATTATTTAATTATGTAAGTTATATTTATTTGGTGTAAACTATACGTTGATAATTTACTTAATTAGTTGAGTGGTATATATATCGTACAACTATGGTGTGCATCGGTCGGTTCGGTTCGATTTTATATGTTATTGATTTAGTTTATCGATTTTTGGTTTTTAAATATGTAAAACCAATAACCAACCAATATGATATTTTCTTATCAGTTTTTGGTTCTTAACGGTTCGATTTTCGGTTTAACCAATAAGAAAATACTTATAGAATAGAAATAGTAACAATTAACATAAAAAAACAAAATCTTAGTTACCGCCAAAATCCTACACAATGCATTTTAGTTTACAAAAATCTTCAAACTTGAACTGAATGTTAGTTCGGAAAAAAATTAAATCCTAATTGTTGGAAGCTATAAATGCTTCAAGCTTTTCAATATGATAATAGCTGAGTTTTATATTGTGTCTTTGTTGCCCTGGATAGGTTAATACTTTGTGATTCACTGAATTGTGAATAAGTAGAGCATAATATATATATATATATATATGCTTGTTACTCTAATTTTATCTTAACAATTTGATCTTAACACATAAATGGGTCTTTGTCAATTGGTCTTTATCAATTAAAAGGACCAAAGTCGATTAAATTTTTTTATCAAAGTCGGGAAATTTCTTCAATCTTTAAAAAGATGACTTTGTAAGTTTCAGTATTGAGTAATGATATTGGTAATCATTCAACTAGGAATTCCTTGCTCAAAGATGTTCAGTTCTATGTGTATAATATATATCACAAGGCTTAAGAGAAAGCCATTTATGCTAAAATCCATTTCTAAAAGAATAGAGTGAATGAGAAAGATAAGTAATTTGGAACCGCTAAGGAAATGGGGTCGGAGAAATAGTTGGGGGTTGAAATAGTCTTTTTGGGGATAGAGGGACTTGAACTCTCACGATTTTAAAAGTATATATATATATAGAGAGAGAGATTTATATATATAACATAAATAGGGATATAAAACAATAATTTAGTGTCTAAAATCGAAACCGAATCGTTTACCCAATAAATTTTTTTATAAAACCAATAAGAAATCATTAACCTAATAATCTAATAATATTTTTATCGGTTCAATTTATCGTTCGATTTAATTTTTGCACACCGCTACAGCTACATCAAGTTTGAATTAAATTTGTTAGAATTAGAATATGAAAGTTGTTGGTTAGTAAATGCAGATGGCCTAAATAAAATAATGTTCAAATGTGTATCATCACCTGGTGAATGAAAATTGTAATGATGTACGTTTGATCTGTGTGTTGTGGGGAGAGGGGAATGGGGTGGGGCGGACATTAGTCCTAGTCCTAGGACTAAGGGTGGATTTGATATGATGGTTTAAGAGGAAAATATTTTTCTATTTTCTTTTGTTTGGTTGTAAAAAAGTCCTTAGAAAATATTTTTCAAAGCCATTTATTTTGTTTATTTTGAGGGAAAATGACTTTTCTAATGATGTACACTTCTCTTCTTCACCTCCAACAAAATCGATAAGTACAAATCATCGTTGTCTCCAAATTTAGGGCTTTCTTCCCCCTCTCTCTCTTCTCCCCACTGGAAGAATTGCAAGAATTTAAAAGGTACCCTTGTCGTTTCTTACATAATTTTCCTATCATGTTGAATAAATTTTCTTATTTTTATTATTATTAACCCAAATAGTACTAGCAGAAAAAGCTGCATTACATAATTGTGGCATAGTGGAGTTGGTGGTATTTGGATTGGAGTTTAGTTAAAAAGTAGCAGAAAAATAGGAAAAAAGGAGACAACTCTTGACTTTTATGGAACTTTGAAGTAACTCTTAACTCTATCAGATCAGCAGTTGGTACTCAGTAGCTCTTTAATTGGAACAAGATAGTTACAACTCATAACAATATGATCTTCTTTCTGCAACTTGAAATTTTTTTGCTTGTTTGATGATCTAAGTGCTTAATTGGAGTTTTGATTTTGCTTATCTCCAGTTAAGTACTTTTTTGAATGTGTGTTAGATTCCTTGTGGTTCCTAATCTATGAATTTTGTTGATTTTTTGAGAGTTTAAACCAAGTGCTATGATTCAATTGTATGCTTTTTGAGAGAAGTATAATGCTTCCAAGTATCTGATCTCCAGTTTTCAGATAATACTATATTTTTCTCTTAAACCAACTGCTATGATTTAGTTGTATGCTTCTTGATTATTTGAGTTTGAGAGAATTATACATTACCCCCCTGAGCTTGTCGAGTTTTATTTGTGGTACACCTGAACTTTCACCAGTCCTAAGTACCCCCCTCTCGAACTTATTTTTTCAGTACGTCGCGAGGCCATTTTTGCTGATGTGGCGAAATGTGTGGGTTTCACACTCCATCACGCGCGTGATGGAATATTTTTAAGCCAAATCATCTTTTTAAATGGTTAAAAAAAATATTTTTCTTTAATTTTTTCAACAAAATTCAATTATACCTCTCACTATTTATTATACCTCTTCAACCATTATTTCCAATCTAAAAAAAAATTTCATCCATTTATTAATTTTGTAAAACTCATGTTTATCTCTTAATTAGTTTATGAAATAAAACTTTCATCCGTTTATTAGTTTTGTAAAATTTTTGATTATTAATCTAAAAAAACAATTTCATCCGTTTATTAATTCAATCTAAAACTCCAGTTTTCATTTTTATGAATCTCCTTCAATTTTGTAATCTTAATTATATATATCATACGAGTTATTGTAACTAAAAAAATACTAAATATCAAAGCAAATATTTTAAAAGATAATGCAAAACAAATACAAAAGAAACTAAGATACATACTTATAATAAAGAGAATGTAGTTATACTGATTATCGATTTTTAGATCCTAACGATTTGATTTTTGATTTAATCAAAATCCTAATCCAAACACTAATCGAAAACTACTATGAAACACTAACCAAAAAAAATAATTTCATATTTTTAACACAAAAAAAATATAAATTTTTTGATGAATTGAAAAGATTTCCGTATATGAGTGTTGGGTACACAAACGAAATCCCACATTAGTATCTGAAAGGAAACAGAAGCTACATATAAGGTGTAGAATATTCTTAATGGTGTAAAATTTTTCGAGAAAAATAGTGCGGACATGATCTTAAACGAACAATATCAATGAGAATGTTATAATTTTCTGAATTAATTTTCCCCGGTCAGTCAAATTCAATTTTTTTCGTAGGTGTAATAAATACAACAATATCTTTCATTTCGATAGTGAATTTGTTGCTTGAACAAAAATGGAAAAGGAGTTAATACTACTATTCAACTAATATTTGACTGTTTGCAATTGCAATATAAAGAACTTCAAAAGCCTAATCGAAATACTAATCGAAAACTACTATGAAACACTAACCGAAAAAAAAAAATTTCATAGTATGAAACACTAATCGAAAAAAAATAATTTCATATCTTTAACACATAAAAAAATATAAATTTTTAAATAATAGCTTACTTGATCGACGAAAATTATACCTTTCACTATTTTGGAGTTGAGAAAAATTGAAAAATATAATATTTTTTAGAGAGAAATCGAATAATTAAGGGTAGAAATGGGTTATTTTTTAATATAGGGTAAATATAAGGGAAGTGAATGGTATTATCCACGTGTACAGCCACATCAGCATTTTTATCTACGTGTCCGTGCGTGTGTTACACGCAGTGGACAGTGGGCCAAACGGGGTGGCGCGACATACCAAAAGAACAAGTTCGGGGGGTACTTAGGACTAGTGAAAGTTTAAGTGTACCATGAATAAAACGTGACAAGTTCAAGGGGGTAATTGATACTTCTCTCTTTGAATTTTGAACTTAAATTGTTTTATTTTGAGCCGATAGTCTATCGAAAACAACCTTTTTATTTACATTTGAGGTAGTGGTATGGACTGCGTACACTTACCCTCTCCATACCCCACTTGTTGTGAATATACTAGATATGTTGTTGTTGTATATAATAAACGAAATGTAACAAAATTACATTGGTCACTACAACGGGTGGGTTCGACTAACCAAGATGAAGATGATGCAATAATTGGAGTTGCAGCTACATCTGTTTTAGCTGTTGGAGTTGCAGTAATTGTTGCCTACAAACATGAAAGTAGCATTCCTAGAGAACTATATGTTAATAAAGATCAAGAAAGAGAATTTTACATGAATAGTATTTTGAATGAAAGTGATGTTCATTGAGTAGGTCAGATAAGAATGAGTAAGCATACGTTTTATGAACTATGCAATACTCTTAGAAGGAATAGTTTCTTGTGTTCAACCAAAAATATGTTTGTTCAAGAACAAGTGCTGATATTTTTATAGATTGTTGGTTTTAATAAACGATTTCGGAAGATTGAAGCACACTTTTATAGGTCAATCGAGTCTATTCATCAATGCTTCCACACTGTGCTTCAAGTAGTTTTGAAGCTCTATCCAATCCTTATAAAATCACCGGATGGAACCGTCCAACCGGAGATAATGAACAGCCATCGGTATTATCCCTGGTTTACTGTAAGTGACATACTAAAATTTTATATTTTAAGACATTTTATTAAAAATACTACATATTATTAACTTAAGTTGTATATAGGATTGTGTAGGAGCAATCGATGGAAAACATGTGCTTGCATCTGTCCCTATTGAACAACAAAATAGATTTCGTAATCGAAAAGGCACAACAACACAAAATGTATTAGCTGCCATTAACTTTAATTTGAAGTTCACGTATGTGCTTGCTGGTTGGGAAGGATCTGCACATGATTCTCGCATATTAAATGATGCATTAAAGAGACCACATGGTTTCCAAATCCCACAAGGTATCGTATTCAATAGAAAGTAGTTTATATGAAAAGTAGGTGAACAATGTATATTAATTAACTTTAGTTTGACTTTGTAGATAAATACTATTTTGTAGATGCGAGATATGGACTTCGTAAAGGGTTTATTCCTCCTTATCATGGAATACGCTATCACTTGCAAAAGTACAGTGATTGTCCTCCCCAAAATGAAAAAGAACTATTCAATCTTCATCATGCATCATTGAGATCCTCGGTTGAACGTGCCTTTACTATTCTAAAGAGACGATTTCGTGTGATTGACAATGAACCTTTTTGGGACTTTAAGACACAAGTGAATGTGGTATTAGCGTCGTACATGTTACATAATCACATAGTTGATTTGGATCCAAATGACACGATAATACAAGAAGTAGATGTTGAAGCAGCAATTCAACCTCGAAATGTTCAAATTACTCAAAATTCTCAAGGAAGTCAAAGCTATCAAACCACAAAGAGAAAGACATGAAGAAGCTAGACAATGGTTATAAAAAAGAGATGCAATTGTGCATGCCATGTTTATAAATTATGATAGGCGAAGGAATGAGGGCCATTAGTGTATTAAGAAACTTTGATAGCTAAATAGATAATGCAGCTTGTTTTTTATTTTGATATTTTCTTATTTCTTCGTCTTGTTGTAGTAATTGGGCAGATCCTGTACGAAAGAAATACTAATATGGCTCATTATTATTTTTCTATTAGCTTTGAGTGTTCTTTTTACTGTTGTTTTTTTTTTGGTATAAGTAGAGTTCACAGGTTTCTGCTAATTTGTATTTGTCTTCTGTTGAGTGTGAATGTTCACGTAGTTTCTTGACTTATAATAGTAAAACATGGGGAAAAAGGAGAGAAGCAGTTTAGATGGTCAAAACCAATAGAATATTTGATGTTGGAGATTCTAGCTAATGAAGTAAAGCAAGAGAATAAATCGACGAATCAGTTTAAGGCCAACTTGTTTAATCGTGTTTCAAATGCCATTAATGAACAACTAGGAATGGATTGTTCATCTAAGCATGTGGAGAATCATCTTAAAACAATAAGAAACACTTGGAATACAGTCCAAACTCTACTAGACAAAAGTGGTCTTGGATGGGATGACAACTTGAAGATGATTACGGCCAGTCCTAAAGTCTATGCGGTCCATATCAGGTAAAATGTGTTTATTTGCTTTACCTGTTACTGATATCTTTTGTGATGACTGGTAGTTCTATTACTTTATTTTGTTGAATGAAATTGTGTGTACATTTACGCGTGACGAGCTAGCGATTATTTCTTTAAGTGTGAATGGAGTCAGAATTTCTTATTTGTTTGTTCATTTTTTTCGACTGATATTGATAACATTGTTTTAAAAAGTAAAATTTTCTGAATATGAGATGTTAGGATGGATTGAGAATATGGTTAGTGAAGTGATGGTTTCTTTTTTGCTTCATATATGTGTATTTTGGATGAAAACAAAGTTTTAGAGCAACATACTATAGTCTGGACATTCTCATGCTAGTTATCTACTGTGGATTTGTTATTGCGTCTGAACTTACATTTGAGAAGTCTGAAATTAAAAATAAAGTACTACATGGTAAATTATTTCCCCTCTTGCCCCATTTTATGTGTTTAGTGTTTGATTGGACTTCGGATTTAAGACATTAGTTTGGCTTATATGATATAATATTAGCTATAGCAGAAAAGATAGTTGAATAGTTGAAAGGATAAGTAAGTTGATGCATGTATATTCTTGCAATTTTGTGTGTGCAAGTCCTTCCTCGACCCACGTGCATAGCGAGAGCTTTCCTTCACAGAGTTACCCTTTAAGACCATTTACTGACTTTGTGATTTCCAATCAGGTTTATATTCATGTGTGTCAAGACTGCTCCTTTTAGGAGAAGAGAAGGAACAATGAACTTTGGGGAAAAGGAGGAATTATAATAATGCCATATTTAGTGAAGTAAGCACAAAGATAATGATAGAGGTAGAATATGGAGATCCAAAAGAAACTCAGTCCAAGCATATATCTTTGTTGGTTTTACGTGCGTGGGTCTACATATGAGTCTTCTAATGACATTATCGCTCACTGAACGGTACTAGAAATCAGATGTTATAACTTTTCTTAGAGCGAACAAGGTTTTTGGTCGAGGGATGTTTTTGGTCGATCGAACAATGTGTGCATAAGTGTCTTTGGTATGTGCGGGTATGTTACAACTAGGTGGATGTCATAGTTATTATTTCTTACTTCTTTCTTTCCCTTTTTCGTATTGCCCTTATTTATCATATGTCGTATTTTCTTTGTTTTCTATTTTTCATTATTTCTTATCCTTGATTTTTCGGTTGTGTCATTCATCCCCTTGTTACTATTCTTTATCCTGAGCCGGGGGTCTATCGGACCTGATTACTTTAGGTTGTTTCACCTTGACAAATACAAGAGACGATGCGAGGATTGAGAATATAGGGACCTATATTTGGTTGTATTAAGATAATGTGAATTTTTTTTAAAAAATAGACACTTTTTAATCCAGTTCTAACAGGATTAGAAATCGATAAAGCAGAGTATCTAACAGTGACTAATAATATCATCTCGGAGAAAGTGCATATCGTTTGCATATTCATAAGAGCAGTCCTTGCTGATGTTAACCAGAAGCCTAAAACACTTGAACCTGAGAAATGTGCTGGTTGGGATTGGTAGGAGAAGTACAAACTAAGACATTTCCCATAATCATGTGATTTTCTGGTGTAAATTCTATGTAAGTACAAAATTTATCTTGAAATTTTTGGTGTAGTGTACTATGTATATTTATTTATTTTGGTTTTGTCAGTGAAAATCTTGATGTTGCTGTATAGTACTTCTTTTAGTTATTAGTAATACCTCATACCGCATTTTTAGTTATTAGTAATACCTCATGCCACATTGTGAATTTGTGATGTAGTTGTTTAGTTTTTTTTGTTTTTATGTCTTATTCAAGATGGAGTTACTCTCATTCTCCTCCGTTAGTTTGTCAATCTATTACTGTGGTGACAAAGTGTTGTACATTTTGTTTGCTCTTCTTTCTTGGATTAATCTTCTTGTCTTCCTACAAATTTCTATTTTTATATTTCTGGTGTTGTTTTCTATGTAAGTCAATTTTTTTTTCATTTTCTCAGTGAAAATCTTGATGTTACAGTATACTTCTGTTAGTTATTACTATTACTTCATGTCACATTGTGAATTTGTGATGTAGCTGTTCAGTCTTTGAAAGGGGGCCTTGGAGTAACTGGAAAAGTTCTTGAAGGTCAGACTAAATTGGGAAATGTTACTAGATTGCATTGAAATATACATGTTAGATGACATTTATTGTTGCTCCCAAAAGTTGGTTGAGTTGTTAGAAGGACAGTATCTTGGTTCAACTTGAAGAGCTTTTATTATGTGCAGGCTTGTCTTATCCATTTGAAGACCATTGCTTATCCGTGTTTCTGAAATCATGGTTTTGGGACTGAAGACTAAAACTAGGAATAGCCCGTTGGTTCAAGTTGATTATCTAATCCATATTAAGGAGATTAAACCATGGCCACCCTTGCAGTCATTGAGTATTCCCTGTGCTGTTCTAATCGAATGGCAACATGGTGATAAATACTCTGGATGTACAAAGTGGCTTTAACCCCTTTCCAACTAGTACTAGTTAACTGTTTTGCTAAGCATTTAGGATTTGATGCACTGTTTTTGTGGTAATGGCAAGTGATTCTACAATGTGGTATTTTGAAAGGGTTGTTTGGTGCACTAAGCTTTTGCTATAACAATGTCCTCGTTGATAGTCTAAAAAATCAAATCAATTCTGTCTGTGCTTAATGAACTACAAGCGAAAAGTCCATTTTATGTAGCTATGTTCTATTGTGGTTTTTAGTTCTTGGTTAAGGTCCTAGATTGGCATTATCTGATAAGGAATATGTCTGTATATTACTTTGTTTACACTGATATGTTACTAACAATTATTTATTGTACTTGTAACGGAATGTTTATGTTACATTAATCTATTAGAACCAAATAAATTTGACACCAAATTTCTATAATCTTTGTATTGTAGGCACATCTCATGACAAGTTCATCAACAAAAAAATTAAAATGTTTGACGAAATGTCTCTTGTGTGTGAAAATGCTCGGGTTAGGAGAGATTGTGCTAAATTATTTGAAGATATAAAATGAAAATGTCTTTGATGTTACCACAATTTTTTTATTGACAAAACCTTCTCACAAATCACAAATATTGTCATAAGGCGGTTCAAAAATGAACCATAACCGGTAAATCAATCACAAAATTGACGTGTTGGTATTGAGTTATTCAATTAACGGTTGATGAATTAATTAATTTTTTTTGATAGATAATGATTTATCGATGTGGGGTGAATTACTCTATTTTCTTATTAAATAAATCGTTAACCCGTTAAGAATTATCATACTTATATTTATACCCCTAAATATATTTTTTGTACATAAATAATCTTAAAAGCCCAATTTAATATCCTGCCAAAATTTTCAAATATAACAAACAAGTTTTCTTGTTTACTAACAGTTGTGCAATACAGTAACCAAAGAAAAAAAAAGTTGTGCGATACAAGTTCTCAAGGAAGCAAGTTCTTCTTTAAGGCTACATTTTCTTATTAATTTATCGGCACATAGTGTTTACACTAAAATAATTGATGCATGATATGTATTTATATACAACAATTATTTGATCATAATTAATTAACATATATCATTACTTTATTAATTCGCTTAACCATATTAGTAATATTGATTTAGTGTTAGGGCACAGTGCATACAAGTATCTAATTACTTATTTAGGTAATATCTTATAACTACAGCAACTTTGGCTTAAGGTTGTTAGTATTAGAATATTGAAGTTGCTGGTTTAGTAAATGCAGGTGACCTAAATAAAATAATGTTCAAAAGTTCCATCAAATGTGTATCACCTGGTGAATGAAAATTGTAATGATGTCCGTTTGATAAACTATTGAAATTTTAAGAACAAATTATTATTTTTACAAAATGCACCTATTTGAAATTTCAACGAGTTTTGCATGTGTTTCAATCATGTATGATCGAGATGTTAATATACATGATTGAGAGTTTAATCAAGTTTTACATACACATCAATAAAAGTTGTCTGAACTTTTAACTTTATAAGACATATTAGATATAAAGCGAAAACATACTATGTTTAGCTTTCACAAGACCACACTTTCAAACTTAAATATTTAAAATATCAAATTGCATTTGAATATTTAAAATTATCGAATTTCAGATGCAATTATATGACTTCTTGTATGAAGTAGGTAAATTTTATAATTTTTTTTTTTTTATAAAACTAATATTAATCGAATGACGACATTAAAATGGGTATTCATTGATGCACCTCCTTATACTTTTTGGGGGGGAAGAATTTTCTGATTTTCTCAAAATTTACCTAGCAGCGACGTCGTATCGTATTGAAAAACCCCAAACTAAACCCCTCCCTCAGTCGTCAGATCCAAAACTCAGAGCAAAGCAAAGATACATACAGCAATACAACCTATATGATTCGTCCTCGTACCTTATTGTTTTACTACTACTTAAACTCAGCAACATCAACCTCACGGCGATGGATATCTTCCACAACACAATTCCATGCCTCATGGATGGACAAAATTAAAGGTGCTTTCACTGGCCAAAAGACATCCCCCGACGTACCTACCTCCGACTCATTCACTCTCCTTCGTAAGTTTCCATTTTTACTTGTCCGGTATTGACTTGGCACATCGCTTGACGAGCAAATAAAATGATAATTTTACGATGTTAATCTTTTAGTATAATACTCCCTTCGTCTCATTTTATCTCACGGAGTTTTAAGAAGTAAATGATGACTTGTAAAGTTTACAAAATTGTCGCCGTTAAAGTCACTTTGATGTTTGCTTTTTACTTGTCTTTTTTTATTAATAAAATGGGTATGAGGCCATTAAATAGTGTTATCAAATAAGGAAACATTTGGGACGGACCAAAAAGGAAACACGATACATAAAATGGGATGGACATGGAGGGAGTAATATATTCAATGCTTTGGAAAACTAAGTTGCTCATACTCTTCAAAAAGGTCATGCGGTGCGCTTCGGATCCTTCGAAAGTAGTACATTTCGGAGGATTCGACACGGGTGCGGCAACATTTTTAGGGAGTTCGAGCACCTTAGTTGGGAAATGCAATGAGCAATGACTATAGGTAGTGATAAGCGTAAATTAGGAATTAAGTCGCAAATTATATGGAATGGGAATAAAGTTGTATATCTACTTTTAGTACTAGTTTGTAGTAAATGTAGATTAAAGCTTATGGGTTTGAGATTCGAGTTTTTTAAGTTACCCGGTTCTAAATGAATAAATTATTAATTTGTACATATCAATGGACTTCTTAAGACAAATACAGAGTTTGGACTGATGATATGATGGGTTGGACCTGTGAGCTATACTCTAGCTCTGCCCCGGGATTTGAATCTATTGTATACTCACTCGAGTTTGTCTTGTACATATTTGAATTTAGGATTTGCGGATGAATTGGGCAAAGCGAAGAAGTTGGGGACTCTGAAGCAGTACATAGTAGGGCGAAGTAGTGAAGCTACATTTGCTGATGCTTTTGAGAAGCAGCAGGCTATTCTCCAATATCTTGGTGCATTGGATCCCACTGGAGAGGTTTAGCCACATTTCCTTTTCTGGATACCCTTTTGTTAATACCGTGAATCTTGTAAATTTTATTCAAGTTCAGTTTATTATCGGGATTTAACAACCTGGACAATGAGTATATATCAATAATCAGTATTTGTAAAGTGCAGTGGTTCTGAAACTAATGGAGATGTATCACTTCATCTCTTTCCATTTTAATATGGGCACTCCCGTAGTATCCTAATTAAATGCCAAGTTGTTTAGCTAATAAGTATTAGTAACAAATGCTATAATGTAGTTCCTCTGCCCGAACTGTTCCCTCTGGTTTCATTTTTGTGATGGTAACAGTATTCCCTCTGGATTCTAACTAAATAGAATGCTTATATCAGTTATGGATTCATTAAGCAGTTGGATTTGTTACAGCAGGAAACATGCCTATGAAGTCATTCACTAGGAGCATTGACTTGAAATTAAACTGTTGAATAATGGATTTTCGGGGTAGCCTTTGAGGTTGTTTTCTGTTTTAAAGTTTTGTTTCCCCTAGGCACATAATAGAGTATCGTAAAGTGCAGTTGGAAGGAGGAACATCTGACCAGGAAGTAGATACAGCTGCTCAACTGTAGAATTGAGAATTGAAGGTGCTAGGCAATAGACCTAATCCTGTGAAGTGGAGATGATAGTTCCTATTAGATTATATGACAGGCTTAAATTATATTACAAAAGCTTATGTGAATAGAGGAAATGGACAATGTTGGAGCAGTGTTTCTGACAAATCATGTTAAAACAGCTTACGCAGAACAAAGGTTAGAGCAGTTTTTGGCCATGGGAAAGGGTATGGAGGTCAAAACTAAAAATCCCTTCCCCCCACTAGAGCAACATGGTTTGAGTGAAATTCATGAAGCTTGTGTTACTTAAGAACCTATAGTAAAGAGGAGTTTATTTGTATTTGCATAAAATCAACATGAGAAGAGTTTAAATGGAGTAACATGGTCAGTGAAGATTCATATATTAGTCGATTCCAACTTGTTTGGGATTGAGGCGTAGTTATTGTAGGAGTTGTTTTTTGTGCTTGAGAACCGGAGACCCTGGTCACTTATTGTTGCACTGTGTTTATGCTTGGGAAGTCACGTGTATGTTCCTAAACATATTTGAAGCATAATGGGTCTTGCCATGATTGATCAGTTAGGACAGCAGCTGAAAGCTGGCAACGGCAGTAAGTTGAAGGAGATAGAGACACATGACAGAAAGAACCCATATGTATTTCTTGGAACAGTCTTGGGGAAAAAGGTGGGGGTGGGTGTGGGGGACAATAAATGTCTGAAGAGATTGTCAGCTACATTTTGATTATAATTTAAATTTTCTAAAAGTCTGAACATTTTAGTGTTACATGAGTTAAGTTTTTTGTGTTACTGTGAAGGAATATATAGATTCGCTACAGTGTGAAAGGAAATTCAAAGTCCTTTTTATGTAAAATATTGTCCACTTTCTTGGTGCAGTTAAATGAAATTTCACATAACTTAACCCAAAAGAAACAAAAGAGATTCTTTTCTGGACAAATAAAATATACTAGTAAAATATTGTGAAAGACTACCTTAGTAAGTTGGCATTCATGTGTAGGGGAGAACCTATTGAAGCCCTTCTTGTCATTGATTTCTATTTCTTTTCTTTAATAGAATCTTCAAACAATTCAAAAGCAAGAGGCAGCAAAACATTGCAAGTGCACAATATCCGATGTTGAAAATACATTAGCAAAGTTTACTTGGGCAAAAGAAGCACAAAAGAAAATTGAGAAGCTGAAGGAAGAAGGGAAGCCGATGCCAAAGAGCCTGGCTGAGGTACTGTATATTGCATTTGAGATTACTGTTTTGTGGTATCTTTTCACTCTTTTCTTTAGCTCCCTCCTAGAAACTTTCTCTTTTAGGATGTTCCGAAAAGATTGCTGCATTATATATGCTTGACAACTAATTAATCTTAAAAGTCATTTTACTTTTAATGACATAATTTTTGGGGGCTTCACTAGATATAAAATATGCTATTTTTATTGTGAGAGAGAAAGCCGAAAGGAAACATCGAACTTAATGTCTGTAATTTAATTGTTGGTAGCAAGGGCAGTGATGGTACTTCACATATAATTAACTTATGTATCAAAAGATATCTTCTGTTCTCAACGCCATAACCAGTTAAGTGTCTTCACGTTAAATGAGACTGAAGGGGGGTATTACATTTTTGGTTTTTTACTTATTATTAAATCTATATACCTTTTTGGACTTCTAGTTGTTTGATTCTTTTACTTTCTGGGTGAGATTTTTGGTTGCGTTGTGGAGAGATGCAATATGCTATGTGCATACTAAAAACAGAAATCTTCATTGTAGATGCCAGTCATTGGGTGCTTGTGCATCACTATAAGTGTTTATGGTTGTCCTCTCTGGTCTATGCGGGATTTGGTGCTTCCCTTTTCTGTGATTTTATGATGTTCACTTGCTTATATTGGGTTCTTCTGATATATAGATTCAAAAGATGATGGGTTCATCCCCACTGGATGTTGCACGATCGAACTTGGCTAAGAGTGGGCAAATTAGCAGGAATGCATTCTGTCCTTGTGGTTCCAAGAAGAGATACAAAAGGTACTTTTAACTTTTCTTGTTGAATATGAATGGATATTTCTTGATGTATTTCTTAAAGCAGGAATGGAAATTTGACGTTTTTAGTAAATACATACTAATCAAACTCTATATCCAAATGAAAGCTATATGATCATGTACACAAATGGCTACAAACTATCCATGAATATGCTTGCTGATATTTTCTGTAGTTTATCATGTTTTCAAAATATTTTATGCACTAGAACAAAGAGAATGGGTTATGGATCGTGCGTATTAATAGTATTTGACCATATATTATTATGTTCTCATGGTCTCTCTTTTTTTAGCTTATTGTCGTGGTGTTTATATGTAGGTGTTGCGGGAAGGATTCAACAGTTTAAAAGGAGAAACAGTAGAGATTTAGTCAACAATTAGCTAAAGATGAAGTGCCAACATGTCCAAAAAAGAAATTCTTATATTGTCGGATGACGTTTTTCTTTTGTCTCAAGTCAACCGATTGTAGTGTCGTTTAATAATATCAATGGAGATAAAATCTGATTGTTAATGCACATCAAAGTTTGTCAATTGAACTATTCTTTTCTTGCTTGTAAAAACTAGTATTCTACTATATATTCTAGGTACCTATTGTTTGAGAACTAGATGCATACTTGGCGACTAGCTAAACTCAATCTTAGAATGCTCATTTTCTTCAGAAAGTTATTGTACTGTTCTTAATATGGGGAAAGTGATGCAATATAAAAGAAGGTACAAAAAACAGGCTCTTTTATTTTGTAAAAAAAAAAGTTGAAAAAACCCAGCTTTACTGTACAAGCAGAAGCAGCTGTTTTTAATTTTTCAGGATAAAATATTCTTTGTATAAAATATCACCCAGAGTTTGTATTTTTGTTGGAGTTTGAGCTGACGCATTTCTAACTCCAGGAAGAAATGTAGGAGTTATACAGTCACAATTCAAAATTCCTGGAACTTCTACATTCGTAACTGTTAGAGTTTGTGACCTGAATTCTGTTGATCTGGTCCTAAAAAATTGCGGTGCGATCCATGTTTGTGATTTTTTGTGTGGTCTGTGATGGTAGCATAGGGATTGGGCCTAAGATTTATTTGTACACACGTTTTATATAAGCATATTTAGTGGTCGTTCTTTGGATGTAATATCTATATGTCATTGAGACTTTCGTCTTCTCATTGTACTTCTCTTCATTATAGTGAATTCTTCCGCCTCTGCCCGTGGTTTTTTTCGTTAAGGATTTCCACGTAAATCTGTGTCTTCTTCTTGCTTTCTTTTGCTTTGTGGTATTGCTTATTCTGTCCGAGCATAACAAATTGGTATCAGAGTGATTGTTTTCTCGGGGATGGCAACTATAAAGTATGATATTTCGTTATTGGACCGCAACACCAAATTTTCGTTATGGCAGGTTCAGATGCGGGCGGTGCTCGCGCAGATGGATTTGGACGATGCTCTATTAGAGTTTGATAAGATGCCCTCATCATGGATAGAAGAGGATAAACGGCGTAAGGATTGAAAGGCTCTATCTCAGATCCACCTTTATTTATCCAATCAGATTCTACAGGATGTTTTGAAGGAGACTACTGCCGCTGTGTTGTGGTTGAAACTGGAATCGTTATGTATGACAAAGAGCCTAACTAGTAAGTTGCATCTCAAACAACGACTTTATTCTCATCGCATGTCTGAGGGTGTCTATGGAGGATCACCTATCTGTCTTTAAAGATTTAGAGACTTTGAAGGTTAAGTACGATGAGGAAGATCTAGGGTTGATTTTGTTGTGTTCGTTGCCAGCATCATACTCGAATTTTAGGGGCACGATTTTATATAGTCGTGATACCCTGACCCTAGATGAAGTCTATGATGCGTTGTTCTCTAAGGAGAAGATGGTCTCATTATTCGAGGAAGGACTCATGAGAGGAACTCTGGAGATGATGATAGGAATAGGTCTAAATTCAGAAATAGAAACAAAACTTGTAATTACTGCAAGAAAAAGGGCCATATCAAATTTGGGTGTTATAAGTTATAGAATAAAAATAAAAGGAAAGTTGAAAGCCAGAAAGGAAAACAACTAGAGAAGTTCGGTGAAGCCAGTTTTGTTGAAGATGGCGATAGTGATGGAGAACTCTTGGTAGTTTCTTATGGTAACTCTAAACCCTGTGAGGATTGAATTCTTGATTCAGTTTGTACGTTTCATATGTATCGCAATTGGGATTGGTTTACAACATATGAAACAGTCTCTAAAGGTGCTGTGTTTATGGGAAATAACACAACCTGTAAGATAGCTGGTATTGGAACAATCAGAATCAAGATGTTTGATGGGGTTGTAAGGACACTTGATGATGTGTGGTATGTCCCAGACCTGAAGAGAAATCTCGTTTCCTTGAGTACCCTTGATTCGAGCGGATATAAGTACACTGGTGAAGGTGAAGTGCCGAAGATTTTCAAAGGTGCTCTTGTTGTGATGAAGGGACAGAGAAAGACTGCTAATTTGTACGTCTTGCGGTGCTCTACAGTTACAGGTGATACAGCTGTGTCTACTTCCTCTCTATCAGATAATGATGTTGCTAAACTTTGGCATATGCATTTGGGTCATATGAGTGAAAATGGGATAACTAAACTAAGTAAGAGAGGACTTCTTGATGGCCAGAATATTACCAAATTGGAGTTCTATGAGCACTGCATTTTTTGGGAAGCAGAAGAGAGTCAGATTCACTATAGGCATCCATTCAACTAAAGGCACACTTGATTATATTCATTCTTATCTAAGGGATCCTTCTAGAGTACCTTCTAAAGAAGGTGCTAATTACATGTTGACTATTATTGATGACTATTCCAGAAAAGTTTGGGTGTTCATCCTGAAGCAAAAGAATGACGTGTTGCCTACTTTTAAGGAGAGAAAGACTATGATTGAAAAGCAAACAAGAAAGCAGGTAAAATGCCTTTGGACTGATAATGGTTTAGAGTTTGGTTCTAATGAATTTAATGTACTGTGTGAGAGGCACTTAATAGTTTGTCATACTCCGTAACAGAATGGTGTGGCCAAACGAATGAATAGGACTCTAAGGAGAAGGTGTGTTGTATGCTCTCTAATGCTGGTTTACCCAAGTCTTTTTGGGCCGAAGCTGCTTTCACAACTTATCTTCTTATTAATCGCTCTCCTTCATTCGCGATTGACAAAAAGACTCCACAAGATGTATGGTCCAATACTCCTGCCATTTACTCCGATTTGAAGATATTTGAATGTCCTGCTTATGCTTATGTTGATAATGGTAAGTTTGAACCTAGAGCTGTCAAGTGCTTATTTATGGGTTATAAGTAGGGATATAAGCTTTGATATCTGGAAAACAGAAAAGTTATTATTAGTAGGGATGTTGTGTTCGATGAAACTGCCATGCTTCGTGCTTCCTCCTTTAAAGAATCTAGCGCTTCACCCTCATATGAGTCTAGCGACATGAATCAGTAAAAGTCAAGCACCCGCGTTGAATTGCAGATTGGAGCAGAGTCCACACCAGTGCCTACTTCTCAGTCTTGCTCGGGGATACAGAGTGATACTATTTCTTCTTCACTACTAGTGGCACCACAATATCGCCACAATATTCTATTGCTATAGATAGGCCTAGGAGAGATATTAGACCTCCTCAAAAGTATGGTGAAACTGAATTGATTGCTTATGCATTCAATGTAGCAGAAGGTATTAATTTCGGTGAAGAGCCTTCTTCTTACTTAGAGGCAGTTAGTTGTGATGATTCTGGTCGATGGATTATTGCTATGCAGGATGAGATGGAATCACTTCATAAGAATGACACATGGGATTTGGTGAGATTGCCTAAAGATGAGAAAATTATCCGTTGCAAGTGGTTATTTAAAAAGAAGGAACATCGGGAGTTAAAGATGCTAGGTACAAAGACTAGTTGCTAAAGGTTACAGTCAGGTTCCAGGTGTTGACTTCATAGATGTGTTTTCTCTTATTGTAAAGCATAGTTCGATTTGAACCTTGCTTGATATTGTGGCTATGCACAATCTTGAGTTTGAGCAGTTGGATGTTAAAACTGCATTCTTACATGGAGAACTTGAGGAGGACATCTATATGCAACAACCAGAAGGTTTTCTAGTTTCAGGAAAGTAGGAATATGTATGCTTACTGCAAAAGTCTCTTTATGGCTTAAAACAGTTGCCCAAACTGTGGTATAAGAGGTTTGACTCTTTTATGACTTCTCATATGCTTAGGAGGAGGAGTTATGATAGCTGTGTCTATTTCAAGGAGGTAAGGGATGGTTCGTTCGTGTATCTTCTCTCGTATATTGATGATATATTGATAGCAACAAAGGATATAAGAGAGATAATAAAAGTCAAAGCGCAGCTCATTAAGGAGTTTGATATGAAGGATCTAGGAGTAACAAAGAAGATCCTTGGCATGGAAATTCTAAAGGTTAGAGAGAAGGGTAAATTGTACTTGAGTCAGAAAAGGTATATTGAGAAAGTGCTTCGCAGGTTGAACATGCAAAATGCCAAACCTGTTAGTACTCCATTGACAGCTCATTTTAAACTCTTGGCCACGTTATCTCCAAAGACAGATGATAAGTGAGACTATATGTCTCGAGTTCCATACTCTAGTGTCGTTGGGTCTCTTATGTACGCGATGGTGTATTTTCGACCAGATTTATTATTTGCAGTCAGTGCAGTTAGCATATACCTGGAAAATTTTGTTAAAGAACATTGGAAAGCAGTTCAATGGATTTTCAGATACTTGCATGGATCTGCTGATGTTTGTTGCAGTTTGAGCGAAATAAAGATGGAGTAATCAGGTATGTTGATTTTGATTTTGTAGGAGACCTTGATTAAAGGAGATCCCTTACAGGCTATGTTTTCACCATTGGTGGTTGTGCTATCGTTGGAAAGCTACTTTATAGACTACAGTTGCTTTGTCAACTACTGAGGTAGAGTACATAGCTATTACAGAGGCTTGCAAGAAAGCTATTTGGTTGAAGGGTCTGTTTGGTGAACTTAGCAAAGACTAACTGATTACTACGATCTTTTGCGACAGTCAGAGTACTATCTTTCTTGCAAAAGATCAGATGTTTCACGAGAGGACAAAGCACATCGATGTTCAGTATCATTTTGTGCGTGAGATTATTGGTCGTGGTGATATTATGGTATGCAAGATTAGTACCCATGATAACCCTGCTGATATGATGACCATGACTCTACCAAGTACCAAGTTTGAGCATTGCTTGGACTTAGTTGGTGTCAACAGTTAAGATGTGTCCTTAGGGGCTTTTGTGGAAGAGGTGAAGAGTTTTCTCGAAACGGATTTGAGTTCTGAATTAGAATTCGTGTCAAGGTGGAGATTGTTAGAGTTTGTGACCCAAATTCTGTTGATCCGGCCCTGAAAAATTCACGATACGACCTATGTTTGTGATTTTTTGTGGGGCCTGTGGTGATAGCGTAGGATCAGACCTAGGATTTAATTATTTGTACGCATGCATTATATAAGTGCATTTAGTGGGTCGTTCTTTGGACGTAATATATATACGTCATTGAGACTTTCGTCTCCTCATTGTACTCCTCTCCATTATAGTGAATTTCTTCGCCTCTGCCCATAGTTTTTTCCGTCAAGAATTTTCACGTAAATCTGTGTGTCTTCTTATTTTCTTTTGCTTTGTGGTATTGCTTATTTTGTTTGAACATAACAATAACTTTAGAAACTGTAAATTTCTATACGTTATATTGGAGTTTTACTGATGCAAATTTTAGATTTAAGCACAAAGAAAATGTTCGTGTTTTAGTTTGGGATATTTTTGTTCAAGTTGTCAAAAAAAATTAGAAACTTTTGAAAACCAAAAATTGACTATTGAACTAATTTTTAAAATTTTTATGAGATTTTTAAGGCGGACCTCAAGTAAAGATGAATCCTAAAATCAACCATATTATTTTGTGTAAGAAAATAAAATAACTAATATACATAATATCAATGTATGTAACTCGGGGGTTTGGGCCACAGGTGACAAGAGTTTTAAAATGAGGTGTAGGTGACACAAGTCTTAATTATTAGTTGGAGGTGACAATTACTTTATTATATATTAAGAAAGTTGGGGAAGTTATAAAATAACCCGCAAGTTTTTAAATTTACACTTTGATCCCAATGTATACCTAAAATAACGGGAAACGAAGGAAAAAAAAGATGTCTTTCTCTCTCTTCTCATCCATTGTTGTTTTCTCTTTCTTAGCGATTTTTGTTGTTAATTGTTTCTGTTTCTGCTGCTTTATTCATCATCTTCTGCTTCATCTTCTTCTTGTCGACCATTTGTTATTGTTGGTACAACGCTACTGCTGCAATCTGACCAATTTCTTAGGTCACTTTCCACTTTGGCATTATTTCATAGGTTACTTTGGTAAGTAAAATTATGATTTTTATTCGTATTTGTCATCTGGGTACACTTCATTTTTTCCAACAATGGATAGAACCCCGATTATGAATCCAGCACAAGTGCCCACAATTTAAATAGATCAATCATCTGGTGCATCAAATGAGTAATCTGTTGCATCAAACTATTTATCTGTTGTATCATCATATTATCTGTTGCATCATCGTATTATCTGTTGCATCAGATGTATTATTTGTTGTATTAGGATGTTTATCTGTTGCACCAGACTAATTATCTGTTGCATCAGAATATTTATCTGTTGCACCAGACTAATTATCTGTTGCAATGAATGATTAATCTATTTGAAACAACGCAAATCAACCCCTGCCACAAACCCAACAGATAAATCTTGCTATTGCTACTGGATTCTAAATTATTTCTTTTTACGTCGAATCGTCGAAATATTTGTTGAGAAAATAATAGACAAAATGAAAATTAAATATGGATTAAAACGTCAAAGATCAAACTGTTGCATCAGATAGTTAAGAAAAAGGAGTAGGAACAAACGACACCCAATTTGAAGGTCGGATGAATGATCTAAGCCCCAGTATAGTTCTCGGGCAAAATGATGTCTAGTTCCAGACATTGGGATTATTTATTTTAAGCATATATAAAGGGGGGTATACATGGTGATAGCCTACCAGCCTCCCCCAGGTGTGTCGACAGATGGCCACCCCAAGTGTGCTGCCTTGAGGGACAACCTCAAGGGCCTGCCTTGGCATGTCAAAGGAATGCGCAAGGTACTCATAGGGCTCGGGAACCCTATGGGCAACGCAGGGTCGGGTGGACTAGCGTTGGGCCCCCGACAAGGCTAGAGGTTGGCTATATGAACCGACAAGCCCCGCGGGCTGTCTAAGTGATGGAAAGATGCCTCCAAGCCGATAGAGCAATCGAGATCCTCTCCCCAAGAGACTCGTGAGCTAACTTGTGAGCTTGGTCAAGGTTCAACCAAGCGAGCAAGGGTCCGTTGGCCTAGACGCGCAGTTGTGGGGCGACACTGTGCTATGGAAGTTGGATACAAGTTGCGTGGGTTATGTTTGGCTATGCCATAAGACATGAGAGGGTATAGCTACGGAAGAAGCTTGTGACTAAGGCCAAGGATTGAGGGTTGCCCTACTCGGGCGAAGCAAAGGCCAAGTGCACATGTACGAGGCGATGTCAAGCTTGAGGATAGAAATGTGCACGCGATGGCAATGATCAGGCTAAGGCGAGGGACGAGTATGTCCGTAGCCATCCCCAGCAGCGCATATGGATGAGATCCAAGGATTAAAAGAGTGCCAGAAGAGTTGCTTATACGTTGGCCATGTCAGCCGACATGTTGATAGAGCGGCACCAAAGGGAGTAAACCTCTGAGGTAAGCTTCCGACAAGCACAGGATCGTGCTAAAGACCTGGAAAATGAGGAAGGCTGGCCCATAGTTAGGGGAACCATGGGCGCCGCATGGGCAAAAATTGTGTGCCGCTGACACAGTAAAAAATGAGCCCGTGACAAGTGGTAGCAGAGCAAAACCACTTGCTACACAAGTGGTATTAGAGCGTAGAATTGAGAGAAGATTGTGAATGTCATTGCAGTGATCACGTCAAAGCATAAATTGACATTCCTCGTGCTCATAAAGATCGTTTGAGACGATGCTATCTTGTGAAGGGAATTGGTTGTATGTTGAGAGGCTTGAGTTAGCCATGTCAACCAAGGCCCATCATTTCAGAATCACGCTATGTCACAGCCGTTGATTCCGCCTTCATCTGTGTGGGTTGATTCATCTTTGAAGCATTCGAGAGTGATTGAGATATCTTTAAATGACTTCAAGTCAGTGGGTACCGTATGCAGAGGGATTCTATGAAGGCACGTTGGGCCAACAGGTGTGGTCATCGTGCGATGCTGTTTGAGTGGAACCATAAAGTTGGTCAATCGGATAGCTGTTGCTCAAATGTCCTTGATTGTGGGGAACCGTCAGTTTGTCAAAAACTCTGTTAGCGGTATGTTAACAACTATGGTCAGAAAAGAGCATGGACTTGACGAGGACGTCAAGCAAGGTTGGTGGAGTACATTAGAAGCTTTTCAGTCAAATAGTTTGTTCATGCAAAGCAACGAGCCAGGGTTGTCAGCTATGAAAAAGTCTAGGCTAAGGTAGAGAAGGGGATATGCCGATAATTATGGTGGTCTAGAGGATGATCTATGTTTGCCAGGTCGTGCAGCCATGTTCCAAGAGAGTTGAAGTCATAGACTATAAAAATTGGGCTTGATCATGCTTAGATATTGCCATGGATGCATTTAAGGCATCAAGTTGAGTATCCGCCAAGAAGGTTAGACTTGAGCTTCGCCGAAAGGCATATGAAGGGGTCCATCTAAGGAAGTTAGACTCAAGGTTGGAACTAAACCTAGCCACCTAATGGGTTGCGAAGAGTGGCAGGAGAGTCCCTAAACCTAGCCACCTAATGGGTTGTGAAGAGTGGCAGGAGAGTCCCTAAATCTATCCACCTAATGGGTTGCAAGGAATGGTAAGAGAGTCCCTACAGAAGAGAGCCATGCAGGATGAGTGGGCAGTGAAGCCTACGGCATGGGCAAACAGAGCTTACAGTTGGAGCGAGTACTATGCAAGGCAAGAACCAGGCTAGCACCAAGCGGACCATTGGGCCGTGACAACGTAAAGAAGGACCTGAGTGCAGGATTCTTTGCGGGAAGATGGGCGTTAAAGTCAGGTGGAGGTAAAGCCATCAGGTGTGTGAGCGACACTCATAAACCAAACCATTTCATGGAGAGGTGTTGTGCCAAAGTACTATGGGTAAGGAAAGTCGTCAAAGTGGGATTATCTAAAGCACTGAAAATGAATTGGGTTCCAAGTTTGAGGATGGGTTCTTTCCAAGAGTAGAAGAGCGGGTTGGAGGCCGCAGATGGGTGAACCAAGGGAGTTCTCGCCATAGGCTATAGGTACGAGGGTACCCCAAACGTCGAAGGATGACAAAGGGAAAGAGAGAGTTTTGAACAAAGTGTTTAATTCACAGAGTAGTGCGCAGATGCCGGTACTTTGAGATAAGAAGTACTTGCCAAAGGTATGTCCCAAGAGAGTGCGAGGTGCCTATAGGCGCGGAGCACACGAGATGCCAGAAGGTGCCATGGTGAAGCATGGGTTTCCAAAGGCTATTGTGAATGATGATTGGGACAAAGTTCGTAATTTGGGCTACCACCAGTAACGTCACTCTAGGAAAGGAGATAAGGACCATGAGGGCATGGTTGGCAAAGATGCCACATCGAGGGATGCCTACCTAGCTATGTTATGCTGAAAAGGTAAAAGTCCAGAAGGGAAGATAGTTGTCTACCAGAGGCAAAGGACCGAACGGCTAGACATGCCAGGTATGGATGGGCTAGTAGGATCGCCAGGGTGGAAACAGATTCCCGGAAAAGATGAAGGCCATGAAGAGCATGGTGCGGATATGACTTAAGGTCACCGCAAAGTTAGTCACCAGAGGGTGCAGGTGTGGACATACTGTCCGAGAAAAAGTGCGGAGTGCACACTTGGATAAAACTAGGGGAACAAAGGCAAGGGGCCTGACTCCTTTTTTAAGAAGGAGCTCGCAAGAGTTCCCACACACAAGAATTTGGGGGCCGCGACTGCAGACTTCGAGTTATCGTTGGTGTTGCATGTCATTGAGGACAATGACTACTTCAGGTGTGTGAAGGTGTGATACCCCAAAGTTTTGGGGCCTGTCAGCTGCCAGGATTGTGCGTGCCAACTAGGCCGCAACCTTGTTAGCTATGCAAACGGCATGTGCTGAGGGAATATACTGAAGTCGAAGATGAGGTAAAGGGGCATAACATGAGGCAACAAGAATCTATATATGTTGCATGACATGTCCTAAGAGTGACAAGGTGATTTGGATAGGGCTTGGTGTGAGCCCAAGGGGGTGGAGGCATGGTGAGGATCATGTGCGGTGTTCGATGTCAGCGCCGTGCCATTTTGAGCTACAAGTGTAATCTAAGGATTCTGGTTTAGAGTGTTGATATTAAGGGTAACTATGCATGCTTACCAAATTTGGGGTCATTTGGAGTCCGTTTGGATAGGGGCTTGACTTGGCTAAAGTTCAGTGGCATTATCGTAATTTGTTAACTGGTCCAAAGGCCATAACTCGTTCCATGTGTATGGGAATGAGGTGAAACTTCATGGAGGTGTGAAGGAAATTAAGAGAAAGGAGTAGGAACAAACGGTACCCAATTTGAAGGTCGGATGAATGATCTAAGCCCCAGTATAATTCTCGGGCAAAATGATGTCTAGTGCCAGACATTGGGATTATTTATTTTAAGCATATATGAAGGGGGGTATACATGGTGACAGCCTACCAGCCTCCCCCAGGTGTGTCGACAGATGGCCACCCCAAGTGTGCTGCCTTGAGGGATAACCTCAAGGGTCTGCCTTGGCATGTCAAAAGAATGCGCAAGGTACTCATGGGATCGGGAACCCTATGGGCAATGCAGGGTCGGGTGGACTAGCGTTGGGCCCCTGATAAGGATAGAGGTTGGCTATATAAACCGACAAGCCCCGCGGGCTATCTAAGTGATGGAAGGATGCCTCCAAGCTGATAGAGCAATCGAGATCCTCTCCCCAAGAGACTCGTGAGCTAACTTGTGAGCTTGGTCAAGGTTCAGCCAAGCGAGCAAGGGTTCGTTGGCCTAGACGCACAGTTGTGGGGCGACATTGTGCTATGGAAGTTGGATACAAGTTGCGTGGGCTATGTTTGGCTATGCCATAAGACATGAGAGGGAACATCTAAGGAAGACGCTTGTGACTACTACTCGGGCGAAGCAAAGGCCAAGTGCACATGCACGAGGCGATATCAAGCTTGAGGATAGGAATGTGCATGCGATGGCAATGCTCAGGCCAAGGCGAGGGACGAGTATGTCCGTAGCCATCCCCAACAGCGCATATGGATGAGATTCAAGGATTAAAGGTGCGCCAAAAGAGTTGCTTATACATTGACATGTTGATAGAGCGGCACCAAAGGGAGCAAACCTCCGAGGCGAGCTTCCCACAGGCACAGGATCGTGCTAAAGACCTGGGAAATGGGGAATGCTGGCCCATAGTTGGGGGAACCATGGGCGCCGCACAGGCAAAAATTATGTGCCACTGACACAGTGAAAAATGAGCCCGTGACATATTGCCCTAGCCAAAATTTATATGGTTGGGTTGCTCGCTCGGGTTGATGATTATATGCCTGAAGGTGCGGTAAGAGAATGCTTTCGAAGGAAAATGGGTTGTTGATAGAAGACTATATCATCTAAGAGCTAATTGAAGAAGAGACATAGGGTAGAAAATAACTTCTAATGAATCTGGTCGATGGAATTATCTTAACAAATGCAAAATCTGAATCAAGTGCAAATATGAAAGTGTATCCGATAATGTAATTTTGTCTGTTGTGTCTCTGAAAGAAAAACAATGCAGATGGACACTTTGCTAGAGAACTGCATGGTCAGAATTATCACCTAGGTAGAAAATAGGAGAAGACCAAGAAAGTAGCTTCACGAGCATCGAGGGTAGAAATGATGTTCAGCAAGTCTAGAACACTTACGCCAACAACAACTGCAGTGAAAATAAGGAAACTAAGCGAAGGAGGCAATTTCTGAATTTTAAATTTCATCCCATCTTCTTGTTTGTGTTTTTGATCAGGTCCACTGCCATTGACCTGATCGGAACCACAAACGAGATTGAAAGAAAAATAGAGTATCATTGCTTCCTTAGCAATATGGTTATAATTGATCGTGTTTTCTTGCCTTGACATGCTTTTAACATTCCTTGGAGAAGGTCAGATGCTTGCTGTGGTATGTGAATCCTGATGATTTTTAAGCTTGCCTCCAGCTTGTTGATTTTGTATTCAAGCTGGTCGTTACCGTCTTCAAAGTTGGTAAGGAGTTTCTCATTTCTTGTGAGCTCGATCAGGAACACTACCTTCAAAGTTGTGGCATTCTAGAAGCCCTTCAGAACACTTTCTTGTCAGAAGCTTTAAAGGATACATGGAGGGTCGCTGTATTTGTTTTAGGTCAAAATGTGTTGATGCACATTGAAGATGTGGTCCCAACAGTTGAACAACACACTTTTATCGATCGTTGCTCCATGTATCTTGCTCAACCAATTTGATAAATTAGTAAGCATGGAGTTACGTAGAATGTGATTTAAACCGGCTCTACCAAGCCTATCAAAGGTTACGTAACTCCAAGCTCATTACCCTATCAAAATAATATTCCCGAGTTAGTGCACATAGAAAAAAAGTCGAATCTGTCAGCCTTTCTGCTGATCACTCTTCTCCAATATAGATGATAAGATATCTGCTATGCAAAAGTCTACACCATCGCCAGACATGATTGCCTGGGAATATGTTTGGCGATGGTGTACACTTTTGCATAGCAGATATCTTGTCATCTATATTGGAGAAGAGCAATCAGCAGAAAGGCTGAGAGATTGAGCTCGTTCGATTTGTGCACTAACTCGGTCATATTTTTTTGATAGAGTAATGAGCTTAGAGTTGCGTAACATTTGATAGGCTTGGTAGAGCCGGTTTAGATCACACGCTACGCAACTCCATACTTACTAATTTATCAAATTAGTTGAGCAATATGCATGGAGAAACGCTAGCTAAAAGTGTGTTGTTCAACTTTTGGAACCACATCTTCAATATGCATCAACACATTTTGACCTAAAACAAACACAGAGACCCTCCATGTATCCTTTA
This sequence comes from Capsicum annuum, assembly GCF_002878395.1. Taxonomy (NCBI): domain Eukaryota; kingdom Viridiplantae; phylum Streptophyta; class Magnoliopsida; order Solanales; family Solanaceae; genus Capsicum; species Capsicum annuum. Next base: position 131,426,874 of record NC_061112.1, on the reverse strand, counting down.
AGGCTTCTGAAGAAAGTGTTCTGAAGGGCTTCTAGAATGCCACAACTTTGAAGGTAGTGTTCCTGATCGAGCTCACAAGAGACGAGGAACTCTTTACCAACTTTGAAGAGGGCAACGACCAACTTGAATACAGAATCGAAAAGCTGGAGGCAAGCTTAAAAATTATCGGGATTCATATACTACAACAAGCATATGATCTTCTCCAAGGAGTGTTGAAAGCATGTCAAGGCAAGAAAACACAATCAATTATAACCATATTGCTAAGGAAGCAATGATACTCTATTTGCCTTTCAATCTCGTTTGTGGTTCCGATCAGGTCAACGACAGTGGACCTGATCGAAAATATAAACAAGAAGGCATGGGATGAAATTTAAAATTTAGAAATTTGCCGCCTTCGCTTAGTTCCTTATTTTAACTGCTGTTGCTGTTGGCATAAGTTTTCTAGACTTGCTGTACATTATTTCTACCCTCGATGCCCGTGAGGCTTCTTTGTTGGTCTTATCATATTTTCTATCTAGGTGATAATCCTGACCACGCAGCTCCCTAGCAAAGTGTCCATTTGTATTGTTTTTCTTTCAGAGATACAACAGATGAAATTACATTACCGGATACACTTTCATATTTGCACTTGATTCAGATCTCGTATCTGTTAAGATAATTCCACCAGCCAGATTCGTTAGAAGTTACTTTCTACCCTATGTCTCTTCTTTAATTAGCTCTCAGATGATATAGTCTTCCATCAACCACCCATTTTCCTTCGAAAGCATCCTCCTACTGGATATTCTGGTATAAAATCATCACACCGAACGAGCAACCCAGCCATATATATTTTGGCCAGGGCAGTAAATATATTGGTTTTACGTTCTTATTAGATATAGTGCTAAGCTTCGAAGGCCCTCTAAGGGTCCAATGCACCCTAAAAGTTAGTCCAATCGCTATTGAATCTCTTTACAATGACACAAAAATTAGATCCCTTCACAATGCTTGACAAATAAACATGAGCAAAAACCAACATTAAATCTTAGCAGGCTATCAGAACCATATTCATGGTCCCTCAGCCTTATCAGTTTGGACCTACCAAACTTAATTGTAAAATTATAAACATCTTGTTTTAACGATCTATGACTAATCAGTAAAAACATCAATCATAAAATTAGTGCACTCTATGTGTGTTTCCATGATAACATTATCAGTAATACATACCTCCTACATATGAAGTGGTTCCATCTACAAACAGCTTATTCCTCTGATCCCATCTTTACTACAGCCTCTTGAGACAGTCCGTCAAAAGTTGATCAACTATCAGTTCCTTATATCTACAAAGAAGAGAAAAAAAATTGATGTCACAAAAAGAACATTGTCCATCTGTTGCATCAAATGTGGAGTCTGTTGCAACAGATGTGGAGTCTGTTGCAACAGATGTGGAGTCTGATGGAATACATCAAACCAGCCTTTCTGGTGATTTTATTTGTTCCAAAAGTTTCTCCATCTGTTGCAACATCAACAATAGCATAAACATCAACAAAAAAACAACAATATTTGTTTCAACAACATCATCAACAACAAAGAAGCAACATCCTTTTTGCCAGAACCATCAACAACACCACAAGTTCTAAAAACGCCAACCCCACCACCAACATCAATAATTGCATCAACAATAATGAAACAAATAAAATACATATAAAAAATGATACTGCCAACAAGGCTTTTAAACTTCTCCCAACAGATGACTTTTTTCTCATATTGTAATAAAAATTCTCGGATTGTTTATTCAACACTTACAAGTTCCTTAAAAAAATTTAATAAATATGATATGGGTAAATAATAATTAAATAAAAAAAACATATGTAAATAACATGCAAAGAAGAAGACGAGAATGAAAGAGCAATAATGAACCATATCTTAATATAAGAAAGGGGATCAAAACAGAAATTTAAGTCGAGGAAAGATATGGATGGGTTTAGATCCGAAAAGATCTTTATGAGAAGAGAAGAGAAAAGAGAGAAAAAAGGCTGTGACCCTAAAGAGGAGAGAGAAAAACATGAGACTTGAGTAAAATAAACTGCAGCTGAAGGAAGAGATGAGATAATTTCTATAGATGTATTGTGTACGTAGACGTGGTGGTTTTCAATTTTCATTAATTAATATTCATTAATAATTTGAGGAGCACGAGGAAGACTAATATTATTAACATTGAACAGACAAGATAAGACTGCTCAGTGAACTCACTTTTGAGATATCCAAGAAATATTTTTTACCGCCTTTAGTAGTAAGTACTACTACTTGATATTATCTACTCGGACCAGAAGCTTCTTGCTTTAAAATTAAAAGAGATAAAAAGATTTTCAAATAGATATGTCATCTGTTGCAATATATATACATATCTATTTAGAAATCCGAACAGCTCAATCATCTGTTACAACATATATAAATATCTGTTGAAAAATCCCAAAAGCTCAGTCATCTGTGACAACAGATGAAAATGTTCATTTGATAATTAATAAAATCAGATATGTCATCTGTTACAACAAATATAAATATTTTTTTGAAAATTTCCAACAGCTCAGTTATCTGTCAGAACAGATGCAAATATCTATTTGATAATTAAATCAGATATGTCATCTGTTGCAACATATATGTACCTGTTTGAAAATTTTGAACAGCTTAGTTGTTTGTTGCAGCATATTTCATAGCAATTGATTTAGGTGGAACTAGGGATGAATGAATAAACTCGTAGGGTCAACTACAAATCTTATTGAGTCCTTGCAATTGCATGGCGTTGGTATTGCGTTCATCCTGACCCGAGTCGTAGATCGATCACTCTGAGTTGAAATGAGTTCTCATCAACTCAATGTTAGGATAGTGATAATACCTAAGTTGATTTAGGTGGAACTAAGGATGAATGAATGAGCTCGCAGGGTCAACTACAAATCCAATCGAGTCTTTGCAATTGCATGATATTGGTATTGCATTCATTCCGACCCAAGTCGTTGATCGATCACTCTGAGTTGAAATGAATTCTCATCAACTCAATGTTAGGATAGTGATAGTACCTAAGTTTATTTAGGTGAAACTAGGGATGAATGAATGAGCTCTCAGGGTCAACTACAAATCTAATCAAGTCTTTGCCATTGCATGGCGCTGTTATTGTATTCATCCCGACCCGAGTCGTCAATCGATCACTCTGAGTAGAAATGAGTTCTCATCAACTCAATGTTTTAAAAACTATATCTTTTAAAAAATTTAAAATTAATTAAGATTAATTCAGACCAAATTAGCAATTTAAAAACTTATCATTCTTTTTCAAAATTACAAATCAACCCATACAAATCATTTATTTGCGCGAAAAACTTTTCATTTCAAATCTTAAGTTCTCGCTCTTCTCTCTCTCTCTCGGGGTGTCCTCTCTCTCTCAATAATACAAACAATACAGACAACAACTACTTAACATATTGCTCAACCCTTCAAAATAGGTCAATTTTCTTCCCATTTACGACTACATATAGTTATTTTTTTGACTTCATTCCCGCTTGTATCCGTTGTTTTCTCTATATTTGCATGTAACAGAGTTCGAGAAGAGTTCTACATTTGTTCTTTATTCTACAAAATAGGGCTTTTTAGTTAATGATAAAAAAGAAAATTTTTAGTTGTATTATCTTTGAGAATGGATTATCAATTTTGAGTTTTGATGTTAAAAAAGTAAGAACCACCCGAGAAAACCCTAGTTTTTCTCTCAGTGTTTTGTTGACTGTCGTGGTATTATTGGATGGTGTTTGTGGTATTGTTGGTGGTGTTGGTATTTGTATTTTTTGACGGTGGTGTCGGTGGTCTTAGTGTTGGTATTGGTGGCATTGGTGGTGGTCTTGGTGGCATTGGTCATGGCATTGGTTGTGGTGGTGGTGATCCATCTGTTGCAACGGGTGGAAGATCTGTTGGGAGATATTAAATAGGTCTTCAAACAGATTCCCCATCTGTTCCAATTGATGGGTTATCCGTTGGAGTATTTTCTTGTAATGTGGCAGAGAATAATTTATTGAAATTTCTCCACCTGTTGCAACAGGTGAAATATCTGTGGGGAGATATTAAATAGGTTTTCAAACAGATTCGGGTTCCCCATCTGTTCCAACTGATGGGTTGTCCGTTGGAGTATTTTTTTTGGTTATGTGGTAAGAATAATTTATTGAAATTTATCTCACCCTTTTTAAAAAAATTATGCAGACATCAAATGCAATGTATTTTTTATTTTTCTTTTGTTTGTAGTTAAAAGATGTCTCCCAAACTAAAAGAAACAGAAAGTGGAGAAAGTGGATCAACTTTCGATCACCGAACAAAAAAGGCTAGAGTACAAATAGATTCAGAGGAACTTCCAGAACAATCTCAGTCAGGGCAAAATGAAGCTGAGGAAAGTGATAACTCCTCCTCACCAATGGGGCGTGAAATAATATCAAAATTTCAGCATGATTCTGTCAAAACCATTAGTATTGACAAATTTCGAGTTGTAATGCCGATGAATAATCCTAATATAGTATTTGGTGATTTTGTACTTAAATGTCAGTTAGGGAAACCTTTTGACGAACTTAGGAGTATTATGAAGAAGGAAAGCATAGATGGACTTTTTAAGAAGAGCTGCTTTGCACACTTTCTTGAGTTGTCTGCGCCTCGCCCTCTTTGTTTCCCAATGATCATGATATATGGCCTTCTCAAGCACAGGATCATGTATGTGGGGGATGATGGAGGCCCGAAGGAGGGCAGAAATAAGATGGATGAAGTCTGGATCAACTACTGTGGCATGCTGGTTTGTTTTGGATTGAAAGAGTTTGCCATTATGACAGGCTTGAGATGCGATCATCCAAAAGAACCTGCCATCAAGAAAACACCCCACAAAGGGTCCAACAAATGCAAGGTAAAAAAAGATGGGTTGTTGGGCATTGTTAGACCTAGCTACAAAGTGAAGGATTTGATAGTGGATCTCAAGAATAAAGACATACCAAAGCACTACAGGGAGAAATTTTGCTTAGTTTGGTTTGTCCATTCCATTTTATTGGCAAAAGACGTCAAGAAATTCATAGAACATGATTTTTTGGCACTTGCTGATGATTTTGGGAGATTCAACAATTATTCCTGGGGCTACGACAGCTACTACTTGACTATTGCATAAGTTGCGTTCGCTTCTCCATATTTCCATAAAAGAGCAACATATCTTTTTTGAAGTAATCTGGCATCAAGTCCATCATTTGGTACTTGTAATTCATCGCTCAAATACTCGGCATAGGCGGCAACAAAAGGACCGCAATCCCTGCGTTATAAAAAAATAGATAATCCATATCTTGCAGTTCATGCAAGCGTTGTGAAATTTGGGAAATGAAACTAAATCATGACACTTAAACTTACAGGCTATCAATGGTTTGTTGAGCAATTCCGTCAACATATTGTACATCAAATTTATTAGTCATTTTATCCCGGTATACTTCAATCGTCGATCAATCAGTACAAACCTTTTGATCCAAAAAGCCACTCATATCAAGGTAAGTAGGCAATATTTTGACCAGCTTTTGTATCTTAGATGATGGCCCGAAACGTCTCCTTCGCGACATCGAGTTATAAACTCGGACGCGCCTCTCTTTTAGAATGACGACAGCCAACACCCAATGGAATTCATCACCACAATTGATTGGGATGTACACTTCGTCGATCAAGTGCCAAGGTAAGCCAACCGAAATGCTAAAACCTTTGAAGATGTTGATTAAGTATTCCTCGTTTCGAGAAACTTCCGTCTGCTGTTGACAATACCTATCGTAGGCCTTATTGATATAAACTTTGTACAAACAATTGCCTATTGTGTATCTGTATTGTTCTTGTATTTGCAACTTGGCCTTCTTTCGGAGGTAGTAAAAAATGACATCGATGTGCTGCACATATTATCAAACATTTCAGATTACGTGACAAAAAAATCAATACGCAGATGCAATTAAATAAAGTATTAATTAATAGTAATATGTATAGCCTTTAAACCTCATCATTCCAGCAAGTTTGGGGCTGTGACATCAAATAGACCAATTCTTCGTTTTGGGATGTGCAACAATAAAGTCAAACATATCAAA
>NC_061112.1:131418934-131420673 GCF_002878395.1 Capsicum annuum | reverse complement strand
AACTTGGCCTTCTTTCGTAGGTAGTAAAAAATGACATCGATGTGCTGCACATATTATCAAACATTTCAGATTACGTGACAAAAAAATCAATACGCAGATGCAATTAAATAAAGTATTAATTAATAGTAATATGTATAGCCTTTAAACCTCATCATTCCAGCAAGTTTGGGGCTGTGACATCAAATAGACCAATTCTTCATTTTGGGATGTGCAACAATAAAGTCAAACATATCAAAACCAAGACTCGATTCGTTCACTTTGTAGCGCTCGTCATTTTGTTTTCTACATGATAATTTATTTATGTTAATGTCAGGTTCTTACAACAAGAATTGAATAAACCAATATCTATAAAATTGATTTATGTACCTGCCGGCATGATGCTTTAACAGCCCATCGGCAATTCATTCTGAATCGTCGTTGATCAACTGTATTAGTTTTTTTGGAGCCTCGTCCGAGATATTGAACCCTTCAAACGGGTAATTCTTCCGTTCTCCCAAACTGATAGGCTCCACTTTTTCTTCATCTTTGGAAGCAGTTGATGGATTATCAGCTATCATATTATGCTCTTGAACAGTAGCTGTGACATCCACCTGGAAAGCCAGAATTGTCAATGCTAAGTAGAGATATACAACAGATTTTTCATCTGTTGTAATAGATGATTCTTATGTTGTATCGGATGGATTATCTGTTGGGACAAATTCGAACAGTTTAATCAGAGCAGTATGATAATTTTGAATAGATGACCCATTTGTTGCAACATAAGACTCATCTGTTGAATCAAATAACAAATCTGATGCAATAGGTTAGACAACAGGTACAAAAGATGTATACATCTGTTTGATAATTTTTAGCAGATGTATCATATGTTGAAACAGATATGTGCTTGTTTGTTTTTTTGGAACAGTTGATGTACATTCACCTTCTTCAGCTCATACTGTTTTTCTGTGGCCCTTGCACACTGAACATCGGTGCAAGACAAAGACAGAGATGTTGCAATCTTGCTTTTTTTGATGATTGATGATGCCTTAGAAGTGTCTTTCCTTCTCCTCTTAGCCACCTTGATCTCTAGTGGAGTGTCTGGATATGAAATCCTCTTTGATGGAATGACACCCCTCTTACATGTCATTTGTTTTATAGAAGCAGTTAGTGAATTAATAGCATTAATCACTCCATCGTGTTTCGCCTTGCAGTCTTGACATTTGCATGAATAACATTCGCTAGATGCGGCAAAATCTGAAGAAAAATCTGTACAACCACTATGATCATAATCATAATGGCTTGTTGTTTCAAAAACTGTAAGAGGAGCATCATTAGCCCCTCCTCCAAAATTATTTTTCTTGTGATGGTTGTTGCTCCAAAAAATTCTATTTTTATTCCATCAATGATCTTAGGGTCCAATAAAGTTTGCACAGACCGTAAAGTAAGAAAAAATGACATCTTCAACTCTCGGTTGGTCGGAACAAGCCACGAATGGACAATCTAAAATAAATCAGAACATCTATTAAGAATGATGATGAAATCATTTAATCATTAATTAAAATAAAAACTTGATTAGAATTGGACTTACTGCTTCCTTGGGGGGATTGAAAAGATCAAGAAATTTGTATTTTTATCGGTTTTGGCTGACAACCATCTCAGAATTCTTGAACAGGAAACTTCTTCCTGGTAGTTCACTTGTTGTCTCAAATAAGGAATGGTTTCAAATGCCCAAGCCTATAACATAACGCCAATAAATCAAA
>NC_061112.1:131408318-131415934 GCF_002878395.1 Capsicum annuum | reverse complement strand
AACGTGATCATTTTAGTCGAATAAAAAATTTAATTGTTTGAATTTGGGAAATAGCTCCAATATGTGCACTTCTAAGAGGCACTTGGGAGTAGGATTGATACTAAATATGTATAATATAAGTTAATGTAGAAAGGTAATATGTAAATGATGGTAGTAAAATTTGAAACTAGTAAGACCCGTCCCTGGACTTTAATTTCATTTTGTTGTAAGTTAAAATGTTTAACAAGTTAATCCCACGTGATTTCCAGTTTGTGTTTTTCTATAAAAAAAAATAGATTGTTTGAGTTTTCTACAGATAACATGAAATGGATTCTGGACTACACATTTTTTTTTTCAAAAAAAAAAAAATCATTGCCATGCATAATTTTAAAAGGTGCAATTCTTATTATTATCTCAAGTGGGTTCTCTCAATGATTTCTTTTCATGTCTACGATTTCGATGCTTTGCGTATATTTAATGTTTTGGGATTACAATATTAAATAATGGTTGGGCTTGGAACGGTTCCTAAGGTCTAATCATTATTTAGTGTGATGTAAATAAGGTGGCTGTATTAAGATCCCTCGCACTAAAGAAAATAAAAAGAGAGAGAAAATTCGTTTGTAAGGGAGCGAGCTTGTAAAAGACCGAGTTTAGATTTTGATCAAAAGAAAATTTAAAGTTTAACATACAAGAGAAAGTTAACGATGAAATTGGAAAGCCCTGTTACTTTCAAAGCCGATCTAATCGTGACGGATAAGTTTTTAAGCATGTTAGAATTTTGCTTAGATTTGAAAAAATGGGGACGACTCATAAATGCCTCAAAGGCATAACAAATGTATCAAAACTTGTGGTAAGGCCGAAAAGTACTACTATCGGTAAGCCACACATCAATATAGTAAATAAATTCAAAATAAATTAAAAATGGGATAGAAATCACTTTTAGGCTAACAAATATTATATATCCAAAAGGTTATTATTTTTAAGCCAGACATAAGTCATTAAAGTAACCGTGCTAGAACCACGGGACTCTAGGGATGCCTAACACCTTCCCCTCGGTCAATAGAATTCCTTATCCGGATTTCTAGTTCGCAGACCAAAAAAAAAAATAAAGAGTCATTTCCTTTTGAATAGGGATTCAATAAGGTGACTTGGAACACCCAAACTCAATTCCAAGTGGCGACTCTGTAAATAAAATAATCCTTTTTCAAAACGTCACTTTAATTGGAAAAACCCATTTTCTCTAAAACCAACTCCCTAGCGGGATCGGATACGGTGAAAAACAGGGGTGTGACAGATGGCGACTCTGCTGGGGAACATAACTAGAATTCGAGCTTTTATATTGACTTAATTGGCTTTATTTAATTTTGATATTGTATATTGTTGGCCTAAATGTGTTATTTGCCTACATGTTCAACTGCTTTGATATTATTTGATTGCATTATAAACTGTCTTCTTTCGCGCACCCCTCTGAGTCTTCTAAGATACTGTATATTCGGAGATGCGGTATACGCTCCCGACCTTGAGATACCAGAGATGCGGCAATGCTCCTGGGAAGGATTCTGTAGTCACCCATGATTTAGGATGGGAAGGAACCAACAGTGAGGCCGGAAAGCCCTGCTACCGATAAAGTTATCCCTTGCCGACTCGAGTTGTCCGCTCGTTTCATAGATAGTCTAGATACCTAACTCCACCAGGTTAAACCTAACATAACTGGAACTTAGACATGACTATCCCTAATAGACCGCGTTTTATTTGTATCACGTGTATTTTTGACTTAGTGGGGCTCGACCCTGGGGTCGGGTCCGTCTAGGTCAGGTGTCATCTTTTGAGACCATTATGTACATTTTATGTGCTACTCGTTGCATTATAGGAAATATCATATCGAATGTGGACCGACTTTTAAGTGAATTAATTGATTTTAAAAAAAAAAGGTTAAATAAAAAATTTTAAGGGTTTATTTTAGAAAATATATAATATTTTTACATAGAACTTTTCTGAAAAGATTAAGTGGTTTTAACGTCGTGGTATCGTTATGTCCATTTTCTTTGGTTTTAAAATCTCTCTTAGGAATATCATAGAGCCCATTTTTGTCAAACACAATTAAAATTTTGTTAAATAATTTGGTCCACTATTTTGTTTTAATAATTTAATTATTTCTGATATGTCTAGTTCAAACTTCATCAAATTATTGTCTCTACTCTAGCATGTTTTAGAAGACTTGGATACTTCCTATTTTGTCAGTTATTATTTTCTCATGCTCATTTTGAAATCTTATTCCATGTCATTCCGTCAACTTCTTTCGAAAATTATTTTTGTCTTGCTTTAGGATGTTTAAAATAGAATTCTTATTTGCCATCATTATCCTATAGGGCAATATGAACTCAGTCGGAAGGAGTGACAAGAGGCCAAGGGATGATGAAGTACCCCATTTCATGGTGTTGGATAAAGTTCCAAAGCTATTGCGGATATGGAATAACAATATGACTGACTATGGACAGGGAGAAGTATATAAACACTTGGGATTTTTAAGGAGTTTGTTGAGTGTTGAACCACGAAGAGACGTGATAGAATCTTTGGTACAGTTTTGGGATCCTTCAAACAACGTATTCTGATTCTCCGACTTTGAGCTCACTCCCACACTAGAGGAAATAGGAGCATTTATTGGAAAGGGAAAGAACCTTCACCGAGGAGAACCCATGATACCGAAGCATGTCACTTCCAAAAGATTTTTTGAGCTATTGTACATAAAAGAGAAGAACATAGGAGGCTGCCTAGAAAATGGATGGGTTCGTCTAGAATTTTTGTATGAAAGATATGGTCATGAAAGGGGATTTGAGTTGTTTAGATCAGAACTTAACAATGGGGGGTGCTACCGAACTTGGAAAAAGCACAGTTCTGAAGCATTCATAGTGGCTTTTTTGGGAATCATAGTATTTCCAAAGAGAGGAGGAAAAATTAGCACCAATCTGGCTGCGTTTATTACTGCTTTTGAGAAGAATCCTAAGGTCACCCTCGTGCCCATGATTTTGACAGACATTTATCGGGCCCTGACGATGTGCAAAAATGGGGCGAACTATTTTGAAGGATGTAACATTCTATTGCAGTTATGGATGCTCGAGCATGTTCGTTATCATCCATTTATTGTGGATTTTCGAGTCGAATGGAATGATTATATCAAGGGCCATGAGAAGAGGATGGAGGACCAAAAATTTCCCGAAGGAATAGGAGCTTGGAAGGAGTACTTGGAGGGGTTGACGGCGGACAAGATAGTGTGGAATTATCATTGGTTCCCCTCAAAAGAGGTGATATATATGTCTACTTTTCGACCCTTCATCTTAATGGGTCTCCGAGGTGTTCAGCCCTACGTGCCACTAAGAGTCATGCGACAATTCGGTCGACGTCAGCATATACCGCCAGTCGAGGATATGAAAGAGTTCATGTACGAATTCCTCCCTGACATCCCTCTAAGGAAGACTGAGATACTTAAGATTTGGGGAGGATGTGTACTTTCAGGTTTCGATCACATGGTGGAAGACCACGACAAGGGCGAGGTAGACTATTGGTATCTTCCATGGTTTCATGACCAGCCTCCTCCTAAAGCTATGCCAGAAAGGTCAACCAGAGAGCTAGTGGATTGAGAAGCGGAGATCGAAGTCAGAATTAAGCAGGCTCGATGAGAGGTATAAGAGAACTATCAGTCTACTCTGCACGTCTTAAATAATGATTTGGAAAGGGCTAGAGAAGAATTGGTTCACCATGAGGCGAGATTTGAGGCCAGACTTAGGTCGGCTCGTAAGGAGATTAAGAGAGAGAACCGTGTTGCCATGCATGCCCTACAAGAAGACCTGGATATTGCCACCGGTGCTATGGAGCAGCAATCGAGTGATTTTGAGAAAGAGAAGGCTTTGCTGACAAGTACATAGTCGAAGCTTCGAGCTCAGCTAAAAGCTTCCATGGAACGGGAAAGAGAAATAGCGAGACACCTCACGACTTTTTAGAAGGAAGTTGAAGTTGAGAAAAACCAGTGGATGACCGAACGAAAGGCGCTTCACTATCATATCGACGACCTTCATGAACAAGAAGGAGACCAAAAGCATACAGTCCGCACTACGTAGCATTGGGTGCAAAACTGCCATAAGAGTATGATCGAGGCCAGGGGAGAAGTACTTCAGCTCAGTGAAACCTTGATTAATGTTTATGCTAAGTATCTTCACCGAGGTGATGAAAATCTGGGCCGTCAGGCACGTGCTCTCGCTCCACATCTGCCAAAAGCATTATCTAGGATCTACTCAAGTCTGAGGGAGGATTAAGTTGCAACACATCTTTGGAAGGCATCTTGATGATAATTATTAAAGACCTTATTTTCTTAGAGTTAGTTTCTTTATAGGTTTTTAGTATTATTTCGAGTCTGTTCTAGTTTTAGATAATTTTAGTTTCCTTTCATTAAAGCTTTGTTTTAAGAACAGTTGGAAATGTATGGAAAATTTCGCATTTGTTTCAAGTTTTGATTCTCTTTATTTCTGAATATATACATATGTTTACTATATCCATGAACTACGTGATGATCTGATTCATGTAAAACATGATACGTAGGCAACCCTCGGCGGGTGCGATCAAATATTTTTTCAAGTTTCAAGTAATAATTTTAAGATGAGGGTAAAAATTAATTCACCAAAGCCGGGATGAAAAAAGAGGATTTTCCTAAGTCCATTTCAAGAAGGAAATTACTTAGGTGCATGACATTTGAGTTAGTTATGAATATATCAACATTTCTAAAAGCTCTAAATCCTAACATATTTGTTTCTGTTTCATAAGAGAGAGAGAACAAGGTGGTTGGTTGTGGTTAAGCTGGCCTCTCACCCATACAACACAAGGTATAAAGGAAAAAGAAAGATGACTCGAAAAGATGAAACAGAATCTGATAATGAAGAAGGTCGAGATCAGTTAGTTCCACGAGAGTTCGCATCTTTGGAGGAGAATAGGTTATTGAAGCAACAAATTGCGGAAATGTATCAGGCCTGGGCGAATGGACAAGCCCCGCCTTCCTCGATTACTGGCCTTTCAGATGCAAATCATCCCAGTTCTACTCAAGCCCAAGTCGACGATCCACTTTATCCGCCTGGATTTGGTCCATACACTAATGTGTCTAGCGTTGCTGGCACATCCACCCTACGTCCTCCAAATCCATCATTCACGAACAACCCACTTTTTATTTCGGCCGTGACAACTAATATAAATCCTCCATCAACGATATAGAAGCCTATCAACGAGCTAAATCATGATCAAGTCTATCCTCCTGAATTGGCATTCAAACCCATAAATTCATATCAGCCCACTCATTAGCCTGAGTCTCATATCGTGATTGAGAAGGCTATTATGAATGAAGAATGAGAAGAGATAGCTAGAAAAGTGAGGAGTCTGGGGCAGAGTATGAGAAACATACAAGGATTGGGAGGACACAAAAGCGTCTCTTTTAAAGACCTGTGTATGTTCCCTAATGTTCATTTGCCAATAGGGTTCAAGATCCCAAAATTCGACAAATATAGTGGTCATGGTGACCCAGTGGCCCACTTAAAAAGGTATTGCAATCAACTCAGAGGAGCAGGAGGAAAAAAGAAGTTGCTTATGGCCTATTTCGGAGAAAGTCTGACGGGAATAGCCTCCGAATGGTTTATCGATTAAGACATCTCCCATTGGCACATTTGGGATGATATGGCTCAAGATTTTGTACAACAATTTCAATACAATCTCGATATTATCCCTGACTGCACTTCTCTCGGTAATATGAAGAAAAAACCATCTGAAAGTTTTCGAGAGTTTACCATAAAATGGAGAGAACAGGCATCTAGAGTCAAACTGCTACTGAAGGACCAGGAATTGATTGACGTTTTTCTCCAAACTCAAGAGTCCGATTATTTTCATCATTTACTAGCCACGGTTGGTAAACCTTTCGTAGAAGCAATAAAAATTGGGGAAATGGTGGAGAATGGCATCAAATCAGGAAAAATTATGAGCTAAACCGCCCTAAGGGCCACTACACAAGCCATTCAGAGTGGATCAGGTAGTTTTGGAAATCAAAAAAGAAGGAGGAAGGATCCATGATGGCATCAGGATCGGGCAATGCCCAAAGGGGACGGAACTCCCCTTACGTTCATGTCCAACAGGGACAACCCAGCTCTCCTCAATATTATTATACACCTCAACCTGCTGTTCTTAATGATCAAGCGTATGCCCGACCTTCTCAGCGTCCAAAATGGTGGGCACCTGCGCCACAAGGTTTTTGTCCGCGGCAGCCAAATTTACAAGCCCCTCGTAATCCGTATGTTCAGGCAGACTATACAAGAGAACAGAGGCCAAGGGAAAACTTCACCCCGATTGGAGAATCATATACGAGCCTGTTACGGAGATTGGTCAAATTAGGATAGATTGAACCTGTTTTGCCTTTCAAAGTGGATCCGAATGCAAGTTGGTTTAATCCTAATGTAAGGTGTGAGTACCATTCAAACGTCCAAGGTCACAGTACCGAAAATTGTTGGAATCTGAAGAGAGCCATTGAAAAGTTAATCGAAAGCAAGGCAATTGTAATACAAAAAGAAGAAGCACCGAATGTCACCGACAATCCACTTTGTAATCACAGTAACACACACGTCGTGGGGATGATTTTTAATGATAGAGACTACAGGCTAAGAAGCCAAGAAATGATGGAAATTGGCACCTTGAAGGAGAACCCGGGTGAAGCACTGAAGTATATGCAAAGAGAACCACTGATCATGAAAGGAGCGAGTTCCATTATAAGACCCCGAGTTTCAGAAAAGATGGTATTGTATGTTCTTGCAAAGCTAAAGAGAATAGCACAAGATCAGCCAAAACAATATGTTTCGAGTGGTCCCGCATGGTTCGACCAGCAGCATAACAACATGAGAAAGATAACAAAGCCAATTTTCATAAGACACGCAGCACAGCTCCCAGTGACAAGCTTGAAAATCATTCCATGGAACTACAACAAAACCACGGTGATGTACAAAGGAAAAGAGGTCATGGAAGAAACAAATGAAATAGGGGGTTTGACTCGATCAGGAAGATGCTATGCTCCAAAAGAATTAAGGAGACCAAAACAGTTTAAAGATAGTCAAGGGTCAATGAAAAAACCTGTCACAAACGAAGAGGCTAAGGAATTTCTGAAGAAAATGAAAACCCAAGACTATTCCATTGTCGATCAATTGAGGAAAACCCCGGCTCAAATCTCATTATTATCCCTGCTGCTACATTCTAAAGAACATTGTCAGGCATTGATTAAGTTGTTGAATGAAGCATACGTCCCGAAGGAAACTACGGTATGTCAAATAGAAAGGATGGTTCGTAGAATATTTGAAGCAAATAGAATCACTTTCACTGATGATGAGTTACCCACAGAAGGTTCTGGTCACAACAAGGCTTTGCATCTGACTATCAAATGCAAAGGATATTACATAAAAGGGGTAATGATCGATGGAGGTTCAGGAGTAGATATCTGTCCTCTCTCTACTTTGCAAAAATTAAAAATCAGCCCATATAGGATTCGGTCCAATAATGTATGTGTTCGGGCTTTTGATGGTGCAAAACGAGACACAATTGGTGAGGTAGATCTTGCTTTGGTT
>NC_061112.1:131400106-131405318 GCF_002878395.1 Capsicum annuum | reverse complement strand
TAGAAAGGTAATATGTAAATGATGGTAGTAAAATTTGAAACTAGTAAGACCCGTCCCTGGACTTTAATTTTATTTTGTTGTAAGTTAGAATGTTTAACAAGCTAATCCCACGTGATTTCCAGTTTGTGTTTTTCTATAAAAAAAAAAAATAGATTGTTTGAGTTTTCTACAGATAACATGAAATGGATTCTGGACTACACATTTTTTTTTCAAAAAAAAAAAAAATCATTGTCATGCATAATTTTAAAAGGTGCAATTCTTATTATTATCTCAAGTGGGTTCTTTCAATGATTTCTTTTCATGTCTACGGTTTCGATGCTTTGCGTATATTTAATGTTTTGGGATTACAATATTAAATAATGGTTGGGTTTGGAACGGTTCCTAAGGTCTAATCATTATTTAGTGTGATGTAAATAAGGTGGCTGTATCAAAATCCCTCGCACTAAAGAAAATAAAAAGAGAGGGAAAATTCGTTTGTAAGGGAGCGAGCTTGTAAAAGACCGAGTTTAGATTTTGATCAAAAGAAAATTTAAAGTTTAACATACAAGAGAAAGTTAACGATGAAATTGGAAAGCTCTGTTACTGACCATTCGTTATAATAAAATTTAACATACCATTTCAAAGCCGATCTAACCGTGACGGATAAGTTTTTAAACATGTTAGAATTTTGCTTAGATTTGAAAAAATGGGGACGACTCATAAATGCCTCAAAGGCATAACAAATGTATCAAAACTTGTGGTAAGGCCGAAAAGTACTACTATCGGTAAGCCACGCATCAATATAGTAAATAAATTAAAAATGGGATAGAAATCACTTTTAGGCTAACAAATATTATATATCCAAAAGGTTATTATTTTTAAGCCAGACATAAGTCATTAAAGCGACCGTGCTAGAACCACGGGACTCTAGGGGTGCCTAACACCTTCCCCTCGGTCAACAGAATTCCTTATCCGGATTTCTAGTTCGCAGACCAAAAAAAAAAAATAATGAGTCATTTACTTTTGAATAGGGATTCAATAAGGTGACTTGGAACACCCAAACTCAATTCCAAGTGGCGACTCTGTAAATAAAATAATCCCTTTTCAAAACGTCACTTTAATTGAAAAAACTCATTTTCTCTAAAACCAACTCCCTAGCGGGGTCGGATGCGGTGAAAAACAGGGGTGTGACACCATTCACATAATCATCTACTTCTTTATTGGTTAACTTGACATCTGTCTCCAATGGTGTAGATATAGGTCTTGCAGCACTCAATCCTGTTTCTGAAATTAACTCAAGAACATACTTTCTCTGATGCATTAATATTCCTGAACTTGATCTTGCAAATTCTATACCAAGAAAGAATCTTAGCTCCCCCAAGTATTTCATCTTGAATACTTGACTTAGTGCTGCCTTGGTGTCGTGAATTAGCTGAAGACTGCTACCAGTAATTAAAAGATCATCAACATATACCAAAATTACTGTCAACTCATTTTCAGTTTTCTTCAGAAATAAAGAGTGATCATATTCACTCTGCTTGAATCCAAACTGTAGAATTGCCTCTAGGAATTTCATGTTCCATTGTCTTGGAGCCTGTTTAAGTCCATACAAGGATTTGAGAAGCCTACATACCTGTCTTTTCTCCCCCAAGCTTTTAAATCCTTGGGGCAGTTCCATGTATATTTCATCATATAAGTCACCTTGAAGAAATGTATTGTACACATCCATTTGATGAATGTGCCAATATCTGATAGAAGCAAATGCTAGAATAGATCTCACTGTTACCAATTTAACTACTGGGGAGAATGTCTCCTGATAATCAATCCCTTCTTGTTGACTAAAACCTTTTTTCACTAGTCTGGCTTTAAATCTCTCAACTTCGCCTGTATCCTTGTATTTAATTCTATACACCCACTTGCAGCCTATAGCCTTTTTCCCTTCAGGTAGTGAGACAACTTTCCAGGTATTGTTACTTTCCAAAGATTTCATTGCACTTACCCACCTAGGATCAAGAGTTGCTTCATTATAAGATGATGGTTCTACTTCAGTTGAGCTTGCAGCAACAAAAGCTTGATAGTCAGTAGAAAGTTGATCATATTGTATATAATTAGAGATGTTGTAGGGTGTAGAAGGACTTGTTGTCTTAGTTGTAACAAAATTCTTTAACCAGATAGGTACAACTTTGATTTTAGAAGATTTTTTTTGCAGTGGTTCTGATATATTAGATAGAGCTTGAGTCTGAGATACAGTAGTCACAGGAAGTAAAGGTAAATCTGGTTGATTGACTGATGTAGATGGTGTATGAACTGATGTAGATGGTACATGATTATCAGAAGAATGGTGCCTACTGTGTTGTGTACTCTTAGATGAATCTACTAATGCATCACTAAATACATCAAGAAATAGAGACTGTTGATCCTTCTTGATTGTTTGAAAGGGAAACACATTTTCCCTAAATTCAACATCTAAAGAACAAATTATTAGTAAAGTTATATAGTATATATAGCAGCTAAGGCTCTAGACTTAAGCTTATCAGTTTCTTGTATTACTTTTGCAAAACAAAGACAACCTAATACCCTAAGATGAGTAAGAGAAGGTCTCTTTTCATAAAGCAGTTCATAAGGTGATTTATTATTGAGGACAGTAGTTGGCATCCTGTTTATAAGGTAGGCAGCAGCTAAAACACAGTGACCCCAAAATTTTACAGGAATGTGACCTTAAAACCTTATGGATCTACATACTTCAAGAATGTGTTTGTGTTTTCTTTCAGCCACCCCATTCTGTTGAGGTGTGTAGGCACATGAGGTTTGGTGTGAGATGCCAAGTGTTTTAAACATTGAGTCACAAACTGATTTAACAAATTAAGTCCCATTGTTTGATCTAATGCACTTAACTCTTCTGTTAAATTGTGTACTAACATAGATTAAGAATTGTTTCAATACTACACATACATCAGATTTAAGTTTCAACAAGAACAACCAAGTCATTCTAGTGAAATCATCAACAACTGTTAGAAAGTACTTATTTCCATTATAAGAAGCAATTTTATAAGGACCCCAAACATCAAGATGTATCAAATCAAAACAGGCTGTGCTTTTTATAGAACTTGTAGGAAAGGGGATTCTTGCTAATTTTGCATAAGGACAAACAATACAGTTTTTGACAATAGAAGTACAATCATTTAGAGAGGCTGATAACATCTTATTTAACACTTTTGAAGAGGGATGTCCAAGCTTGTTATGCCACAGATTAAGCTCAGTAGAATCGATTTTAGCAGCAATAGAGTTATTTGAAAGCAGAGAACACAATTCTTCATCTTGCTTAGCACTTAAAGAGACTGAAGGTAGTAAGTATAAGCCATCTTTATGTCTACCAATCGCTTTCACCTTTCCATTGTAAAGATCCTGAAATAAACAGAAGTCAGGATAAAATGAAACTAAACAATGTAAAGCCTTGGTTACCTGTAACACTGAAAGAAGATTAAACTTGAACTTTGGAATATGTAGAACATTGTCAATAGTATGACCTTCCGTGAGAATGCTTGATCCAATTTGAGTTACGAAAGCAACATCACCAGTAGGTAAGAACGCCTTTCTAGAGTTACTTGGTTCTAGAGTTATAGAATTTTTAAGCAAAGCAGGATCAGTTTGGTGGCTCTTATATTAATAATCCATTCATTTTTGGAATTAATGGTAACAAATGCAGTATCAATACTTGCAGAATTTGCCATAGAAGAGACCTGAGCACCATTCAACATTTGCAGGATTTGATCATACTGTTCCTTTGTAAAGGTGCAAGGTGCTGACAATTGATTTTCTTGACTGGAAGATTGTGGTTGTTGAGGGACTTCTTGTGAACTTCCAGCTTTGGTTTCAACCATAACATGATGAGCATTAGCAGTAGATGCTCCCCCTTTCTTCTTGAACTTGTTAGATGGGTAACCTATGACCTTATAGCAATGATCTTTTGTATGATTCCTCAATTTGCAGATTTCACAGTATAGATTGTTGGTTTTTTTTTTAACCTGTTAAAGCTATGTGAACCACTTCCATTTTCAGTCTAGAACTATACAAGGCAGTAGTTTCAAAGTTTCCTCCAATAGACACAGGTGGTGCACCTAAAACACTATTTGATATAGATGTAGACATTGCCTTTTAACTCTCATCACTTATCAGCATAGAGTAAGCTTGATTAACAGTTGGAAGTGGGATCATAAGCAAGATTTGACTTCTTGCTTGAATATAAGAATCATTTAAACCCATTTGGAATTGATACAGTTTTTGTTTTTGCAAATGCACCAGAAAATCTCTTGATCTCTCACAATTGCAACTAGGCATAGGCATAAGTGTTTCAGATTCATCCCACAGTTCTTTCAACTTGGTAAATAGACAGAGATTATTGATGTACCTTGGGTGAGAGTAGCAATTTCCTTGTGAATATTGAATGAACGAGAACCATCAACTTTATCAAATCTTTCCTTGAGATCAGTCCACACAACATAAGCATCTGTAGCATAAGCTATACTACTGATCAAGCTTTGTGATACTGAGTTCATCAACCATGAGAGAACAACTGCATTACACCTCTCCCATTGAGATCCAAATTTGTTATGAAACTTCTCTTTTCTCCAAGATCCATCAACCATACCAAACTTATTCCTACCAAGAAGAGCAATTCTCATTGAACGACTCCATAGAGAATAGTTATCTGTGCCTGTCAATTGAACTGAGATCAGAGAAATGCCACTTGTATCAGCATTGGAAAGATACAGGGGATATGTTGCTTCAATCACAATACCTTGTCCAAAACTGTCATCAATATTTGATGGTTGTGCAGCCATTGTGAAGCTTCAAGATTTGCGAAATTGCAGAGTTTTCTTGACTGTAATTCCAACTCAATTGAGTCTGGATTTAGCAAAGAGATAGAAAGAAGAAAGAAATGTCCAGATTCTATAAGTAAGCTGACAGATTCGAGCGTCTATGGCTCTGATACCATGTTAAATTTACAGAAAGTACAGGAAGAAATAGTATAAGGAGGAAGAGAAGAAGGTAACAGAAGATTAGAGGGGAGAGAGATAGCAATTTTTTCTCATTCAAAAGTATATGGTAGCTTAGTGTACATGTTGTATATATAGTAACTACTTAACCAACTAATGATGTAATTCAACTAACCAGTGATGTCATCTTAACTAACTATATGAAAATAACTAACTAGTCATTATCTTTAGCTTTA
>NC_061112.1:131398694-131400006 GCF_002878395.1 Capsicum annuum | reverse complement strand
TAACTAACTATATGAAAATAACTAACTAGTCATTATCTTTAGCTTTAATATCCTCAACAAGGAGAAAGCCCCTAAATTAAACACAAATATTATTTACATTGTTAGTGTATATATATATATATATAAATATATACATATATATAAATATAAATATATATATAACAAAAATTAAAAGTGAAAAAAAAAAAACGAACCATTAAATTACCTCAAGAAGAATATTGTTAACAGAAAGAATTTCCACATTTCTTAAGGCTTCAAGCAAATCACCTTTTTCACATATATGTTGGTGCCACATAGTAGTACTAAAATCCAACATCACGTCTTTTAATCCACTTGGACCAACTAACTTTATTTTGTCGATCGCACCATCATAATGAAATGTGGTGACACTTGGATTACTAACAGTGACTAAAATTATGTCATCACAACGTCTAATCAAGAGAGCTCTAAATTTATTAGAACCTTCGATTACGAGATTGCCAATTGAAGAACAATCTTCCAACGATTTTTCAAAAGCCTATCAATAAAATCAGGGACGACGTGAACATGAGCTAGACTTAGATATTTCAAAAATGTTAAACCTTTTTGTGATAGATTGAGGTAACAACATATCAATTTTAAACTGGAAAGAATTTCAATATTATATATAAAATCAGAATGTATGCAATGTAAATTCCCATCAATAGGTCTATCCAATTCTATTTCGAGCTCTTCTAGACCTTTTGATGCAACAAGTTGAATCCATTTGTCAACAAAGGGAGAATACTCTATTGGTGCAGGAATATAAAGCTGAAAACTATAAATTTTTTGGCCTAAATGATTACTTATAATGCTATCAATAATTGGGATCTCTAATCTACCTGTCTAAGAACAATTTATCTTAAAAACTCGATCAAAACAAAGCGTTCTTGCATATAAGCAAGAATTTAAGAAAGATTTAGCGACAACAGAAGAAGAAACAGCATTTTTAATAGGCAAAAAAGTAAAAACCCTATCAATAAGATGATTAGGAAGGTGAAAAGTAGGATTTGACTTTAAAACTCGTTTTCTTTTAGAACTTGGAGCTTCCATCACTATTTTTTCATCTAAATAGAAAGAGAAATAGCAAGACAAAAATGTAAATATATAAATCAAGGAGAAAATCTTAAGGCAAGATGTGAGTATACAGTGTGAGAAATCTATGTATTTATAGAGTGAGAAGTGTAGATATGTTTAACAAATTTTAAATATACTAACAACTTACTGAGATGTTCTTCTTATCTTTGGAAAGAAAGATTACAAAAATAAGATTTACGTTTTGTGACCTCTACTT
>NC_061112.1:131281494-131395694 GCF_002878395.1 Capsicum annuum | reverse complement strand
TTATCTTTTGAAAGAAAGATTACAAAAATAAGATTTACGTTTTGTGATCCTTACTTTATAGTCTGTTAAGAAGTAAGAAGGGTAGATATGTTTAAGAAATTTTAAATATACTAACAACTTACTTAAATGTACTCCTTATTTTCGGAAAAGAAAGATTATAAAAATAAGATTTATGTTTGAGGCCCATGTACTATGTTTAAGAGATTTAAATGCACGTAACAAGTTGCCTTAATGTACTTATTTTTTAAAAGAAAGATTACACTAATAAGATTTATGTTAGGACATTATTATTTTTGTTCATTTGTCCAAAAATATAAAATACGACCCCAAAAGGGGCGTTGGGGGCAGATGTCCTGTTACTTCAACACCTTCACTTTGAAACCAAATACACACCTATCCTTTCCTTCTTCTTACAATCTTACTGCAACTAAAACTCATCTTTAATGGATAAAAGATAGTAAAAAGGTTAGAGGCCCTTGTAGTATGACTTTTTTCTTAGTTTTGAAGGCGAAAAAAATTGAATTATATAAATTCAATGTAATTTTAAAGCAAAATAAGAGGCAAAACAAGTTAAATTGATTCTTTCAAGTTTGAAATTTGAATTAACATGTAGTTATTACTGAGTTTCATTCATTCAAAAGTGATCAATAATAACCTCTTACAATAAATTCACATAGTTCGCCAGAAAAATTTAAAATAAGATAAATTATAGTCATATGAATTATGATAATTTCAGGAAAAGACCAATTTTGAAATAAGATTTCATAATGATCTTTGATTAAATTTAACTTCGAAATGCAAAAAATATGCACTACTAACGACTGCATGTTTCTCAAACCAGTGTTTGGTCAGCACCATCAATATAATGTCCAAGAAGCGCGAGCGTGCAAGAGGTTTGGGCCATCGTTCAATGCTATCGGCCCCATAAACGTGCAATCACACTAGTGGGGGAGCATAGCAGCACCATGTCAGTGCCATCGCACTGAGTACTTCTACCCACATCGCGTTGAGGGAGTGAGTGCGCGCGATCACGTACGTACGCCATGTGAGCTACTACAATGACTAAACAGTGATTTTCCACATTATATTCTTTCTACTTATTCCATCATTTTTGGACTTCTAGAGTATTTAAAAGTTTTGGGTGCGACTCGGGGTAAGTTAGTAACCTCTAATTGGAACTTTTTCCATTGTTTTATCTTGGATTCTGGGCTTAATTCAGTGTTTGAGGAGCGAAAATTTGGGGTTTCATCCTAAAGTTTTTCAGGTGATTTTTGATGATTTGAGATTCGGTTTGATCTCTATTTTCGATGAATTTGACTTCCTTTTTCATGATATATTAGGAGCGTTCTAAGGCCATTCGAGAAGGAAAAGTCGTAGCGTGATCGTGAGGACTTGTAGTTCGGTATCAAGGTAGGTAGTGACTTACTCTTCTCTAGACTTAACTTGGGCGAGATTTATCGTATAAAGCATGTTATGAGTTGGGCGAAGTATAAAGTTGGATTGGGGTGTAGCTCCGCGTAACTATATCCACAAACGCTATAACAAATGTAAGGAAATCACCTAAAATTTTATCTCAACGAACGAAGCCTAAATGTATGAATGGTGGTTACATTTAGCCACCCTAGCACAATATTATATAATCTCACTTCAACTTCATTGTTTTCACACTCGTTTGTGTTCTTACTTCCACCCTAGCACAATATTATATAATCTCACTTCAACTTCATTGTTTTCACACTCGTTTGTGTTCTTACTTCATCTTTTTCTCCATGCACTGAAAATAGTCATTACCATTGAACTGAAATTTCCATGCTTCATGTTCTCCATGCATACTTAGAGGGGCATGCTAAATATTTGGAACAACCTAACCCACGAAAGCGCAAAGAACATAGAATTGAATAATGTGGTCTAGAATCAAGTGGTCTGACTAATCTAGATTTGTGTCGGATATAGAAACATCCAATCACATTACCTAACTATATTGTATAGGAAGGTTGCAAGGGTTCGCACATTCAAAACTTACTGCATGAGACTCATGTACCACGTAGACATGGGTGGACTCACCCAACAGAACAGCTTGGATTCTCTGGAACTACAGGCAAGGGGAAAATGTGACAGCAGTGACAGTTCCAGAAAAGATCTATAGAGTAGGACCATGAAGCTGAGGGTACTGTAGACCTAGAAAACATCGATCTATGAGCTCCTCGATGGATAATGATATACCATGTGCCATGTGAAAGAAGGACGAGGACTAAAGACTAGGAAAGATGTTGTAGAAGAGTAGGTATCAAAATTAGAAGCAGACAAGACGAGCAAAGATTGAGATTCTCAGTTAGCTGTGCTGGATGGTGTGACTGAATGATTCAGAAGAGTGGATGCTTAAAGGAAATGTTGTGTAAGATGATTAGTTAATTAATCAATATTGCCTTAGTTATTTGAACACGCAAAAATTTAAGAAGGTAAGATAAAGACTCAGAGTCCAAAGAGTAGCAAGTTAGAAACACTTTCTCAAATTTTGATGTGTTTTTCTTTAACATCCACCAAAAATGGAGAAGGATATAAAATAACTCCAAATGAGGCAAATCCCAAACATAACATCTCTGAGTTAATAACTGGTAAAATATTTAAAGCAGCAGATCGAGCAGATGTGCATACATTCATAAATAGTGCATGTACAGTTTGTATGGATTTGCTGCATTTGTTGTATTTTAAGATGGTAAATGATGGTGATGTCACCCCATGCTAAGTTAAGTTTAAACATAGTTGATACATGGTTCAAAGTTCTTGACAAAGGTCCTCATCAAGCTCAGATTTACCATTTGAGCCGCACGAATTGGGGCTAACAGCATTTTCAAAGGATGTTGAATAGGAGAAGCTCCACACAGAAACACAATTTTCATCACCTAAACAAGGAAAATACAATCATATTAGAACTTTACATGTTAAAAGGACGAGAACAATTTTGTAATCACACAGACCACTAAAATAACAAAGAACATTTCGTACAAAAAAATGCGAACACTGACTAAACTGAGCAGATGACTTAAGCATTTTAGTATCAAGGGAAGTGAATAGGATTAAGAGAGTATGGCCACAAATTTGTTTAACAAAAAGGGGAAAATGGGAATGAGGAATTCGACAGATCAAAGCATAGGAGGAGATATGGCATGAGCATTGAAAATAATTTACTACAGACGAATTTAGAAGTTTGACCATATAATGATACTCTAGGGAATTATTCCAACAATATTTACCAGTAAGGAGCACATCATCGTTGGAGTCATCTAAAACTCCAAATCTCCGATGGCCTGATGAAGAAGCAGCCATAGGCAGGAAAGGATGAAATGAAAAACCATTAACTGTATCTGAAACAGGATAAGCTGAGTAAGAAATAGAAGAAACTAGGTGGACCTTTTCCCAACTTTTTCTTTCTCTGTACATAATGAAGTACCTGATGCAGCTCGGAAGCTGGCTACCCACTGCCCAGTTTGAAGATTATAAATGTGAACTGAGCCATCCTAGATGGGCAAACAAGTATGAAAGATGAGATCTTGAATTTCACTCTGTCACATAATGTAATTTTGAGCTAAGCAGAAGATTACCTGTCCCCCGGAGCCGAGATGCTGACCTTGGGGTTCTATATCAAAATATATCCGCTGATTGGTAGTTTCTGATGATCTATACATCCTAATTAAATGAAATCAAAAAGGGAACTTTAGACACTTGATAACTGAAGCACTCAGTCACAAAAACCTCAAACTTAAAAAATGTGTCATTGTAGGCTATAGCTAATTACTGCAATCACGGATATTCTCGACATGGATAGTTCCAAAAACTGTGAATATTAGCTGGAGGTTCACTTCAATGAACTACCAAGATAAGATATATGATTCTCATTTTATAAATGGTTCGGCATGTAGGCCAATCTTTTGGAAGAGTTATGGCGCTTTTTTTTTTTGGAACAAGGTTACATTAAAGAGTTACGGCCCTTTTAACAAGTGCTTTCTGCATGAAAAAGCACTTCTTCGTGTGTTTAGAAAACAATTAAAGGTGCTTTTAATTTGTAGATATGCCAAACTTTCCAGAAATACAAAATGTAGCAGTGCTCCACGCCGCATTCTTCATCGTATCTCATTTGCTTAATTTCTAGCTGTCCAATTCATACGCAACAAGGTTTGGTGACATGCAATGAAAAATCAAAGTTGCACATTTCAACTCTCATAATTATGTAAGTAAAATCACAATAAATAGTATTCCCTCTGTCCCATTTTATGTGTCATTTCCTTTTTAGTCCGTCACAAAAAGAATGTCATCTTTCCTTATTTGGCAACTATTTAAAGGCAACATCCCCATTTTATCCTTACTGGTCCCACTTAATAAGAAAAGACAACTAAAAAGTAAACTTTAAGAGGGGCAATTTTGTAAACTTCACAAAATCATCACTCATTTCTTAAACTTCGTGCCCGGTCAAAAGACAACACATAAAATGGGACGGAGGGAGTAGAAGATTCACATTACTTCTTACATGAATAGCTATGTTCCTTCCCCACCTTGCACTCAAAATGGCTCTCCATGCAACACATCAAGAACGCAACCTTTGGCGGGGCCATAGATCTTGATAATTTCTCAACAAAGATCTGAGATCTTCTCAATTAAATAGGACATAGGAGAAGAACTATCGAAGATATTCCTTCCATACTATAAGTTTCCTAAAACGTTCTATGATTTCACAATCTCAGCAGGAACGGCTCCACCTCATTAAATGCCTAATTCTGCAGAGATCTTCTAAGATATACCCATTATAACTGAGAGCTGTCTTTCTTTAGAACCTCTGCTATTGAGATCACCTCCAATGAAAATAGAGTAGGAAAATCATCTTTTCGAGTAATCCCACCAAAATCTTATTCTATATCCAGCTGCTATGAAGAATCCTATGAATTTTCCGGTTCTTTTTTTTTTCCCTTAATGAGTACTTTCCAAGACTTTGGCCCATAAGAGGAAATGGCAACTCTTTGGTGTACTAATATATTGATTGTTTCTGCATTTCACATTGATAATTTGATTTTCTCATCACTCATCATGTAAACAATATGTATATAAAACCAAAAAGACATTCAAACAAAAGTTACCAACTTCCTCAAAACAAGTTATAAGGCCTATGGGGCAAAATAAAGGAAAAATCGAGCAGTGTGGCATGGCTATCGAAGTAACATTTGTTAGCTTCTGCTGGTTTGGCATCACAAAGCTTATTCACTAAAGAAAAAAAACAATGAATAACGTTTGAATCTGCTGTAATCATCTCGTATAAGAAGGCTCTCAACACTGTCAAGCAATAACCATTTATTCCGCCATCAAACAAAATAGACCACTTCAGTTATTAAGTCCCTCACCAGGAAAAACATCATATGTACATAAATAGTGTTATTTAATAGGACAAGAAACTGCTAAAGAGTTATCACATTTATAGCAAGACAGTGACACGTTTCTGAATTGTGAGATGAATTTTTTTTGAAGAGGAATGCATTTCATTAGTTTCTTTACTGAACAGAAACAGAACCATTGAGCCAATCATTCCAACGTTCCAGTTCCCCGAGTATCTAATCAAGAGAAAGAAACTTACTTGTAAACAATGTCAACAGTCTTCCGAATGTCCCAACACAGTATGTAAGGGTCCTAAAAAGTTTGAGATGAACTTGGTCAAACATAAGTTTAATACAACATGCATACTAGCATACACGTGACGATAGACAAGAAGTGAGTACAAAGAGGAAAGGGTCAAAGTTTAGATCATAAATTGATAAGTGAAGGAAATCAACAAGCAGCAGGCATTCCTTTCAGCTAAACAGGCACAAAGTTTATATTTCTCTGGATGAAGGAAATGAAAACAGATCTTATTTTAAAATTATAATTCAAGTTTACAAACTACGCTCTTAAAAGTCAAGGTAGAAGTTGAATAGATTGAACTACATGAAAAGGTCTCTATATCTGACATAGTTGACATGAAGGGTCATCTAGTCAAAGCTTACTATGTGAAGTACATGAGGGTTATCTAGAGTGACATGGGCCTCCTTTCCCTAAACCAGCAAACATATGAGAGCTTTGGAGTGGGTCAACGCATATATTTGCACTCACAAATGCATACATAAACTGAATTATAAGAACCAACTACTGATCTCAAGATCTAAGCATTCTCTTTACAGAGGAAAGACCAAACAAAAGGTCAACTCAATATTAAATAGGCCTTGGAAATCATGAACAATAATGTACCATCATTCTTACCTTACGGCCACCAGTGTACAGGTAGTTTCCGTCTTTTGAGAATTGGACCTAATAAGTGAATGTTATGGTTGAAGAATCATTTGACTATTTGAGTGTAGTTAAAAAAAAAATGAATGGCAGCTCTACGGCAACTTACGTGCGTCACCCCACCTTCTTGACCATGCAAGACATAGAGAAGTTCCATATTATCTTCCCTATGTATGGCAGTAGTTTGGCTATATGAGCCTGTTGCCAGCAATCCTGAATGGCTTGGACAGAAAGCAATTGAGGATATAATGCCTAAACAGTTTAAGAGAACAGGTGTCAGAAAATAAATGTATAATGAGGACAGCCTAGCAGATGGCCTTGGAAAAACATTTGGAAAACAAAAATCCCTTACAAAGTAGCATGCTTTGTATGGCCATTAGCTAAAGAGGCAGTTCTTACTCAGACGAATCTCAGGAAAAGAGGGAGAGTTTTGTGTCTACATGTTACTTGTGTGGAGAGACAGCAGAGTCAGTGAGCCATCTATTTTTACATTGCAATATAACTGGACAGCTTTGGAGATTATTTTTAAATCTAAGAGGAACATCATGGTGCATGCCTGAAAGAATTTCAGAGGCACTTCTTAGCTGGGAACAGGTTGGATTGCAAGCTAAGTGCAGAAGCAGATGGGGGATTGTCCCTACAAGTATCAGGTGGACAATTTGGAAGGAAAGAAACTCTAGGTGTTTTCAGAATTTAGAAAATAGTAAACAGCAGATCAAGCTAAACTACTTTGGAGTAATCCGATCTTACTAATGATACAACCTTTATACTGACTTGTTTAAAGATGTATATACAAAGTTACCAGTTTCAAACCAAAAAAAAATGCATACTAAGGAATAATGTTGGCATCAAAAGTAGGAGATAAATTAGCTTCAACTGGACTTTCTAGTTTCACTTTGTAATAACTATCAGGTTGATGTGATTGACACAGATGATTGTTAGCTTATTCTGTTATTTATAGAGTCAAATGCTAAAATGGTGATCATAAAGAGAAGCATCCAGCGGAAAATACCTGATTGCCCTTCTTTATTTCCTCGAAGGGTGGAGTGCTGGGTAAAATCTCGGCCAGGCCGATGAATATCAAATATTCTTATGGATTTGTTATAACCAGCAAATATCCTGATTCATGAAGAATGAAGAAACAATGAAAACCTTTCTTTTAAACATGGCATATTAACGGCTGAAGAAAATAAACAAAAAGAAAATGAAGCAAATCACAATACCACATAAGGAGTTAATGTTATAGGGCATATGGAGTAAGAAGATACTACAAGAAAAAACTGAAAACACAATAGTCTTAAAATCTATAAAATAAAATGAAAAACCAAATAGCGGAAATGATCATTTGGGAGGACAGTGTGTCAAGATTCGCAACCACCTAAAATTGACAACTAGGCCTCATTACTGTCATTCTAATGACGCCGCCAGAAAATATGGATAGATTACTGAAAAGAGTTCATTTATGCACTGAGATGTGTGAACCTACAATGGTGTTGTGATCATACAAATCGCCTCCTAAAAGTTTAGCATTCTAGCCAACCCTCTACACAAGCCAGTATTCTTTTTATAACTATGCTGTCCGGGCAAGCTTGCGCACATTGACTAATTCCATAGAATATTTGTTATTTCTCACCAGCACAGGAAACAGATTCTACTCACCCAGGCTTGGACAAATGGGACGAAATCACCTAGTGTTTTCATTTCCACTAAGATTGAACTGGATACCTCATAGTTCTCAACCCACTTTGCTGAGCATTAAGCCACACCCTTGAGTGCACAATTGGTATTTCCACTTCAAACAAAAAGTCAATGAAACAACAACAACAACAACAACAAACCCAGTGTATTCCCACCTAGTGGGGTCTGGGGGGGTAAGATGTACGCAGACCATACCTCTACCTCTGGTGAAGTAGAAAGGCTGTTTCCGATAGACCCCCGGAATGACGCACTCTTTACCTTCAAAAGAACACCTATTTATTGCCTTTCCACAAATCCAAAGATATAAGGAGTGGTCGTCCTATGAATGAGAATATTTTTACTTGATCGAAAAAGGTAAGTGGCCTTCCATAACTTGTTTTTTCTTCACATCCACTTTGAAAAATTCTAGCTTGGACATTGGTTACATTTTATATCGGCTTTTCTTTTGGTTTGTTTCGAAAAAGTTGACACCTTTTTATATTTAGAAACTCTTCAATACTAAATTCACACATTACCTGTCACACCCCAAAATGATGATGACGGACCAGAACCGTATACACTTACTTTACCAGCACTAGGGTGACATACACAAGATTATGAGACAATACGTGAAAGATACCCAATATAAGATACATACATACACGAAGGAGTTGTATTAACAAAACCGTACAATACATTACTACATGATGTCCATAAGCCTCTAGTCAGTTTAACACGCTATACTATAAGTGACTAGTTGGCATAGGGCCCGTCATGCCCAACTAGAGACCTGTACATATAATCAAAATGCTAGACATAGACTGGCTCTGGAGAGAGTTGGAGCTCACCAAAATATCAGTTGAAAACGACAATAGGGCCTAACGTGCACGGCTGCTATCCTGAGGATCTGGGCCTGCATTAATAACACATGGTGCACCCAGGAGGTCAGTACATAAACAACATTTACTGGTATGAAAGCAGACAGAATAACAGCTGGACAAGTACAGAAGCTCATATGAGTCAAATGGTAAAGTGAAAAACGTATGAGCCAATAAGTAACACATACACGATATAAACTGGTAACTTATGCACAGACCTTATTAGCATTTTATGTAATATTTAGAAAAGCGTTCATTGTAATATATGGCTTATACTTTGCCTAGGTGATGTACTTATCCTATAAGTCGTACAAATGATCTCAAATGGCCTACCGAAGGCAAGTATAAAGCATATGTTGCTCACGTACTCATTGCTATGATCCCATACATATAACTGTAATCGCAGTCTATATCCAGGGGCTCACTATGAGGGTCTGCCCGCAGGCCATATGTTGGCTCGAGTCAGGGGAAACCAATACATGACGTTCCAGCTGACTTCAAATACAAATGATGCCACAAAGGCGGATACGCCCAATGGTTGGGCTCACTATAGTGGCCTGGTCTCGATCCTGTGCACAGAATCTCGTCGAGCGACATGTCATGCCAAACCTATGTACCCTCCCGCCGATAATATTTATCAAATAATGTCTTAAAGGCCTATGACAAATGAATAATGGTAACAATCATTTAGCTACTACATACAACTATAATTATGTATTATTATTTACTTTTGTTCCTAACTTGCGATATATATAACCTGAGGCCTAAGATCTTCTAAGTAAGGGGATCCACAATAATATAAAATATTATGAAGATGTGTCACAAGGAGGGCAAGATGGATACGTATAAGCTCGCTGGTAGAACAAGGGAATGACGAGTACGACAATTTAAGGTCCTATCTTCATATTTCATGAGAATTATCTTAACATTAATAAGAAGGAACACACGATGTAGGGTGGTGCCTTGAGCACGAGAGAAGGTTTAGCTTTACATACCTCAACGTTTTATTAGCTACGATAGTGTTCCGAACCTTTATTCTTCTAGTCGCCTAATTAAGATATCCGATAGCCAATCTACTAACTACAAGAATAACATATATGTCCGTTAATGACCCGTAGATGCATTTAATATCCTATTCCAATAATTTTCACTTATGACCGAAATTAATCGAATTCTTTAACAAGAATCCGTAATAAATTCCTACTCCTTCAACTTATACAAATCAACACTAAATCCACCCAACTGATAGAAATCCTAAAACTTCACTTTACCAAAATTCCATATCTTTCAAGAATCTTAGTTGCAAACCCATCTTAAGAAGTAGTGCAAAGATTCGAATTAAACAATAATTAACAACTTATACTGCATCCAACAATTTCTACGATTAAATTCAAGTATGAGGCGAAGAAATTACTTTTTTGAAATTAATGCCCAATTCGAGTTCTTGAGAATTCTTGGTAAAACTAGTAGTTTCTAGCAACTAAGGATCGTGGAATGCTTATTCTTTGAAAGAATTTTATAGATTCTATGATCCTTTGAATTTGTTGTCGGTTCACTGAGCAAGAGGAAGAAAGGCGGAAACCTTTTTTTTTGGGTTCTAATATTAAAGGTTTTCCACGTATAAGAAACTTTCCCACAAGAACATATATATATTACCCTTACTTTCACTTTACTTTTAAGGAAAGGTCAAAGGGCCCCACAACTTTATACATTTACAATATATATTTTGACCTTCCATAATGCTCATCTTACCAGCAGCAACCTATATATACTTTGTATAAATATGTTTGCTCCATTTGTTTTTCTGTTGTACCATAATTTTCTTTATAGATCAAAGTTGTACTTAATTTAGATCTTCTCAGGGTGCTACAATTGAATAACTTAGTATCAGAGCCTAGGTTCAGATGTCCTAGGAAGTCTATGAAGTCGTGTCTAGTAGGACCTTACTTATCGATGTGTTGTGCGCCCCATTTATAATTAAGGAACAGCATGGACATTTAGGAATTTAACCTCCATTTATAATCTAGATCGTGCAATAAAGTTAAGTCATAGGAAGTTACTTCTGACTCCTATTCTGCTTACTTGTGATACAAACCATGTCTGCTACAGAGAAGGATAAAGCATCCTAGCAGGCCACTACTAGCACTACTCAGAAGGCAACCACTACCGAGCAATCTCCCGTGTTGGTGGATCTGAATAGGACTCAAAAAAGTTTGTTGGGTTCGCCTTCAAATTCTCAAAGGCTCAGAACGGAAGGACCTACAGGGGTTTCTGCACCTCCAGTGGTACCAACCGTAGTTCCTATCCCACCACCACGTGCCTCAGACCCAGATCTAAAGGGAGCGATACAGTTGTTTACACAGTTGAATGTCGCTCAGGCCCAAAGACAGTATGTGTGTGTGAACGTACCTGTTGCTACTCAGGGAGGGATAGCCGAATCTAAGATCAAAGATTTCCGCCGTATGAGTCCACCAGAATTCACAGGTTCTAAGCTTGCAGAGGACCCTCAACAATTCATTGATGAGGCTTACAGAATTTGTAAGGTGATGCAGGTCTCGGATACAGATGCAGTTGACATGGCCGCCCATCGATTGAAAGATGTTGTTGTTGATTGGTATGACACGTGGGTTGCCTCGAGAGGTCAGAAAGCTCCCCCAAGCGGTCTGGACAGAATTTGCAAAAGCCTTCACGGATCATTTTATGCCATTAGAGCTCAGAGAGGCAAATGTGGATGAATTTCTATCTTTAAAGCAGAGTAATCTTAGTGTCAAGGAGTATTGTTTGCTGTTTACACAGTTGTCCAAATATGCTCTAGAGGTGGTTAGCACACAAGAAAAACGGATTCATCGCTTTGTGAATGGCCTTGTGGGTCCCTTGAAGGACCTTCTTTCTGTTGCTGCTATGAATAAAGATTTGGATATAGCAAGAATCATGGCGCGTGCTCAGCAATTGGAGGAGGATCAGCGTAATCGCGAGATAGATAGCGAGAGGGAGCAGAGTAAGAGAGCTAGGAACGCCAGCCAGTATCAGGGAAGCAGTGGAGCTTCCACTAGTAGAGGGCCACCTAGGCAGACCCAGTCAGCTATGTGCTCCTCATCTAATGCTCCAACTCAGTTCTTGAGGCACAGATATGAGCAGAGTCAGACTTCTAGAGCACAAGACTTACGACCTTAGAGGGGCGCTGGTAGATGGTTACCACCTCGACCTATATGCAGGCAGTGTGGCCGACCATATGGAGAGGAGTGTCGGCGTGGTTCAAATGCGTGTTACTGGTGTGGTATAGAGGGTACATGATTGTCCACAGCTCAGAGGTAAAGGTAAAGGTGATCGATCACAACCTACAGGGTCTGCATCAACTTCATCTTCATCAGTGTCTTCTTTTTCTCGCAGTCCTCAGGCACCAATAGGAAAAGGATCTAGTAAAGGCAGAGGGCTCGGTTCGAGCGCAAGCCCGAACCCTATGTATGCATTAGCTGGTCGGCAAGATTCAGAGGCATCTCCAGATGTGGTCACAGGTACCTTAGCCGTCTTTTCACATAGTGTATATGCCTTGATAGACCCAAGATCTACTTTGTCATATGTTACTCCATTCGTTGCTAAGAAGTTTAGAGTAGAGCCGGAGTTGTTACGAGAACCATTTGCAATATCGACTCCAGTAGGAGATTCTATTATAGCTAGACGGGTCTATTATGATTGTGTGGTGACAGTATGTGGTCGTGCTACATTGTGGTCGTGCTACATTGGCTAATCTGATTGAACTTGAAATGATTGATTTCGATGTTATTATAGGCATGGATCAGTTATCCTCCGGTTATGCTACAGTTGATTTTCGAGCCAAGATGGCTCATTTTCGTTTCCCATGAGAGCTAGTCTTACAGTGGAGGGGTGACTCTATGATGCCTAGAGGGAGGTTTATTTCCTTTCTTAAGGCACGAAAGTTTATTGCAAAGGGGTGTTTGTATCACCTAATCCAAGTGAAAGACATTGAGGCCAAAAAACAAGCACCAACTTTAGAATCCGTACCAGTGGTGAACGAGTACTCAGAAGTGGTGAACGAGTACTCAGATGTGTTTCCTGATGAACTTACTAGATTACCTCCTGCTAGAGAGATTGATTTCGCCATTGATATAGATCCCGGTACCCAGCCGATATTAATTCCACCTTATAGAATGATGCCCGCAAAATTGAAAGACCTAAAAGAGTAGTTAAAGGACTTAACAAAGGTTTCATTCGGCCCAGTATAGCACCTTGGGGTGCACCAGTGGTTTTTGTACGCAAGAAAGACGGCACGTTGCGAATGTGTATAGATTACAGGCAGCTGAACAAAGTGACAATAAAGAATTAGTATCCTCTTCCCTGAATAGATGACTTATTTGATCAATTACAGGGAGCTAAATGCTTTTCAAAGATCGATTTGAGGTCCGGTTATCACCAATTAAGAATTCGTGAAGCAAATATTCCCAAAACAGCCTTTCGAACAAGATATGGGCACTTTGAGTATCTTGTCATGTCATTTGGACTAACGAATGCTCCAACAGCCTTTATGGACATGATGAACAGGATTTTCAAACCTTTTCTTGATATGTACGTAATTGTATTTATAGATGATATTTTGATATATTCACGTAACGAAGTTGAGCATACAAATCATTTGAGGTCAGTATTGCAGACACTGCGAGAGCACCAGTTGTATGCTAAGTTCTCTAAGTGTGAGTTTTAGTTGACCTCGGTAGCCTTTCTTGGTCATGTGGTATCTGGAGAAGGCATCAAAGTAGATTTTCAGAAGATAGAAGCTATGAAGAACCACTCCTACTGAGGTACGTAGTTTCTTGGGGCTAGCCGATTACTATAGGAAATTTGTTGATGGCTTTTCCTCTATTTCTGCCCCATTGACCAAATTAACGCAAAAAACGGTTAAGTACCAGTGGTCAGATGCTTGTGAAAGAAGTTTTCCAGAGTTGAAACATAGATTGACTACTGCGCCAGTACTAGCCTTACTTGAGGGCACAGAAGGATATGTGGTGTATTGTGATGCTTCAAGTATTAGTTAGGGTTGCGTCCTAATGCAGCATAGAAGAGTTATAGCGTATGCTTCTCGACAATTAAAGAAGCATGAACAAAATATGCCACTCTTGACTTAGAGCTTGCAGCTGTGGTTCTCGCGCTTAAAATGTGGCACCATTATTTATATGGAGTGCATGTTGATATCTCTACTGATCATAAGAGTCTTCAATATCTCTTCAAGCAGAAAGAGCTAAACTTGAGGCAAAGGAGGTGGCTAGAGTTACTGAAGAATTATGAGGTCAATATTCTCTATCATCCAGGTAAAGGTAACATTTTAGCTGATGTTCTAAGTCGACTATCCATAGGTAGTCTAGCACATCTGCCACCTGTTCAGCGAGAAGTAGCAAGAGATATTCACAAATTGGCCAATCTTGGCGTTCACCTTGTGGATTCCGAAGATGGTGGCGTTGTTGTACTTAATTCAGCCGAGTCATCGCTCGTGGCATCAGTTGAGCAGAGGCAGTATGATGACCCCTTATTGTTCCAATACAAAGAGGGAATTCAACAACATCGAATTACGGCATTTGAACTAGCAGGTGATGGTACTTTGAGGTGTCGAGGTAGATTATGTGTGCCTGATGTAGATAGGTTGCGACAACAGATTATGGTTGCGGCACATTGCTCTCATTATTCAATCCATTCCGGGTCTACAAAAATGTATCATGATCTTAAAGAGATCTATTGGTGGAACGACGTGAAGAAAGATATAGCAGAATATGTGGCACGGTGCTCTAATTATCAACAAGTGAAAGCGGAACATCAGAGACCCGGTGGCCTAGCTCAAACCTTTAGTATTCCTGTGTGGAAATGGAATGCTATTAATATGAATTTCATTGCAGGCTTACCTCTTTCTTATCGAAAACATGACTCTATTTGGGTAATAGTTGATCGGTTGACGAAATCAACCCATTTTCTTCCTGTTAAGTCTACCAGCACGGCTGAAGATTATGCCAAGCTATATGTAAAAGAGATCGTTCGCCTACATGGGACCCCAACAACAACAAACCCAGTGTATTCCCACATAGTGGGGTCTGGGGGGTAAGATGTACGCAGTTCATACCACTACTTCCGAAGTAGTAGCAAGGCCGTTTCCGATAGACCCCCGACTCAAGATAAGGAATACCCCGATGTCCATTATTTTAGATAGAGGTTCCCCGTTTAGAGTTCAGTTTTGGAAATCATTCCATAGGAGCTTGGGTACGCAGGTGAACCTTAGTACTGCTTTTCATCCACAGACAGATGGCCAAGCCGAGCGCACCATTCAGACGCTCGAAGATATGTTGAGAGCGTGCGTGCTGGATTTTAAAAATAATCGGGATGATCATTTGCCTTTTATAGAATTTGCTTATAATAACAATTATCACTCCAGCATTGGCATGGCTCCATTCGAAGCTCTATATGAAAGACGATGTAGATCACCTATTGGTTGGTTTGAAGTAGGCGAGACATAGGTACTGGGTCCGGATCTAGTCCATCAAGCTATCGAATAGGTTAAGTTAATACGAGAGCGGTTGAAGACTGCCGAGAGTAGGCAAAAATCACATACGGATATGCGACGTAGAGATTTAGAATTTCAAATTGATGATTTCGTGTTCTTGAAGGTGTCACCTATGAAAGGCGTTATCGATGTGGTAAGAAGGGTAAGTTGAGTCCCAGGTGTATTGGGCCCTATAGAGTTATTCGCAAAATTGGCCAGGTAGCCTATGAGTTAGAATTACCTCCAGAGTTAGCTGGAGTGCATCATGTCTTTCATGTGTCTATGCTGCGTAAATGCTTAGGAGAGCCGTCTAGTGTCATCCCTATTGAAGGTATTGAGTTTGCTGGAGACTTATCTTTTGAGGAAGTCCCCGTGGCTATATTAGATCGCCAAGTCAGAAAGTTGGGAACCAAAGATATAGCTTCGGTAAAGGTGCTTTGGAGGAACCAAAATGTTTTAGAAGCCACTTGGGAAGCAGAAGCGGACATGAAAACTAAATACCCATACTTGTTCCAAAAACTATCAGAAGGTTCTTAAACTACTTGCCCCTTTATATGATTGCTAGTTTATACTATATTTTGTTCTGTTAACATATGATTCTTACTTGACATGTTTAGGTACATGATTTGTGCCTATGGGTCTTGAGGTTTACATGGAAACAACGTATGTATGAATAGTATACGGTAAGTTACATGGTTGATTATGACTTTTAATTGTATGTAAGGCCAAGAGGAGCCTCGTATACTATCTCTTGAGTTTAAGGCCAAGCGGAGCCTCGTGTGTTATTTGTTGAGTGTTATATGTGCTGTGACGCTCTGTGAAATGTATTTGAATGTATTCTAGCTAGCTGATAAGCCTATTTACAAAGGAAACTCTGGCGAAATTTTTGAAAATTTAGAGAGTTGGTCAAATTTAAGGCCTTACGATGGGTAAAGTGAGACCGAAGTTAATTAAACGATCTTAAGAATATCTTGGATAATTATGGGATGGAAAGTAAGGTACAAGCATCATTCGAGGACGAATGATCCTAAGTGGGGGAGACCGTAGCACCTCGAGAAGATTTAAATTAAGTTAACAACTTAAATTAAGTAAAACTTTGATTTATAAAGAAAATTGTGGTGCAACAGAAAAAAAAATGGAGCAAACATATTTATACAAAGTATATATAGGTTGTTGCTGGTAAGATGAGTATTATGGAAGGTCAAAATATATATTGTAAATGTATAAAGTTGTAGGGTCCTTTGACCTTTCCTTTCTTTTTCCTTAAAAGTAAAGTGAAAGTAAGGGTAATATATATATGTTTTTGTGGGAAAGTTTCCTGCAGGTGGAAAACCTTTAATATTAGAACCCAAAAAAAAGGTTTCTGCCTCTCTTCCTCTTGCACAGCGAACCGACAACAAATTCAAAGGATCGTAAAGTCCATAAAATTCCTTCAAAGAAGAAACATTCCACGATCCTTAGTTGCTAGAAACTACTAGTTTTACCAAGAATTCTCAAGAACTCGAATTGGGGATTAATTTCAAAAAGGTAATTTCTTCGCCTCATACTTGAATTTAATCGTAGAAATTGTTGGGATGCAGTATAAGTTGTTAATTATCGTTTGATTTGAATCTTTGCACTACTTCTTAAGATGGGTTTGCAACTAAGATTCTTGAAAGAGATGGAATTTTGGTAAAGTGAAGTTTTAGGATTTCTATCAGTTGGGTGGATTTAGTGTTGATTTGAATAAGTTGAAGGAGTTGGAATTTATTACGGATTCTTGTTAAGGAATTCGATTAATTTCGGTCATAAGTGAAAATTATCGGAATAGGTTATTAAATGCATCTACGGGTCATTAACGGACATATATGTTATTCTTGTAGTTAGTAGATTGGCTATCGGATATCTTAATCAGGCGGCTGGAAGAATAAAGGTTCGGAACACTATCGTAGCTAGTAAAACATTGAGGTATGTAAAGCTAAACCTTCTCTCGTGCCTAAGGCACCACCCTACATCGTGTGTTCCTTCTTATTAATATTACGATAATTACGAAGATTGGACTTTTATATTGTCATACTCATCATTCCCTTGTTCTACCAGCGAGCTTATACGTATCCATCTTGCCCTCCTTGTGACACGTCTTCATAATATTTTATATTATTGTGGATCCCTTCACTTAGAGGATCTTAGGCCTCAGGTTATATATATCGCAAGTTAGGAACAAAAGTAAATAATAGTACATAATTATAGTTGTATGTAGTAGCTAAATGATCGTTACCATTATTCACTTGCATAGGCCTTTAAGGCATTATTTGATAAATATTATCGACGGGAGGGTACATAGGTTTGGCATGACATATCGTTCGACAGGATTCTGTGCACAGGATCGAGACCAGACCACAATAGTGAGCCCAACTATTGGGCGTACCCGCCTTTGTGGCATCATTTGTATTTGAAGTCAGCTGAAACGTCATGTATTAGTTTCCCCTGACTCGAGCCAACATATGGCATACATGGCCTGCGGGCAGACCCTCATAGTGAGCCCCTGGGCGGGGCGTACCTGGATATAGACTGCGATTATAGTTATATGTACGGGATCATAGCAATGAGTATGTGAGCAACATATGCTTTATACTTGCCTCAGATTGCCTTCGGTAGGCCATTTGTGATCATTTGTACGACTTATAGGATAAGTACATCACCTAGGCAATGTATAGGCCCCATATTACAATGAACGCTTTTCTAAATATTACATAAGATGCTAATAAGGTTGGTGTATAAGTTACCAGTTTATATCGTGAATGTGTTACTTGTTGGCTCATATGTTTTCACTTTACCATTTGACTCGTATGAGCTTTTGTACTTGTCCAGCTGTTATTATGTTTGCTTTCATACCAGTACATGTTGTTTATGTACTGACCTCCTGGGGGCACCATGTTTTATTAGTGCAGGCCCAGATCCTCAGGCTAGCAAACGTCCACGTTAGGCCCTATTGCCGTTTTCAACTGATATTTTGGTGAGCTCCAACTCTCTCTGGAGTCAGTCTATGTCTAGCATTTTGATTATATGTATAGGTCTCTAGTTAGGCATGACGGGCCCTATGCCAACTAGTCACTTGTAGTGTAGTGTGTTAAACTGACTAGAGGCGTCAGGGACATTATGTAATAATGTATTGTACAATTTTGATAATACAACTCCTTCGTGTATGTATGTAGTATCTTATATTGGGTATCTTGCTCGTATTGTCTCATAACCTTGCGTATGTCACCCTAGTGCTGATAAAGTAACTGTATATGGTTCTGGTTTGTCATCATCATTTTGGGGTGTGACATTACCGTTAATAACATGCACTTATTTAATTGCCAAAAAAATGCATAGAGTGTCCATCCCCCCTTTTATTTTTTTTTATTTTTTTTGAAACTGGTAACTTGGAAGGAGACGAGCACTTTGATAAAGAAGAAAAGCTTACTTAGTCCCTGCGGGGTTGAAGGCAATTGAAAAGGCGGCAGTGATCTCGTCCATGGCATCATAAGCACGGTATGTACAGCGTAACTGCAACCACACAAGAAAAGATAATGTAGGAAAAAATATGTTCCTAGCTAAGCTTGTTGAGCAGCTACACAAGCCATAGGCTGCTAGCAACCTATCAAAGAGCAGCTAGAGGAAAAATCATCTGTAGCAACAGCTTTAAAGACGATGACACACCTCTCCAGTACTAGCGTCCCAGAGATGAATAGGGTGATCACGGGTAGTACTTGCAAAAACACATGTCTCGGGACCTGGGTCATGAAAGCAAACTCTAGTTAAATTTTTCTAATCACCATCAACATTACCAAAAATAACAAGACAATTGACATACTTGAAGAAGACATATAGGGATACCAGCAATAGTCATATACAGACTCCCCGTCACTCATGAAAAGGCTTGCAGCATAAGAATCTGTAGATAATCAGTCAGTCTTAAAGACAACAAATACAACATTAGATAGAAATTCACATAACATTTGATGCTGAACACACATGATCGATAAATTTCCACATTGAAAGTAATTACTGTGGCATACTTCCACAATGTTGCTTCATATCAAACCTAAATAAGCTAGTAGCATACATTACCTGTATCAGCATCTGATGAAGAGAAATCAGCAAGCCCTCCACTTTCATCATATGGCCTATCAACGAAGCAGAGCCAAATTAACAGAGCAACTCAACAACAACAGAAATGCTAGAATAACTGAGTACAATTTTCTGCTATGTGCCTCATAATCAGCCCTACAATAGAACCAAATCTATCTATCGACCAATCAATTAATTGTGTCTCAATCAGAAACTCCTTGGCATCATCTCAACGAATCCTCTACATCCAACCCCCTCCCCCATGTTTAGATGATTCATCACATGATGACTTATGTCGAAGCAAGTTGTCAACCTACCACAACCTTTGTCCCTATATCCAAGCTTTGACCGGAAACACTAAGCTCAAGCTCTGCCAATTAATTTAAGCCCCAAATATCCAATCCCAAACCAAAAATAAAGAAATTGCCTTTTTGTTATGAGTCATATAGTAAAGGGAGGGCACTTACAAGTTATATAAAGAAAAGGTATTATCATCAGAGCAAGCGAGGAAGCAGGAACCATCTGGAGACCTATAATTCAACAAACAAACAAACAAACAAATATATATAGCCATGAGACAACATACGAAAAAAAAACAGAGAAAGCAGGGGAGGGGGGGCATAAAAGAAAGGAGAAAAAGCCTACCATTTGACACCCTTTAAGAAATTGTTAGGATTAGAAGGAGTCCTGAACTGTTTGAAGAAATGATAAGTTCGATATGGGGGAACATCATACTGAATAACTGGCCAACGGTAAGGCTCCTCCGACGGTTTGTCTGCTGCTGTTTCTTCTACAACTTCAGTTGGGGTTTCCAACTCCGCTGATTCTCTAATGAGCTGCTGCTGCTGCTCTGAAGCTGCTTCTTCTTCTTCTTGTTCCCCCATTCATTCACTGTTTGTGTTTGTGTTTCTGGGGTTCTGGGGTTTACCTTTGGAGAAAAATGTAACTCGGAGAATCTTCCATAGTGTCTTTTTTTTTCTGGCTTGTGATTTTTATTTATTTCTTTTCTTTTCTATTATATAGATCTTGCAATTACCGAAAAATCAACTACTCTCACTTAATTACATACATGTCTCAATATATAATAAATTCATTATATCATTAAAATAGTTTAAATATTTAATATATTCTATTAATTTATATTAAACCTCTTGCAATTACCAAAAAAACCAACTACTTCCACTTAATTACATACTATGTCTCAATATATAATAATTTCATTATATCATTACAATAGTTTAAATATTTAATATATTCTATTAATTTATATTAATTAACTATATAACTACATAATAGAAGGAAAAAAAAAATATTTATTTAATTGTCTATCATATTCAAAACTAATTTATTACCACAAATCACAATAATTAATAACTTAAAATATTTATAAGACATAGAGAAATTTTATTGACTCTAACCAAAAAAATCCTCTATTCCCACTTAATTATATACCATGCCCCA
This sequence comes from Capsicum annuum, assembly GCF_002878395.1. Lineage (NCBI taxonomy): Eukaryota > Viridiplantae > Streptophyta > Magnoliopsida > Solanales > Solanaceae > Capsicum > Capsicum annuum. The sequence continues at coordinate 131,374,736 of NC_061112.1, read as the reverse complement.
ATATATAATAATTTCATTATTTCATCTTAATAAGTTAAATATTTAATATATTCTATTAATTTTTTTATTTATTTAATTAGCTATTATGTTCAAAACTAATTTGTTACCACAAATCACAATAATTTGTCACCACATATAGAAATTTTATTGACTCTCATTATTTTAGCAATACCACATAAATTGAGATAAAAAAAAGTATTGCAAATCATAATAATTAACAACTTAAAATATTTAAAAGATATATAAAAAATTTAGTTGACTCTCAAAATTGTATCGAAGCCACATAAATTGGGACACAAAGAGTAAATATATTATTTGATAATTAAGTAAAAATTATTATAAATCAAAATAATTAACAAGTTAAATACTTTTTTAAAATAGATAAAAGTTCTATTCAACTCTCAAAATTTTATCGGTGCAGCATAAATCATGACAAAATAAAAAATTATCTTAATTAATTGCAACTAAATATTTAAAGCAAATCAATTTTATTATTTTAATTGACTTTAATATAGAAAATTAATTTTTTATTTTTTTATTTTACTAAATTTAAATTTTAAAATTATTTTTTTCTTATATAGAAATACTAATATTTAAACTGAACTTTAAATTTTTAAAGTAAAAAAATTAATAAATTTAATTTAATAAAATAAATTTCTAATGAATATTTTCTTAGAATTTGTGTTGGGTCAATATGTATCACGTTAAAAAAATAAAAAAAAATATATAGTAAAATTTTATTATTGTGAAAGATAAATATTATGCACTATCCAATAATGTATAATAATATCATATTTTGCATATGCAAATATAGCATCCCGTATTTAATTAATATACTATTTTGATGAATTATCGATGATTACTATTGGATATGATAAAATTATATTAATTTTTATAGTAATAACATAATCAGACGCTCTTAATTAATTATTATGAATCATCTAAGTACTAAGAAAATAAATAATATTTAATGAAAAATAAAATAGACATAAAATTCGAAATTAACTCTTAATGTTTTAAATTAAATTTTCATCTTTCGAACGATAATTTTACAATATCACTCCTTATTATAAGTCATTTATGTATTAGAAAAATAAGAATAATAAAATGATATGTCAACATAAAATATTTGATTGACTATCAAAATTATATTAGTGCCACATAAATTGGGACGGGACAGAAGAAGATATAAAGCAACATATATTATTTGAAAATGAAATAAAAAGTACTGTAAATAACAATAATCAACAAAAAAAAATATATTTAAAAATTGACTGATTTATGCTTCAGTCGTGATTTTACTATATCGCCCCTAATTAATTATTACGGTCATTTAAGCATTGTGCCACATAAGTTGAGATATAAAAAATATTATAAATCACAATGATCAAAATTTTAAATTATTTAAAAAATATAATTAGCTATCATCAACACAAAACTCTGGACAAAGAGAGTAGCATATATTGTTCAAAAATTACATGAAAAGTATTATAAATTACAATTGTTAACAACTTAAAATATCTAAAAAAAAAAAATATGTTATATATTTCAAAAAAATTACATGAAAAATACTAGAAATCACAATAATCAACAACTTGAAAAATTTTAAAAATATAAAATATTTGGTCGGCTCTTAAAATTATATTAGTGTTACTAAAATTGGAATAGAAGAAAAGTATTAGAAATCACAATAATTAAAAATTTAAATTATTTTTAAAATATAATTGACTATTAATGTCACAAAAATTTGGAAAAGAAAAGTAACGTATATTAATTTAAAAATTACATTAAAAAATATTATAAATTACAATAGTTAACAACTTAAATTATCTAAATACATATTAAAATAACATATGTTGAACCCATGCTAGATTCCGGATGAATCATAAAAAACATATGTCATCCTTTATTAAAAAAATTTATTTAAATATATCAAGATTGAAAAAATAAATAAAAATGTTAATATTGGGCCCGTACTAACACAGGTCATGCTTCTCTAGTATTATATAGAAGCATTGGTTTCAATATGGTAACTTAAAGGTATTAATAAAAAGATTAAGGATATAATGGTCTTTTTGTAGAATTAACTTGCTTTTCTATATTATCTTTAATGCTTTACTTGTTGAACCTTGGCAACACTTTTAAAGAAAAAGCCTACCCATTTTCATTTTATTACAATCATAACCTTAAATAAAAGTCCTCCCTTTTCTATTTAATTACAATAATGCCATGCCTAGGTTCTAAACCCATACTTATTAAAATGTATAATTAAATATTTCATATTTTTTAATTTTACTCTCTTAAAAGTAAATAAGTTCTTCACTATATTTTGTATTTAAATTTTTACTACTCCGTAATTTTACTATATCACTTCTAATTAATTATCATACATTATTTATATATTAAAAAAATAATAATATTTAATTAAAATATAAAATAGACATTTATGATAGGTCTATCTCAGCCGTAATTTTACTATATCACCTCTAATTAATTATTATATATCATTTATATATTAAAAAATTAATAATATCCAATTTGTGACTTTACCATATCACCCCTGATTAATTATTATAAGTCATTTAGGTATTAAAAAAATTAACAATATTTAATTAAAAAAGGTAAAATAAACATTTATGACATGTCTGCTTTAGCTGTTTCAAACATGATCTTACTATATCGTCCCTGATTAATTATTATAAGTTATTCAGGTATTAAAAAATTAATAATATTTAATTTAGAAAGTAAAATAGACATTTATGATATATCAGCTTCAATTACTTCAACCATAGTTTTACTAAATATCATCCCTAATTAATTATTGTAAGTCATTTAAGTATTAAAAAATTAATAATATTTAATAAAAAAGGTAAGATAGGTATAAAAATGATAAATTAACTCCTGATGTTTAAAATTAACTTGACGTCTTATATGAGGTCCACTTAATTTTTTTTTTACGAGCATCTTTTATAGTAATTTGGCTAAGTCACTCTAATTATTTGTTGTAAGCCATTTAAGACATTTATGCTTCGATGCTTCAATCGTAATTTTACGATATCAATCCTAATTAATTATTATGATCATCTAAGTATTGTACCACTTAATTAAAATAGAAGAAATATTATAAATCGCAATAATTAAAAATTTAAATTATTCAAAAAATATAATTGGCTATCGATAATACAAAACCCCGGACAAGGAAAGTAACATATATTATTCAAAAATTACATAAAAAGTATTTTAAATTAAAATACATAACAACTTAACATATCTAAAAATAATTTAATCTGTTGTATATTTCAAAAAAAAATGTAAAAATACTATAAATCACAATAATTAGCAACTTAAAATTTTTACAAAATATAAAATATCTGACTGACTCTCGAAATTATACTAGTGTCACTTGAACTGTAATAGAAGAAAAGTATTATCAATCACAGTAGTTTAAAAACTAAAATTATTTTTAAAATATAATTGACTATTAATGCCACAAAAGTTTGAACAAGAAAAGTAATGTATATTATTTGAAAATTACATAAGAAATATGATAAATTACAAGAATTAACAGCTTAAATTATCTAAATACATATTAAAAGTATTATTGATTCTCTAAATTCTATTTGTGTCACATAAATTGAGACTAAAAATAGCATTTATTGAATTTGTGCTAGATCCTGGATGAATCTTAGAATGTATATGTAATTTAAAAAAAATAAAAAAATTGTTTAAATATATCTAAATTGAAAGGGCAAGTTATAATACATCACATCAAATAGTGTATAAGAAATAATGTTAACATACAAACGACTCCTACGTTTTAATGAAAGAAACATATACAAAAACAAAGTTCGATAAAACATTTACAGAAGTATATTTTATCGTGTTCTCAAAGTCAAATAACTTAAATTAATATGAAAGATGGTAACTTGTTGTTTTCCTTTTTTATAATTTTCAAAACACTTAAAATTTAAATTTAAAATATTAATTTAATTTAACTTCAAAGAACAAATTGACAAATAAAAGAAAAGGAGAAATAAAAACAAAGAATATTTATGTCGGCTTAGTAGGGGAATACAATTCAATTTTAGGTTATTCATTGCAACCCGCATGTGATTTAATATGCAATTACTAGACAACTCTTTATCATTTTCAACAATTATTTTTTATTTTATTCAACAAGTATCAAGTGTTATGTATCAATTTTAATTTCATATTTTATACTTAGTGTAGCAAATCTCAGTCATAAGATTAAAGATTTAAACTTTAAAATGCATCAACTTTTATTATTTAATGAGTAAGTTATACATAATTCTCAAGTAGTTCTATGTTTTGTATATTTATATTTTATATATAATTCATAATTGAAATTGATATCAATCTAACTTATCGTACATGATCAAAATATCTTAATGTTGGGCCTGTGTTGACATGGATCATGCTTCTCTAGTATTCTAAATAAGGACAAGTTTGGCTATGAAAAATCAAAAAAACATGTATTCATTTTATTTGGTGTTTTTGAAATTGAAAATTGAGTTGAAATTTTATTTGGACGTAGTTTAAAAATGAGGTATTTTCAAGTTAAAAAATATAAAAAGCGAAAATAAATTTTAAAATAGTTAGAGTTTTATGAAAGTTGAATTATTTTATGAAAATAAGAAATTGAGATATTTTTTTTTTTTTAAAGGAATAAATTAAAAAGTGCAAAAAGTCGATTAAAAAATTGTGAAAACACCTTTCCAAATATAGAAATATTTAGGATCAAATAAGTATTTTGAAATAAAGTGAAAACATGTTCTGAAATATTATGAATAATGTTCACGACCAAATACCTGCTAAGTGTTTATCCAAGGTTTTAAGAATAAATGGTAATTTTTTAAAAAAATTTATTCTTATTTAGATAAAATGTAATCAATTTCAACTTGAAAAGAAATAAATTTAATAGAAATAATTTAGTAAAATAAATTTTTATTTATAGGAGTTAGTAGGGATGGCAATGGGGCGGTGCGGGTTTTAAGCTATGTAGTGCGGGTGTAGGGCGATACGAATTTTAAGCTATGCGGAGCGGTGCGGGTTAAAGTAAGTTTTTTTTTTAAATGGTACTGTGCGGGTTGTGGGTATATGCGGATTTAAATTAAAAAAAGTTAAAAATTACTAGTATTATTCTCGTGAATATACCTAAAATTGTATGTATTCTTTACTTAAAATTTTATGATACTTAAATTGACATGTATAACACTACAAATAAATATTTTTATAGTTTTTTTAATATTTCTATTCATTTTTTAAAAAATATGATATTTGATCATTACTTGTGCACGTGATACTTTTTGACAATTTCTTAGTAAAAAGTGATATAACAAAAATTAGTTATTATTATTTCCTAGTTGTAGATCTGGAAATATTATGATTTTCAATGAAGTTATGAATTTTTATTTATTTTTTAAAATGGGGCGGTGTTGTACGGGTATGCGCAGGTATGAGTGTGGGGTGAGTTTATACGGATTTAAAGGTGGTGCGGTGCGGTTTTAAAATTGGGAAAAGGACATGGGTTGGCCATTGTAAAAAAAAATTACCACAATTTGAAAAGGTGGACAACTGTAGCCAGTCGGCTATTTTAATTCCCCTTTTTAGCCATTGACCCAATTGGGCACATGCAGTCTTTATACTTAATCGATACACTTTTATACCAAATTAATACACTTTTATACCATATTGATACAATTTTTAAAAAAGAGAAAAGAAATTTTATGCAAGCACATGCAGTCCCTATACCTAATTAATACTCTTTTATACCACATTAATACACTTTTATACTACATTGATACAGTTTTATACTACATTGATACACTTTGATACCGCATTGATACATTTTTATACTAGATTTATGCACTTTTGTACCACATTTATACAGTATATATACCATATAAATACATCTCTTACAAAGAAAATTTGTGCAAGCATGTACAGTAATTCGTTATTCGTGAATTTATTAACTTCACCTAAAATTTTGTGAAAATTTGTGCAAGCATATACAAAGTTTATTAAACCCTGTACCCTCACTGTCCAAACATTCCTTAATTTTTTTTCCTCTACAATTCACAAAACTACACTCATTGGAGCTCCGGCAAAACCTGAACAGAGAAGAAGAAGGATAAACAATAAACAATAAAAATGAGTATAGTAGATAAGATGCAAAACTTCCTCATTTTTTAGACATGGTATCAGCTCTTCATTGAGCTCAATATATCAAGAAGTAAATCTAAGATGAAATTAACATCTAAAATCGAGTAGCTTCAGTAACGTGGGAGAGATTTAACACTTATCTTGGTTTCAGGAGGTTAGATTTGTACGCCGAGGAGTTCAAGAAGTTTTTACTTGATTTGATTTCATGCTCGAGATGAAATCCATCAAAACTCATATAGACCTATCGATTTTGTTCTCAGTTGAAACGAAGTGAATGTGTGTCTTGTTCCAGGTCATGTTTAGATCTACACCATGAGCTGATGGAGGAGATTGAATTAAAGATGACGGTGATGAAGAGTTTTTCGATTTTCCTTTTCTTTTGTTTTCTTCTCCAGTAGGTAGTTTCTATATTTTAATTCCTGTTGGAGTGGCTATTTAATTGTGGGTGCTATTTTTGTGGTATTATTTTAGTTTTAGGTATCATTTTTTGTCCTTTTTCCTTTAAAATTTGAGGGTTTGAAAAAAATCTGCACCGCATCATTGCCACCCTTAGAAATTAGTAGTTTGTTAAAGTATTTATCCAATTCAAAAGGAGAACTTATTTAGGAAGGAACAGAGTAGTTATTTGAGCAAAATGTGTCCTTAATTGTGGATATCTTCTATCTAATCTAATTTTTACTTTTCATATTTGAGTAAAACATGTTATTAATTGTGGATATCTTTTATCTAATCTAATATTTTACTTGTCATATTTGATAATAGAGTCAATCAATATAAGGTTGACTAATACTTTTAAGATGAAAAGCATTGTCATTTAAGTTTATATTATTTTTAAAAATTTAAATTTAAAATATTAAATTAATCAATTTTTGTTAGCTATGAAAATCAGTCAATTAAATTTCTTAACGTGAAATATGACAAATAAAAGTAAAACAAAAATATAATGATCACGCATCTGAACTATTTTATTAATACTTTTATCATCTCGTGTATTTTACATCAATAGAGAGGTGATTAGACGTGACATGGAGCAGTTACAGCTTACCGAGGATATGAACTTAGAAAGGAAGGTGCGGAGGACGCGAATTTAGATAGAAGGCTAGAGCATGTGGGGGTGCTTTTGGTACGTTAGTGTAGGGTATTAATGCGTGGGTGTCTTATCTCTGTTGTGCCATCTTGTTTCATGCTTTTATTATGAATTTATTTATTATTCTCTGTCTTGAGCCGAGGATCTATCGAAAACAGCCTTGCTATCTCTCTGGAGATAGTAGTATGGACTGCGTACATCATACAATCCCAAAACCCCAATACAATGGGTTGTTGTTGTTGGTATCTCTTACAATCACAATCATCACATAACTTATCAATTCTTCTCATCTATTTACCATTTTTTTATTACCTCTTATTTCTCACCAATACAATCATTAACAACAACAACTACAAACCCACAACACTAATGCAATCATTAAATTACTTAATATTACCTTTTTAAAAAAACCTATTTTACTAGTACAATCTTACCTCTTAAATTTTCATCCTTTTTTAGAAACCAATATTCATATTAAATTTGTTCCCCTAAATAAAAGATACAAAAGAAATTTGAAATCTAGCTATTATACTCTTTCATATTAGATTGTTTCCCTATTAAGATGTAAATAAGGAATTACTCCCTCGGTCATTTTTATTTGTCCTTTATACACCCATTACAAAAATCATTTAATAACATTATTTATACAAATATTTCAACATTTTAAAAATGAGTAATCAATCGCATATGCCTTGTAGAAGGATAAAATTTGAATTGACAAAAGAAATCAGTGCTTTCTTTGTTCTCTATAAAATAATCTGTATCATTTTTTTTTTAAAATTAAAGTACAAATAAAAAAGTCGAAGGAGGAGCTTTTAAGTGACAAAAGAAAAAAAATGTACATCATAATTTTTTACTAACGAAGGTTCTGGTAGCTCATCAAAGTCCCCATGTAATTAGTGTCCAGGTAGAAAAACTGCATAGTAGAGACAATGTAATTTGTGGGAGTGAAAAAATTAGTTCATGAAAATATAACCCGCCTGGTAAAGACTGACAGAATTAAAAGATCACAGGAAAAGTCATTGATGCATAAAAGGAAGAAATCTACCATCTGCACCAGCTTGCATTCAGGCAAATTATTAACAACAAGAAACAAGTTATATTATGATACTAACCAATACTTTCCAACACGAGAGCTTTTGTGTCTGAAAAGAAAGCAAGCAATGCCACAGTCTGAAGTATATTCATTACTTCAAAATGCAACATCACAATCAAAAATATTTCTTCCAAAGGCAGAAACTAAGAAAATTCACATATATATGTCCACATTTTGTGGGAAAAGTCAAGGGGCCAAAGGGCAACGCTTTAGTGACATCTGAACTTGAACCCTTTACCGTTGGCTAATCCCTGTTGGCAATGCTTAGCATAACCATAACTAGGTTCTTTTACTTCTAAATGGATAAACATTGAATTATTACAATCTTTTTGTATAGAGTGTTCCACACAATTGATGGGAAATCTTGCAATAATTCAAGGAAATAGGACAGATGCAATACCAGTCAGAAGCAACAATGAATTACAAGACCTTAATGATCAATTTTCCTGATGCAAAGAGATTTTAAGGTATGGATCATCCTTGTACTTCAAATATTGAGGAAGTTCAAGAGCTCTTTCTGCAATCTTCCTGTCCTCGTGAATTTTCCCTATCAAGGTTTCAAGTGATGGAAAATTGGCCTGTAATATTGCAAAGAGATGGTAATATCAGCAAGTGTGATTAGAAAGAAAAACGAAAAATAAGAGTAACTAGGCCACAATACCTCCGGCCGAATGTAGCCCACAAAAACTAGATGCAATTCCTCACCATAAAAGTCCTCATTGAAGTCATGAAGCAGCCATGGTTCCTAAAAGTAAGGCCGTTTTACAACAAACCCAAAAAACTATAGCATAAGGAAGAATCATATGTCACGATGCACTTACAATTGTCTTCTCTGTGTTATTGAAGTACGGATTCCAACCAATGCTCGTGACCATCTTGTAAACACCTCGACCTGATAGTCCTGCCCATCCAAAATATACACCCGCTGGATGTTCTGAAAGAATGGCTGAATAACCTTCTGGGGATAAATTAGCTGAAAAAAATGTGACCCATAAGAATAGAAAACACAAACCAGACTGTAAGAACCAGACGAGACAAGAAACTAATCCTTCATGCCCTTCCAACAGTCTAAGCCTTCATGTATTCAAATCCAAACAACAAATATGACATAAAATCAGAATCTCTGATATGACATGCTCAGAAGAAACTGAAATTCCAGTAACTTATGAGAAATTTTAACAGTCATTTCAAGTGAAAGAGATAACGAATCAAGCATTTATATTAGCCATTCAGCAGAAGGAATAAAGAAGACAGCGTACCTGTGGGGATCCCAAGAACCTTTGAGCCGCGCCCAAATCCCTTAATGACAGGACCACCAATACACCAAGGTTCTAAAGGCAAAGTACCTTCTATCCCTGCATATGCTTCTAGTAAAGAATTGAAAGAGAAATCAAGTACACAGCATACATGTAAAGCAGTCATAAAGACTTACTATCTTGAAACGCAGGTAGTCCCCACTTTTCTAGTTGCAAATCCAGAAGAGAATTGATCACTTCATCAGCAGAAGTATAAAGATGAGACTGCTTTGCAAGAGATGGTACAGCAACTACTGCCATTCCAGCAGCCTTAGCAGCAGTAACACCTGGTCTAACATATTTTTTTGTCGAGTTATTTTCACAAAGAAATTAGATAAAACAATTTACATCTAATAGAACACTATACGATCTTGGGAGAGAAAAAGGGCCATATCCAGCTCTAGAAAATGCAAAAGCATGACAAGGGATTTTAAACCTTATTATCAACAACAACAACAACAACAAACCCAATGTATTCCCACACAGTGGGGTCTGGGGAGGGTAAAATGTACGCAGTTCATACCACTACCTCCAGAGAGGTAGCAAGGCTGTTTCCGATAGACCCCCGGCTCAGGACAAAGAATAATAAGTAAATTCATAATAAAGCATGAAACACGTTGGAACAATAAAAATAAGGCAACCACACAGTAGAACCCTATACTAACAAACCAAAGGCACCCTCACTACCCCCACCCCAAAGCTCTCCTAGCTTCCGACTACGGCCCACCCGCAGGCACTAACCTTCTACTCTTATCCGCATCCTCCACACCTTCCTATCCAGGGTCATGTCCTCCGTAAGCTGTAACTGCTCCATGTCCCATCTAATCACCTCCCTCCAATATTTCTTCGGCCTACCCCTACCCCGCCTGAAACCATCCAAAGTCAGTCTCTCACACCTACGAACTGGGGTATCCGCGCCCCTCCTACTCACATGCCTGAACCATCTCAACCGAACTTCCCGCATCTTGTCCTCCACCGAAGCCACTCCAACCTTCTCCCGAATAATCTCATTCCTACCTCTATCACTCCTAGTAAGCCCACACATCCAACGCAACATCCGCATTTCTGCCCCCCTTCAATTTTTGGATATGGGCGTTCTTTAACGGCCAACACTCCGCTCCATATGTTTGTGCGGCACTCTCTTATCACACAACACTCCCGAGGCTAGCCTCCACTTCATCCAACCTGCCCCAATCCGGTGGGAGATATCCTCATCAATCTCACCATTTCCCTGAATCAAGGACCCGAGATACTTAAAACTATCCCTCCTACACACCACCTGAGAGTCCAACCTAACTACCAACTCGTCCTCCTGCCTCAAGTCATTAAACTTGCATTCCATATACTCTGTCTTGCTCCTACTCAGCCTGAACCCTTTAGACTCTAGTGTTTGTCTCCAAACCTCCAATTTATCATTCACACCTCTCCGCGTCTCATCAATCAACACTACATCATCCGCAAAAAGCATGCACCAAGGCACCTCACCTTGAATACGCCGCGTTAAAACATCCATCACCAAAGCAAACAGAAAAGGGCTAAGAGTCAATCCCTGATGCAACCCTGTCAGGACCGGAAAATGCTCAGAATCTCCTCCCGTCGTCCTCACCTGAGTCTTAGCTACTTCATACATGTCCTTAATCCACCGGGACCCCACTCACCTCCAAGCATCTCCAAAGAACCTCCCTACGAACTTTGTCGTATGCCTTCTCCAAGTAAATTACGATGTCAAAAGTTAGTAGCTAACGTATTCAGTCAACCATGCAGGCTTATCCATATTAACATGTGTAAATTTGAGCTGAGCATGACAAACTCTAGAGGAGAAAACCCAGCCCACAGATACCCCTCTTTTGACCAGTAGTTGGATTTTCCAACATGCTCCTATGCTTCTAGGATATATCGCTACACAATTAATAAAGATAAAAGCTCACATTGAATCTTCAATTACAAGAAAGCTGGATGGATCCATGGTGAGTCTTTTAGCTGCTTCAAGAAATCTTACAGAAGAAAATATAAAGTTAATTAAACATACAGAATATCAGATTATGAAATGAGGAGGAAAGAAAAAAAAAGCAATTCATCCAGTTTTACATTTCCGGAGATGGCTTTCCAGCTTTTACTTCGTCACCTCCAACAATAGCTGAGAATGATTCTTTCCATCCTGAAAACAAAAAATGCTATCCCAATCAAAGCACCAAGCATAGATGCCATCTTACATGCAGGACTAGCACAAATCACCTCTAAAGGAAAGAAATACCTCTCAATCAATGTATGTTAAAGCCCTACCTGGATGATGAAGAATTTTAGCCTCTATGTTAGATCTAGAAGAATTTGACGCCAATGCCATGGGTACACCATGACCCCTCAAATGGTTAATCAATCGATTGGCCCCAGGAAGAGCTTTGATATTGCGCCACCTATGTCAAATTAATTAACAAAGTTTAGTAAGAGCTTTGGACTGGAATGCATCTGCAGAAGCCAATAGATATACAAGTTCCATAATTATAGATCACAAGATCATGCAAACAATCAGAAGATAATCAGAGTTTTACTAGCTGAAAGAAAAGAAAAAGGTAACACCAATCCAACATTGCTTCCAATCTCAGCAAGATTCCATGAAATCATGTTCCTTAAACACCATTTATGAGTATATATATCACTTAATTCTTTCTACACTCGGATCTGAAGGAAAAGAGTCTGCCTACTAATATTTTAATGTGAATAATCTCCAATAATCTATTCAATTTCAGAATATATAATCAATAAACAGAAAGGAAATGAAACTATATTTGCTGGTTTATTACTGGTCAGAGAGCATTGGGAAAAATTGTGTAAGAAATTCATCTGTTGATAATGGGAGCCCATAATCTTCAACAACTGCTGCAGCAGCTTCTGTTGGGGTTTTTCCTACTATTTTAGGAGCTTCTCTCCCATCCCATTGCTTTCCATACTTAACTAAGAAGATCTTTAAAATCTCACTCACAACGCCATCTGTGAGAATAAAGAGGTCAAATTAACATCAGAAAAACTGAGACTAAAAACAAACACACACAAAGAGAGGGAAGTCATAGACAACACAGAGATTGATATTATGCTGCACTTAGCTCTACAACAGAATACCTACTTTCGTACAAAAAGGACTTCTAGTTGTAAAACATTCACACCCAACAAGGAAATGAAGGGAGCACAAGTGTATGATTTTGAATATTACAGTACTATTTCATCTATCGAGAACTAATGCCATGAATAATTTAGGTGAATGGACAAGAATATAATCTGAGATATGTGAAGTCAGACAAGAAGAGCATTACCAACCTGTATTAAGAAGTGTACCATCCAAATCAAGGATGACACCAGAAGCTAGCTTCTTCAAAGTTCGTTCAACAGACATGGAGAGCAATATCTACCACGCAGAAACAGAAACCAATGTTCACATGATGTGAATATGAGATATACTCGCACAATAATAAAGCAAAATACCTGAATTTAATCTTGAAGTAAAATGTAGACCATAAATCAATATACAAACATCTTTCTATCATGACTACAACAGAACTAAAACTACTATTACTTGGATTTCATTTTAAGTTTCCTGGTCATCAGAACTGTTTAAGTCTAGTTATCAATTTTTCACTGTCATGTTTAAAACGAAAAACCACACTTCTAATTCTGCCGTAGAGGGCTAAGGTCCTGTTAATCAGGACCATTACTGAGAAGCTTCTATCATACTGAAAACGAAATACTTTCAGCGTTCTGTGGCTGAGTGTTTGCTCTCTCAGAATTTTCAGGACGAAGAAATTATCCCCTTCAAAGGCAACTAGCTTGGGGATATTTTAACGCTAAGAGTGGTGGGTCCTTATTCTCAAATTCCATAGATAACATGAAGTAACATTCCATTCCACATATGTAAAGAACCACATCAAAATAATAAACATAGATACTTATATAGGCTAGAAACTAGGGAAGGAGTCGGTCAGTTTCTCTCGATTTTACAAAATTTCAGTAGGGTGTTTCGGTTTTCAGTTTTGTAATATCTTTAACCGAAACCGAACCAAAGTAGTTTCATTCGGTAATTTAACGGTTTGGTTTTGGGACTGTCAAAATTGGGCTTCTTTCTCAAACGAAAAATGCGCCTCAGAAGTAGAATTAAACTTTTACAAAGCTTAAGCAAATTATTCAACTTTCGCCATCGGTAATCTGTTATATTACATGTTTTACGAATAAATATATTATATCTTTGTTTTCAAAGTCATTATACAATAAATAACAGAAGCATTGAAGCTGATCCCCTGATACTGTGAGTTGTGAAGCAGGAATATGAAATTTGGTTTCTTTATTAAAGCAGAGACAATACAGAGCTCTTCCAAATAGACATGTCTGACTCAACCGAATATAATTTGTGTAAAAATTATATCCTCCAACAAACAATTAAGTTGGGCAAGACTTGTGAAATTCACTTGGACATAAGGACGGCAAACGGGTGCAGGTTCTGTCTTAACCCGCAAAATCCCAACCCGTTACATATTGCATTTTCACCCACGTAAACCCACACCCGCATACACCCGTCCCCACATTTTTTCTTCTTTAATTTCCACGGTAGGTGCATTCAAATTATTACTCCTACATCATGAACTACCTGTAAAACAGAAAAATACATAACCAACTCATAATTAATTTAATTTAAATCACTAAACTTTCCAGAACAAACAGTAATTAATAATGCATAATATAAATAACCAATGTCAGCTAGTTGCACTAGCATCATGAAATTATTTACATACATAATTCTTAGTCTTCTTGATCTTCCCCAAAGTTCTTTTTTTCAGAAATAATGGGAGCAGTTTTTTTTAATATCATTGACTATTCCAGATATAAAGCTTATGCATGAAAAGTCTAATGACACTGGACACACTAATAACGAAGGCAAAAGAAAGTAGATATAGCTTGAAGTTATATAACCGGCACCCAGACCCACACCGCACAAATTTACTACTCCAGTTTTTATTTCGCCCCACCCCCAAGCCCAGCACCAGCCGCACCCTGTTGCCATCTCTGCTTGGACAGAAACAAACAGAGGAGCAGGCAAACATATTATTACATAGCATTGAATAAACTACAACACCGATAGAAAAGCTAACACAGTAGCATTACAGTAATCATCGTAGCAGACATAGCATTTAATAAGAGGCACAATATAATATGCTCAGAAGTTAGAACAAGTCTCAAGTCTCAAACAGATTTTGAACCCGAGCAATAGTCCTGTTCTTTTAAACTGAGGTAACTTTGCAAGGATTTAAAGACTAAATCTTATCACAGATGGATCTAAACGTGATTGCTTGTAAATACATGACACAGACAAGTATAATTCGACAAATACAAAATAACACAGAACAAGCACACGAGATTATGTCTGATTAGTCCTTTAATTTCATCTAATTTGGAATCCGCAACATTAAAATAACAAAAATATATTCCTAAATAGCATACGAAAAGCTCTTGAAACATATAATTTTGTATGACCAATCAATTAACTGCGTTAAAAAGAGAGAGAGAGAGAGTATATACTGACCTGATAATGCTTCGAATCCAACTTCGCACTTAATTAAAGGGATAAGAAGATAAAAGCAGTGGAAAATAGGGAAGTTCTTTTGTTTATTTGATGTGAGTTGTGACTATGAAGAAATGGGGACTGAGAAATCCAAGTTTGTCCTGCTTTATACTGCCTGCCGCCATCGCCATCAATGTTTTCGCCCGGGTAATAATTTCGGATCAATTCACTAATTTGGGCTTATTTCCTGGCCTCATTTCTCTCTTCATTTTTTGGTTGACTTATTCCATTTTTGTGTCAAACATGGTTACGTAAATATATATTCTTGGACTATTACAAATAATTTAAATATACATTTTGTTATACTATTTGATCTATAGATGCTCATTTTGTTGCACCGACAGTCTTCTCCCAATATACTTTAGCATAAATTTACTCTTAATTTTGACGGATAAACACGTGACAAATTTTGAAATAAAATTATCCTTAATATTAAATTAAAGATAATTTCTATATGGAGTTTAGACACAAATTTTTAACTTCAATTCGCATGTTTGAATCATATATTGAGAAATCAATGCAACAACAACATATATCCAATATAATCCCATAAAATAAGATCTAAAAAATCGCTAAATCAATACAATAAAATAATCCACTATCCCAAGTGAGGGGTACACAAAAAAAAGGGAAAAAAAAGCTCTCATAATCCTATGTACAATAAAAAAAGAATATTAATCTTTCTTCGTCAATAATTCTCTTAGAACCCCAGGTACAATCCAAACACAAGTGCTTGTGTTCCTATTTCATTATCCAGTTGTTCTTTAATCCAAATTAATCTCCCTAGAAAAAGGAGAGAAGCAAGCAAATGAAGACATGCACCAGCAACACTCAAGGAAAATATTGAAGTAAAAATGCCAGTATATTCAAAGATAATCCCGCATCGATATTTTTATCGTCTAAATATCTGATCCAAACCATAAGCAATAGATAAAAATGAGTTGCACCAAAACTTGTCATAATCAATGCCATGATATATGAATTTAACATAACATCAAAACATGTGGTGCAACAGATGAAGCTGATATTCCCTTAATCAGAGATCTCGATTGAACTCTAGGTATCCTTGATTGGGAGTGCTTCCCTCATATCGGCTTATGCAGCGCGGAATTCAGAATAGATGGATTTCAATACGGATATTGGACACCAAATGGCAAAAATATTCAATAGAGCACAACATGAAAAGGAAAATAATGAAAAATCTTTCTGACTATAGTTAGCAAATTCATTTCTTACTAACATGCTTCAGCAACATACTGAATACTATTTCCAGAAGAAAAAAATAGCAACATCTTCCTCTGGTGCTTGCTTAATGTAAAACAGGCAGCAGAAAATCAAGAGTTAGTTTTTGAACAAAATCACAGCATTCTTTGAGCGTCCTCGAACGTTTAATAAACTTTCAGTCACAAAATCATCTGATGGATCCGGAATCGAGTTCTGATGTCCAGATCTCCTCCATTCAATAACCATCTCCTCAAGGTTAGCAGATACCAAAAGAAGATCGCGCAGAAATAGAACTTCTAGGCCAGATCGCATTCCTTCAAAGCCACAAACTTTAACCTTTTTAAGGTTAAGACCCCAATCTTTAGAAAGCATAGACAGTTGAAACTTTCCTCCAACAGAGTAAACATCATGTACAACTGGAACAAAGCAAGTCTGCAAATGGAAATTCTATTACAACAGCAATCAATGATCACAAGTCCACATTAAGGGCATTACATGGGTTAAGTAAGAAGAATGATCGTTTCTTTTTTGATTGTTGAGTTGAGAAAAATACCTTCTAATGCTTGATTTCAGACCATAAGTAATTTATTTACTCATCCATACATTTTGGCCAAAGGAACAGCGGGACTGATATCTGGGTAGTAGGAAGATCAAGTACAGCCTTCTTTGCAACTACTAGAGTTCATTGGCGGATCAAGATTTAATCTTAATGAGTTAAAGGGTCAGAATTCTGAGAGATTATGAGTTCAATATTTATAATATTTTTAAGGAGTTCACACATGTACATTTATGGCATAAGCCAAAAGTGGTGGGTTCGATTGAACCCATATTCAAAACTATAAGTTCATCCCAGCCTGATTATATATTTTCAAAGAGGAAAACCACAAACATATGTTCAGTATATAAGTGAGGAGAGCGGATTTGGATATATCCGTTACTACTTACAGATTGAATCAGCACATTGCCTAAATAAGTGAAAAGCAATAGCTCATAACAATGTTTCAGACAGTAACAAACCTCGAACTCAAAATAGGGTGGGGCCATATGTATGATTAACTTTCGAAGGTTGAATGAACTTTGTAATAAGCGTACAATGCCAGCGAGATAGCGCTCCTGGATGGGAGTATGCAATGTTAAACACTCACATCTGGTCATGGAAAATGGTATATATGTCATGCCCCAAGATGCCATAACCTTCAAGATGGTAGAAACACAAAAAAAATTCCAATTAGCAACACATCTGACCATCCAGCAAAAAGATTATAGTCTTCCTATATCTCCATTCTCCAAGCACAAATATTAAACAGATATGTAATCAACCTTCTGCTATACTAGAATGTCCCACTAATTGTAGATCATTACCAAAGAATATTATATTACACCTATCCAAAAGGATTTTGTGACACAAAAGATACTAACAAGTAAAATAGGTAAGTCTTGACAAATTGACAATCCATGTCCCAAGTATCAGAAGCAAGCAGACTAAGGGCGTGTTCGGTATGAACCAAAATATTTTCTTCCGTTCGGCATGTAAACCAAAAAGTATTATCTTAAAAGAAGAAAATGAGGTGTGTTGGAGGGTGGGGAGGACACAATCAACGTGGAATGCCACTTGTGAAACTTGTTTCCACTACTACTTCCAGTAGGAAGTCTTTTCTTTATTTCGGTTATGTCATCCATTCCCTTGTTTATTATCCTTTATCTTGAGCCGGGGGTCTATCGGAAACAGCCTCTCTACTTCTTCGGAGGTAGAGGCATGGACTGCGTACATCTTACCCTCCCCAGACCCCACGTTGTGGGAATACACTGGGTTTGTTGTTGTTGTTGTGGGTACGGTCTGTCAGAAATAGTCTCCCTAGCCAACAAAGATAGGATAAGGTATGTAAATATACCCAGTTACACTAGATTTATTTTTGTTGTTTTCCTGTGGAAAATGTTTTCAAAAAAAAAATTTTGAGCAATGAACGTGGAAAAATAGGCGAACACACTCTATGTACAGTAAGGACAATATATATGGATTCAGACAGATGAACCAAATAAGATACTTCGAACATAAGCGATTAGGTTAAACTTGCTAACCGGGAAACCATTACATGATGGGGGTGGGGAAATAATCATAAACTCTAAAAACACACAAACATACCAACTCCTCAATGCTACCTGTGCATTACAATTGCAGTATATCCTTACTTGAAATTCAATCAAGGAACAAAACATACAGATAAACTCAAGACAACCATTATAAAAAAACGATTTTACCCTCCAAGATCAAAACTTGACCTCAAAAAACAATAAAATTCAAACAAATAGCACAAACCTCAATGCACCATGTCCCAAACATAACATCTTTGACATGCCTTAAACTCCCAAACATGGCCATCAATATATGTCTTTGCTGTTCATAAAAGTTACTACGCTCCTCTTCCTTAGGAATCTTAAAGTGATAATCCAGCTTAGCAGAAACACAATTCATCACATTTTTCAACTGAATATTCATTCTAAAACACCCCTTTAACTCCAAAACCTTAACACAGGGTGCTTCAATTTCAACTTCAAAATCCAAGGTACTCACTTCCCTATACCCATTCACCACCAACTTACTCACCTTCCCACCCACTAAATCCAAACGCTTAAACCCCCAACAATTATCCAACTCCAACAACTCCAAACACGGACTACCAACAACAACTTTCCTCACCATATCGTCACGAAATTCCATCGACCCAATTCTTAATTCCCTCAAAGAATCCCATCTAACAACCTCAATTTTCTCAAATCTACAAGAAACCCAGTTCACCTTTTCAAGAGAAGAGTTCAAAAACAACCTCTTAGGCAAACAATAAGCATCCTCAGCATCATTAGCAAGAATCAAGTTGAGTTCTTTGACTTTATATGAGACAGCAAAAAGGACCCAAACAGTAACATCAGATGTAAAACAACGTTTGAAAGGGAAATCAAGGTGAATTCTTGAAACTGTATTGCAGTTACAGTGTAAGTTAATGAGTGATTTGTCAACAAAAGAAACAAACTTTTTCAAAGAAACTAAGTCTTTAGGACGATGAATGAAATTGAGGAAGCTACTGAAACACCAGAGAGTTCTCCACTGTTTGCAGAGACGGCTTGTCCGAACGACGTCGTCAAAAGGGAGAAAAGAGAGTATGTGAAGAAGAACCGAGTCCGGTAAAGAAGAGAATCGGTCTGAAGCTACTGCCATTTTTTGGTTGAATTTTTGGTTTTTGGGGCTCTTAAGGCTAAAAAAGTGGGTCAGCATGTCAGATGGGTCGGGTCGGGTTGGATTGGAATCTATTTAGGATCGTAATTTGGAAAAAAGACAGGTGATTATTTTAAGGGAAAAGGACAAAAACGATACTTCAAATTAAATTATTTTCATGAAAATGATCATAGAATTTAAATTTCACTTTCTACCCATTTCAGTTTACTGACTTGTTCTATACCGTTTCTACACGCCTTCTATATAGTTTCTATACAAATCTTATACATATAAATATTCTATACGAAAATTATGCAGTTTTGATACACAATTTATATAATAACTGTATATTTTTTTTACACGTTTTATAAAATAATTATATAATTTTCATACACTTTCTATATATTTTTTATATATTTTTTTTACATTTATATATTTGATAGAACTATACAATTTCTATACATATATCTTATATAGATACATATTCTATTTAACAACTATATCGATTTTATATAATTTAATTATTATTTCTAAACAATGAAAAAAAAACAGAATATTTGATCAGTTAAAAAATTTATAAAAAAAAAATTGAAATATTTTTAAAAAGACCAAATTGTCGAAGTTGAATATTGTATCAGTACTGTATATAGACTGTATCAGTATTGTATATGGACTGTATCAGCATTGTATATAGACTGTATATGAACTATATAGGCCAAAATGACCCAAATTAGAAAATAGCTATAAAGAGGAAATAGTATATCCAACTGATCACTTTTTGAAAAGTTTTCAAACTTAGACTATTTGTTTTAAAAGTGTCATAGAGTGTATTTTTTCCTTATTTTAATAAAACAAATAACCCAAGGTTAACATTTTGCCAAAAATTAGTCAGTCGGCTATTTTATTTTCACATTATAGTCATTTTCTAATTTGGGTCATTTTGACCCATGTAGTTTCGGGACAAGTTATATACCATATTGATACAGTCCATATACAACATGATACAGTTTCCGACTTGGGCCCTTCAACCTTTTTTAAAAGTATAAATAACATAAATGTCAACCCTTTTGAAAGTAATTACACTCTCTCCCACTTTTTAAATTACTTTTCTCTCTCTCACTATTAATATACATAACATAGCCGATATATACATAGCATTCTGTGTATATGTTGAGATTTTTGTAATATGTTTAGAGAGTTGTGATTTTTTGTAATATTGAAAACATAAGTTGTGTACTTGTGTAATTTTTAGTTTTTAAAAATATTTCAGTTTTTTTGCTACAATTTTTTTAACTGAAAAATATTCTGTCTTTGTTTTAAAAATAATAATAATTAAATATAATTGTATAAAAACAGTATAATTGTTATATAAAATATGTATCTATATAAGATATATGTATAGAAATTTTATAGTTCTATCAAATATGTACATGTATAAAATATATATAAGAAAATATATAGAAAGTGTAATAAAACTTATATAATTGTTGTATAAAATATGTAAAAAAAAATTATACAATTATTGTATAAATTGTGTATCGTATAGAATATTTATATGCATAAGATATGTATAGAAATTGTATAGAATATCTATAGAAACTGTATAGAATTAGCCATCAAATTAAAATGGCTAGAAAATGGAATTTAAATTCTATGACCATTTTTTTGAAATTAATTTCGACCAAGTGGCCATTTTTGTCCCTTTCCCTTGTAATTTCGAAGTAAATTGCGGAATTATTTTAGTTGAAACGCACAAATTACTTGGTTATTTGCACAAACATTGTTATTCTGGATGATGCAAGTAGCTTAAAATACCTTGAAACCGGTTAACACAAATCATAACAAGTTATGCTCCTGCTATTGAATTAATAATAACTTTCCGAGACGTAAATTTATATGTTGCACTTATCTTTTGTGTTTGTTATACTGTTCGTTTATTTTGCATATCATACTTTATATGTAATTATTTTTTGTATTGGTTATACTGTTATCGGTCCTTAGCGGTGGGTCTATTAGAAACAATCTCTCTACTTCACCTGATGTAGTGGTATGGTCTGTGTACACTCTATCCTTCTCAGACTTCTATGTGGAAATACACTAAATATGTTGTTGTTGTAGTATTCTCGACTTGATACCATACTTAGTGTCACACCCCTTTTTTTCTACCAAAAAGATTTATATTTTAAGTTTCGAAAGGGTATTTATTATCAAAGTGACAAAAGATGAAATTTTTGTTTCGAAAACGGATTATTTACTTTTAAACTCAGAGTCGCCGCTTGGCATAAATCTGGTGTGCCAAGTCACCTTTGGAAATCCCTTTTCAAAACGATTTTGACTCTTTTCAACTGATCCGCGAACAAAGATTTTGGTTAAGGAATTCTGTTGACCGAGGGAAAGGTGTTAGGCACCCCTCGATCCGTGGTTTGACTACGGTCACTTGGTAGAGCGTATCGGCTAATTTAACACTATGAATGTATAAACCACACAAAACACACAAATCAATCAAACGAAATTAAAAAAAAAAAATAATACCAGTCCGATTTATTCTATCCCAAAATAGAAAAATTGCGAAAATGTAAATATGCCTCGTGTCTTCATCACGATCATCCTCTGCCAACATGATACGTCCGAGCATTCCCCGGTGAATAAACATAAATACCTCGGGGCATTCCCCGGCCAGATGATACATTTGATCCAAAAGCAATAAAACCAAACCATTCAACATATGTCAAGCATTCAAGATTTCACAATTCTTACATTTGCCTACCTCTATCGTTTGCCTAACCATTATCGACTTAAAACATGTGACTATCGAATATAACAAAAGTCAATGCTTATTCCGAATCAAGCGACTATAAATGAATAAATATAGAACTAATATTCACCTTTATCAATGTTTTAATTCTCACCCCAATTTATCCTAACCAATGATTAACACATGCTTCAATTATCTACTCACCTTTCAAAATCCGAAACCAACATCAACCAACACACAACAAAGATTCAAACATCTCAAACAAATCATTCATATTCACGTAAAAGGTAAAGGGAGATAAGATAAAATTAGACCTCAATACCGCTTTCAAACTCAATGCATTATTCGATTAATTCCGGTAGATTCCGCATCCGAAAACACCTTGATTTGAACCTCGACAAAGAACAATGCCAACTCGAATATAGAAAAGACCAACCAGGCAGATTTAAACAAACCGAAACTATGTTCGTAGGATCCCGGATCGCTAATTTCGATCGTCTTCCGATAGATGTCGGTAGAATCAGACTAAAACAAGTAATACTCGGCTATTTCGAGTCGGATTCGAGTAAAAAATGAAGCTGACCAGACTATTCTTATCCTGCCGGAATTCCGGCGACGCTAGAGGTGACGAAGAACTTGGCACATTGGCGTCGGTACTGTTTTCGGCGAGAACCCGCCGAAACAAAGGGTTTATCGCAGGAGTTTACTCCTTTTCTCTCTCACGTTTCACTCAACCTCCTCTCTCTCGCATCTTCTCTCCTTCCTCACGCTCAAATCCTCACTGAATTTCCCTCAATTCTCCTAATCTCTCCCTTACTAATGTGTTTTTGTGTTCGAATGTGGAGAGTGTGTGCAGAAAGGGTGTGTGTATATAGTGGTTAATGGATTTTGTGCGTGATCTATGTGGATACTGTGAGGATTTTTCTATGTTTGTGCGTGGATTAGTGCATAGCTATGACAGTTGTGTGTGCTTTGATGACGAAGAAATAAAAAGAAGCCAAAAAAAAATATTTTTTTCTGCTGGTCAAGAGAAAGGAAGAAGAATGGCCTCCCTTTTTTGTTCCCTGTGGGCCCCTCTCTATATTCTCTCCATGGATATGTAATGGTGCACCTGTATGTATATCTGTTCTCCCCCTTTTCAGAATGGAAGAAGATGATTAAATAAATGGGTATCTTTTGATATAGCGTGTGGACCCCTCCTTTTTTGTTCTTTTTTCGTGAGTTGGTTAAGAAAAAATGAATATAATGTGAGGGGTAGTGGTGAGGTGGGGTACGGTAGCTAGGTGTCCACTTATAATTGGAGAGGTTGTTATGATAAGGTTAAAATAAGGTACAATTTGTTAAAGGTTGTTGGTTTTTTTTGTCATTTTATAGAGGGATAATTTCATGGTTGAGGGGTACACGATAGGATAAGGTAAAAATGAGTAAAAGTGATATCGGGGAGGGACAAAATTAGGTGTCTACACTTAGTAGCATGCTTAAGGAGCTAACAACCTGAAATTTTTCTAGGTGTTAAAAAGGACTTAGTCATATTTTAAGCTCCTGAACTTCAACGATTTCAAAATCGATCTTTCCGATCTCAATACATGAATTTTTAAGTTGATTCATATTCAGGAGTGTAAAGAAGTTGTCTCGGGGGAATTTTTGGATTTTTCAGACGACGTTTGAGGAGTGTTTGGATGATCAAAACAATATCCCAACGCGATATCGTCGCATCGCGCTAGAAATTGAGTCGGTGGGGGTTGACGCGTCGCGTCGCCTATAGCGTTAGGGGGACCGACGCGACGCGATGGGTAGCGCATTGGGTGCCCAGTTCGTGTTAATAATTTTCGGGTCTAGAAGGATAATTCAATCTTTTTTCTTCGTCTTATCTCAGCCATAACACGAAATCAAGTCGTGCTTAGGGCATATCATTCCAAAAACCACTCAAATTCCCTCAAAACTAAACCCTAACTTCCCTCACAAAGATCTAGAGTCAATCCTTAAGTTCAAGATTTTCAAGAAACGAATCAAGATTCGGGTTTCATCTTTCAAACCAAGTAATCTAAGGTACGTGGGCCTGTCCTAATCTTATGAGCACATGTTTTTATGAATTTAAGAAAGTTTTAAAAATCCCTTAAGCATGTATATGATTATAAGCGTGGGGTTTTCGTTTTTAACAAAGAGCATGCATTGTGATAACAATTTGAAAAAAAACATTGAAGGATCATGAGGTTACTTGGTTCCGGGGCCCGGGCCGAGTATTTTTTAAAATGGGCCTGGCTAACCGGCTATATGGCCGTTTTTGGGTCCAAACGGCTAGTTTGGGCCCATTTATTAAAAACAAAAAACAAAAAACTTTAAAAAATATTTTTTAATCCCAAAAAAAAATCTATAAATACCCTACAACTTCAAATCATTTTTCACACAATTTTTCACTCTCTCAAATCTCATTCTCTCTCAAATCTCAATTCTCAATTCTCAAATATTTAATATATTTAATTTCTTAAAGTGTTCACTTTAATTTTTTAATTTTTCGTTTACAAATTACGAGCGGAAGTTTCTAAAGTCGCAATCTTCGGATACTTCCAAAATTTGGTATTGTCGTTCCATCTCTTACGTTTAATTTTTATTTATTGTATTAATTGTTTAATATTTAATTTTATTATATTTGTGTATTTTGAATATTTTTAGTTTAATTTAATTTATATTATGGATAAATTAAGAAACCCCGCAGTAGGAGATGCTAACGTTAGATCTGAATCAGTTAATCTCCCTTCCCGTCCTCCCAATGCCCCAAAACCTCGTAAAAGAATTAGTATTGCATGACAATTTTTTGAACGTATATCAGATATTGAGGTGCAATGCAATATTTGTTAACAAATATATAAGCATAGAAGTGGAGGCAAGCAAGGGGGTACGGGTACGTTAATGAGACATGTAGCTGAAGATCACAAAAGAGAGTTAAATATTGCAAAAGGTGGTGGGGATGTTGGTGGGTCAACGCAAACTAGAATGGACCCAGTAACCAGTCACGTAGCGAAGAAGTATAATAAATTGAGGGATCGGGAAGAAATAGCTAAAATGGTAGCTGTGGGTTGTTTGCCTTTTAATTTTCCTTCTTCTGATGCCTTTATTCGTTATATACAAGCAATTTATAATCCTATGTTTAACGGTATTCCTAGAACTACTTGTCGGTCTGATATTTTTAGACTTCATTCACAATATTGTTTTTATTTATCAACATTGTTAAAAAATATTCAATGTAGATTGTCCCTAACTTCTGATCTTGGTCGTGCTGTAAATAAAAATGATTATTTAACCGTTACTTGTCATTGGATGGATAGTAATTTCGTGATGCAAAAACGTATTCTTGCTTTTTTATATGATGAAGATCGTAAACATACTGGACAATTTATTGCTGATTCTATTGTTAAAATTGCCGGATATTATGGTATCGAAAATAAAATTTTATGTATTGCTTTTGATAATGCTTCTAACAACAACACTGCTATAAAAAAATTAAAATCTACGCTATCTTCGCCCTTGCCTGAAATTTTTCATATTAAGTGTGCATGTCATATATATAATTTAATTGTAAAAGATGGTCTTGAGTTTTTTGAGTTTTATATTGAAAAAATTCGCCTTGCTGTTGGTTTTATTCAAGAAAATAATCGTAGATCGAGAATTAGAGAATTTAAAGTTAAATGTCAAGAAAATGGACTTACACCGATTTTGATGCCTGAGGAAATTGATACTAGATGGAATTCTACGTATAAATTTTTAAAAACTTGTTATAAATATAGAATTCCTATTACACTAGCTTTTAACCAACATTGCGGTTCATTTGCTGATTCTGCTGATTGCATGCTACATAATTCTGATTGGGTTGTAATTAATGATCTTGTTAAGTTTTTAGAAAAATTTTATGTAGCTACGGTTGAATTTTCCGGTGCTTATTATCCTACTGTTTGTAATATTTTGGCATATATAGCCGATATTTCTGGTTTGCTCAAAGAATATAAAAATAAAGAAGGTTATAAAGAAGTTGTTGGCGCCATGTTTACGAAATTTAAAAAATATTTTTTCCCAATTCCCCCTATTTACTTGATTGGTGCTATGCTAAATCCATGCATGAAATATAATAATATGTGCCACTTTAGTACTCTTATTTATACTAACTTATAAATAAATACTAACCATGATTCTGAACAAGTACAACCTGATTTGTGGACGGGTACGGCTGATGCAAAGGATTACATAGAAAAATTATATAATTACTATGCTGATTTATTTGATTTAGCCGTACCTACAAATATCACTCCAACTGTCGCTCCTCATCCTCCCGAGGAGCCATCATCTTCTAAAAGGCCGGCACATAGTGGTTTTTCTGATTCATTTTATGATTTAAATTGTTGGAACAGTATTGATGAGAGAACCTACACATCAACTTATCGGGAAGAGCTGAAATATTATCTTCGGACGGCACCAGAGGATCGCAGACGACGGATCAACACGTTGGATTGGTGGAGGAGTAATGAAACACAATATCCTGTGCTTTCAAGATTAGCTAGAGATATCTTGAATATTTCAATGTCAACCGTTGCATCAGAGAACGCCTTTAGTCAGGGACGACAGCAGCTTGGAGACAACCGACACTCATTGGGAAGCAATGCAATGAATATTCTAGTTTGCCTCAGAGATTGTATTAGAGCGGAAAGAAGAAATCAAGGAATGGAACCGGAGCCTAGCGCCGAGCTGAAACTTGAAGAAATTATGACTTCACGGGAGAACTCAGCAGAATCAAGTCCAATGCATGGTTTTGCCCCCGTTGACTTCGACTATCCTATGCAAGTTCCCATTAATATTAACATGAATGAGTTGGAAAAAATGATGCATAATTTATAGATTTTTCATTCATGTAAATTATAAATTTTGGATCATTTTGCAATCAATAAAATTCCCCAAATTCATTCACTCCTTAGTCCTTGCTTTTTATATTTTTTCATTTAACGATTTAAAATTTTAAATTGAATTTCTAGTTTTCTACTTTAAATTAAAAACTTACTTCTAATATATTATTAATTTACTACCAAATATTATTAATTTATTATATTAAGTAGCATATGTTTTGTATATTTGTGCATATATCTTCTATAGAAGTGTATATTTAACGTCTACATGTGTATATGTTTTATAAATTGGTATATAAGTATATCTATATATATTGTAATGTATATATAATGTAGTATATTTTATAAGTAGTAGAATATATACATTGAATGGTGTGTATACATAGAATAGACTGTATATATATGAATAGATCTTCTATAGACATGTATATTTAACGTATACATGTGTATATGTTTTATAAATTAGTATATAACTATACAAATATATATTGTAATGTATATATATTATAGTATATTTCATTTAAAGTATTACATATACATAGAATAGACTGTATATATATGAATAGATCTTCTATAGACATGTATATTTAACGTATACATGTGTATATATTTTATAAATTAGTATATAACTATACAAATATATATTGCAATGTATATATATTGTAGTATATCTCATTTAAAGTAATACATATACATAGAATAGAGTGTATGTATGTGAATAGATCTTCTATAGACGTGTATATTTAATATATATATGTGTATATATTTTATAAATTAGTATAGAACTATACAAATATATATTGTAATGTATATATATTGTAGTATATCTCATTTAAAGTATTACATATACATAGAATAGAGTGTATATATGTGAATAGATCTTCTATAGACGTGTATATTTAACGTATACATGTGTGTATATATATATATATATATATATATATACTGTAGTATATTTTATTTAAACTTTATAGTTTAAAGTAGTACATATATATTTGGATGGTGCGTATATATGTGTAATTGTGTATATGTGTATATATTTTTTAAATTCTAATGTAGTATATACTATATATATATTGTTTAACGTATTTATAATGTATATAGGTGGGCATATATAATATATATTGAATTTTTTTTATTTTTATTTTTTTTATATTTTTGACCGATTTTTTAATCGGGTTTGACCGGGTTTAGGTGGGTTTGACCGGGTTGAGTTAAGTGGGCCGGGTTAGGGTGGTTTTTTATTTTTTTACTGTTGGGCCCGGATCGACCCAGCCCACTTAGACCCCAACCCGGACCCGGACCGGCCCTTAACCCGGTTAAATAACACGGGCCGGTTCCGGGTTGGCTCGGCCCGACCCACTTGACAGCCATAGTGCTGAAGTAAATTGAGTTACAAAGAAAAGAAATGTGTTTGAAACTCAGCATACTATGCCCATGTGTTTTCAAATGATTTTGTAATGCCGTTTTTATAAAAGCTCTCACCTATGTTGTATAAAAATGTATATTGTTTTTGGATTGCTCTGCGTACCAGTACATCTGTATTAACCGTATATTTCAGAATCTGAGGCACAGTCCCGGAGTCCTGCTAAGCAGTAGATTGGGGTGTCCAAGACTTGTAGTTGGTGAACCTTCTCTATTCCGGAAGGTCTGGTTATTAGAGTTTGTCATTTCACTTTGTTTTATGGTTCGACTGAGAGCTTTGTCTCAATTTTTAGACAGATGTTGATTTTCATATCGTTAGAGATTTCGCAGACTGGTGTCAGGTGTTTTGAATGTTATGAACCTAATTTCGTATTATTCAGCTGAATTAAGAGATTGATCATGTTTCCGTCTTATTATATTTTTTGCATTTTCTTATAATATATGAATGATGTGCATGATTGCCAGATAGAGATGGACACCCGAGCTTTTATGGTTCAGAATGTTCGTTGAGGTCAGAGCTTTGGCTCAGATCGTGACAAATATCCCATAAATGCATGTCGTTTACTAGGAGGGCATAATGTATTCAAAGAAAAATAGCACAAATCCACATATAAACTCTATTATCGTACATTACTTATGTCACCAGAGATTAAAGTCCAATTTCAAAAAACAAAAAAGGAAAAAAAAAGTTAAATTTATGCCAAACGAATTTGGTTTGAATAGATAAGTGTACGGTCAGACTCCTCGTCACTTTATTATAACGACATTTCTCTATAGTGGTTTGATTTTCTTTGTAATCAATTTTTCATGTTATGTTTTACTTCTTGTTTCTAATAAATTTTTACAGTGACATAAATAAATTGCAAGTACAAATAAAATTTGAAGAAACATAAATTTTTTATTGATAAACAACTTGGGTTCAAAATTTTTGGACAATAAAATTTTTGAAACCGAAAAATGATAATCGAGGTAAGAAAAATACTGCAACAATCATTTTATTGATTTCAATAAGTGAGTGTTACAATCTCTATGAATTCTCTGATTCGCCTTTTCAAATATAAATTCAAGGGTTTCGAGCTTGATCTTAAATTTGAACTTGATTTGTAGATTTGATGGATTTAATCCTGACTTGTGCTTGAATTCAATGACTTTTGAGCTTGTTCTTGAATCTTGCGGTCTTGATCTTGAATTTTGATGAACTGGATTTGAATATTCGATCAATTGTATTAAGCATCCTAATTTGGTGATGTGGTATAATTTTTATTCGATCAATTGTGTTAAGCATCCTAATTTGGTGATGTGGTATAATTTTTATTCTTCAATAGTTTAAGTAATAAATAAATGACTAAAAGTTCTCTAACACCGACAAACATAACAAAAGCGGGCCATCTTTATATTTTCGTATCATAATATTCTACAAGTTATACCACTAAAGCATAGTAAGCTATGCTCTTATATCGAAATAATAAATAATTTTTTGGGGCATCAATTTATACGTTCGTTTGCTAATATCGTACAAGTTAATGTCATACGTCGAGAGGCACAATATATTTTTAAAAAATCTATTTCCAAAAAAAAAAAAAGAATACATACATACTAGCTCAATATGTATGCACCAAAAAGCTCTCAATGTTATACTCTCTAAAAAGGATATATATA
Source organism: Capsicum annuum (assembly GCF_002878395.1). NCBI lineage: Eukaryota > Viridiplantae > Streptophyta > Magnoliopsida > Solanales > Solanaceae > Capsicum > Capsicum annuum. The sequence continues at coordinate 131,344,304 of NC_061112.1, read as the reverse complement.
TATATATACACACACGCACCAAAAAGCATAACTCTACTTTTAAAACACTACAACAAAACTTATGCGACATAAGTAATTAATTTCTACAAAGCTTATTGAGGCAGGTACAAAAAAACTTTAAATGCCAAGCGAATTAGGTCTGAATATTTCAAAATATATACTTTGATCGAGAATTTTCATAAAAGAGTGGCAGGAGCTAAAATTAAACAAGCCGTGCAAAAACTTGTAATTCTCATTTTTTCTATTGTTGTTTAATTTGTACATGAAAAAAATAATTGCAAGTTACCCATTACAAGCACAACTCCAAGTGTACACATTTGAAGTTGAAAAATCGCGCTCGTCTGAAGGTGGTCGTTTGAAGGCCAAACATCAAACGTGAACTTAATGAAACCAAACTTCAAAGAATTTTTATTGGAGTTAATGACTTTAACATGACTTCAAAAAAGATTGCTAAGATCAATCTGAAGTATTTTTAACTTAAGTTGATTGACATCAAGTGCGAGACATATAAACGTCAAGCAATAAATTAAGAACCATTAATTTATATAATCCACTTCAACCAGCAGTCACAACAAGTCAACAACAACATATTCAGTATATTTCACAAAGTGAGGTCCGGGGAGGTGGGTAAATTGTATGCGGTCCATACCACCACTTCATACGAAGTAGAAACTTACTGTTTCATATAGACGCCAGCGCGGAATAATCCTCTAAACTAGCTAGTTTGGAATTGAAGCTTAGTTGATTGACTCAAAAAAGGAAAAAATATCGAACCTAAGTAAAAAAACACACAAAGTTTATTGTTAAATTTACTTTTAGTAGAAAGAAGAGAACACAATAACAACATCCTCAGAAGACCTGGGAAAGCTTAGCAACTTCTGTGTAACTCTAGCATGCTGCATGGGGTAAATCGATATTCCATACTTGAAGGGAGTAAGGATGATTTTCTCAAGCACTATCCCATTCTTCAGAACAGCTTCCAGAAATGGCATGATCTGGTCAAAATAACAACTCTCATATATCCAGGTCCCATAAATCCTTAAAGTCTTGAGACGCCGCCCCCAACAAGGTCTTGATATCCAGTAATTTTCTCCAGTAAGGTCATTAGAGTCCTCATTAAACCCCGAGTTATTCTGCAACATAATGTTTCAAAGGTAATTAACAAACTCACAACCCAATGTTTTCAGATTCAAACTATGTATGCATATGCATGCATGTAAAAAGAAAAGTATGTGTATGTGAAGATCACGGTCATTCTGAACTCACTCACTCTAGATAAGCGATGGTTGAGCAAATTAAATAATCAAGAGGTTAGAAGAAGAGCTATATAGTAGAAGAAGGGACATTTGCATACGTGTTCGAAAGTGGATCCATCACTGCTTATGATCAAGATCTCGACCTGAGGACAACTTTGTAGAAGGATTGCTGACCCAGGACGCTCCAATTCACCCAAACGAGTGTGCAAGGTCAAGTATTTGCATTTCATCAATGGGCATCGCCAGTTTCTACTCTCTAATATAGTAAGCACCTAGGGCAATTAATTATCATCACAAGTTAGGTTTAGAGGTTAGTGTATTGAAGATATAATTAAGTAAATAAAAATGTATTTTCTCAAACAACTTAGAACTTTAGATAAAATGGTCACACAATTGAACAGTATATCATAACTTTACATAAAATGGTCACATAATTGAACAGAATATCGCAGTAAATGCAGTATGTTGAAGATATAATTAATTATTCCGAAGGAAACAACTCAGGAAACAACAGTAGCAACAGCATAGCCTAAACCAATACCAAGCACACAATGCAACCCCACACCTTATTTAATTACCGATCCCCAAACAAGTCCTTACATATGTGTCCCTTTTTAGCCACGCTCAAAACTTTAATTGACTACAAATGTAATTTGCTAACTTCCCATATATGTCTATCATAGCCATATTCATAAGAATTCACGAATTGTCAAAGTTCCAACTTATTACTCCCTATTTCTCAATTTGCTTAATCTACTTTTCATTTTAATTTCAATTTTTTATATGACATGTTTAATATCACAAGATTAAAAGATATTTTGAAATATTTAACATATTTTTAATTTAAGAAACAAAATTCACAAGTTTTTCTTTATTATCTTAGATTTCTTGTCAAGTCATGCTAGGCAAAACAAACTGAAACTAAGGAAATATTATATTTGCAAGAAGTTTTAATTATTCAAGCAGGTTTAAAGTAATGACAAAGAAAGAGTTGTTTGAAGATCCGTATCTGTTCGAAAGATGGCGCTACATACCTGCTGAGACCAATGAATGTAAAGGTACAAATAAAGAATAATGCTTCTGAATCAAAAGGAAGAGCAGTAACACCGACATAATGGCGTTGCTATATAGTATACAACGACACTTCCAATAAATTAAATCCACGCGTGAAGTATGAAAGAGTAAAGTTGACGCAAATCTTAATGGGGTAGAGAAGTTGTTTTTGAAACACCTTTGGTTTAGTGTAGCAAATTCAAGTATAAATAAGAGAACAATAATGAAGAAAATATGACAACTAACAAGAAAACAGTACAAAATTAATAGAAAAATAATAATCAGTCATAGTGTGATAATCGAAACGCAATAAACAACAATAATGGTCGATATCTACAACTAAACCCTTATAAGCTACAATACTACAACTAGTGCACGACAATATTCCTAAACCCGACAAACCGTCTACTTTGTTAGGACATGTGGTATTTTGATGATTGACAAGAGGCCATGGAATAAGTAAGAATAACTGATTCACGAAATTTTTTTTCGAAAGAGTTCAACTTGCAAGAGGACTTTTTTGTGGGTATAGTCGCATGTGCAAAAATGACCGAACGGAAGTTACTTCAAATAAACATAATGAGATCACCATGCTGAAAGAAGAGTTAATGTTTGACAACTAAACTCAAGAAGAAAGTCTAAGAAGCATGGAAGTCCTAGTGGAGTTAAAAGTATACTTTATTGTGGAGATCAATTACAAATATAAATATACAAGAATTTTCAAAACGAGATTTATGCACTTATACTGAGAGAAAAAAGTTAGAAAACGAGCAAATAAGCACAATATTTCAGAGAATTTTGCCTAGCCATCCAAGTGTTGCCAGTCCGAAGAACCTATTCCATAGCACTATGTTTTACTGTTTTGATTATTCTAGTTTTGAGTTTTGTTCGATCGAGTTGTAATTTTCATGTTTTCTTAGTGTCGGTATGTTATAAATCGATTTAGGAGTATAGTCTTCAAATTGGGATAACTTGAAGACTTGAAAACACAAATCTTGGGAGATTTGTGTTTTTTTTTTTAGGAATTAAAGTTAGTTCCTAAGTTTGCCAGAGTTATGTAATCTGAATTTCAAATTTGGGAAAATTTGAAGTGAGATTCAATAGTCTGAGAGCTTGAATATTAGGAATTAGAGTTTATAATAATTTCTTAGGTTACATGGTTTGTAATCTTTTGAGAGGCTCATTATGTTTAGTGAAGTTGGGGTTAAATCATGTCGAGGTATAGGTTTTGCCTTTTTATATTTTCTGTAAGTCGGGTATTTTCCACATAAAACTATCATGTTCATAACTTACTGTCTTTATTGTTTTCATTGAAACATGTAAAGCAATCCGTTTCACTCACACGCAACTCACAAGTTAAATTCACTAAAATGCCATGTCGTATAAAATATAATACTCTAATACGCGTCCTCCACATTCCCCTATCTAATGTCTTGTTCTCGGTAACATGAATATGTACCATGTCTTGTCTAATAACCTCTCCTGATCAATACTTCTTCCGCCTACCTCTATTCCTTTTCATACTTACTATATCCAACCTCTTGCACCTCCTCGATCATTGGATCATCTGAACCTCGCCTCATCACATTTTCAAACCATCTCAATCTCGCTTAATTACCTCATCTTGTCTACCACAAAGGCCATTCCCACTTTATTATCTTGAATAACCTCATCATTCCTGATTCTATTGCACTTATTATGTCCACACATATATCTCAACATCTCATCTCTGCGACATGCATCTTCTAAATATGAAAGTTTTTGACAGACTAACACTCCACCCCATACAACTGTATGTTTTCCTTCTTAATTAATGAAAAAAACAAAAACATCTTATAACTCTCCATGATAAATCTGTGTAAATATTCGTAAGTCGTATATATTTAATTTATGGAATAAAAGAGTTACTACTACATAAATGTTACGCGTTCATTCTTAATAACAATATGATTTCTTACAAATGTAACTTTGTGAAAAGATATTTAGGAGTCTTGAAAGTTACTTGACTTTATGACTTTGTCATTAATTAAAAAATAATGTTACATTATGTACATTAACTCTGTTTCTCTTCCTTCACTCTTTTGATGGATGAAACATAAATGATATACCTATTTAAGCAACATCATTTGTAAGCTAAACATATAGACACAGAGAAAATAAATGCTCTCTCCTTCATCTATTCTCTATCTCTATATTGGCTTCCTTTCTTTGTGAATTTCTGGGTACTTTGTTTCTTTGTGCAACTCCAAACTTTCAGCCGTGAGTGTACATGTTTTGAATTAGCCGTAAACCTTGGAGCGACCAGCTACAACGATTTGCACCAAAGTTCGATCGAAATTGCTTTTAAAGTAGTGACTTGTCAGAACACATTGTTTGTGACTATTCTCTTACTATTATTTCAGTTCCAACATAAATATTGTATGCAACTTCAGACATTTATTTTTTGGTAAGTTATGAAACTTTATACATTTCACATTGTGCAACAACAATTCTTTTATAAAAATTGTAGGACTATTGCATAGGATTTAAGCTACAACAAATGAAGTATACATATTTTTAATATTATGACTGTAATTTAACTTGTTATAATAGGCTCATCGATCATCATTTTTATCAAGTTATCAATAAATGTTTATCCTATAGATTTTCCTACAATTAAGTGATATGATTGTGTAAATAATTAATCCACATCATCACTATGAGAAGTATCAACACTCAGGGAAACAAATAAATTAAGAACTGTCAATTTTTAATGACTAGATGAACTAGAGAGGTTTAGGTCAAACCTGCAGGCACCATGGCCCAATGGAGAGTTTCTCAACATGACCCAAAGATACAAGGAGATCTTTTAACATTTTCTGGTCAGTCCTAACATCACTTTCATCGTCTTCATGTTCCCTACCGAAATATCGCTTAGCATGGACTAGAGCTTGTACATTCTGAAGAACAGGAATTTTCTTATAAAGACACGCACTAATCTCCAGCGAAGTAACATTCCTAGCCCAGATTGTCAGCTCTTTATCAGCATCGTCATCGCCATCATTATCTTCATGTTCTTGTTGCCAGTATTCCCTGATAACCAACTTCTTCACACTGTTCGAATTAATGTGAAAAGCAGGAACCCCAAAACACATACAAAACTTGAGAGATTCCAAACCAGGACATCCAGAACAGATGACATCAACAACTTCTAAGCTCAATTTGGCATACCAAAGAGCTAAAACCCTAAGAGCAGTCCAATAAATCCCCTCCTTCGGTACAAGATTACAATTGGATAACTTCATTTTACGTAAACACACATTGGAATACATAAGCTGGGGTAAGCTATAACCCTCTTCTAAACCCCGTCTCCTCAGCAGATTCAAATCCACTACCTCAACAGACTTAATCTTCACAAAAATCATCCATCTATTAACGTGGTCAACAAATCGATTGCTGTAAAGAAACTCAACCGCAAATTCATTCAATTTACTAGGCTTTGAGAGAATCAATGTATCATCAGTGGATTTTATAAATTCAGTTACATCACGATTCGATTCAGGAGAGTGGCTGAAACATAAGTTGTGTGCTGAAGTCCACAAAAGGCGCCACCTTTTAGACAAAACTCCAGTTCGTATAACATCTTTCATCTCAAAGGATGAGAGGATGTGAAAGAGGAGATGGTCTGGTAAGGCGCTAAGACGATCTGGTTTGTCATCCATTTTACGGAGTTTATTAGTATCATAGCATTGATCAACATAAGCAGTTTTCCCAATTTCACTTTCAGAATGAGACATGATGAAGGAAAGAGGAGCCTAGGGTTTAACAAGTAGTAGAGCGGTATTTCCAGGATTATCAGCATTTATATATAGTGGATACAACCTCCATTTTTGGCAACTTCACTCACTAAGTTACTTTTTAAGAAAGATAATAAATTCATTAAGGATAAAATAAATATTTTAAAGTAAAATTATTAATGAATATATAAATATGTCATTTTTTTTAAGATTGACTAAAAAGGAAATTAAGTCATATAAATTTAAAAAGAGAGAATATATTATTTTGGAATAACCTTCACTCCTTCAGTATTCTATTTGATATTTTCAATGTTCGATTTGGATATAGTAAAAGCGGATATCAAATATATTGAATTTTAAAATCCGCTAAGAAAGCCATTTAATATGCCTAATTTAATAAATTATTTTAGGTTAACCTTTGATATTCGATTTTATATTTTTGGAAGTTCGATTTCGTTAGTGTGTGGATATCAAATAGAGTTTAAATTTTATGCATCGTTAGTGTATAAGATTTTTACACCATTTGATAATGTTAAAGATAAACATAGTAACTTTATTAAGTAATTAATAATATCCCTTTTTAAATATGATTATAATTATGACAAAATATATAGTCAAAAAAAGTTTAGTACTATTTGAGCTCTAACTAAAATTAATTCATTTTTATCTTCTTAACCAACTTTATCTTTTTTCTAAATCAAAAACTTTTTATCCATTTTTCTCAATATCATACTTATCCTAAGTATATAATTTTTTAGTGCCACAAATGATTTCTACATTTTTGTTGCTTCTTATTATGAAATTATGGCAAGAAAATTGATGCCAATATAACCACTAAAATAAATTAAATGCAATTATCAACCCTGAGAAACTTCACGAACAACTTGAAAATATGATTGGACTGAAAATGATTGAAGAATTAATACAGTGGAAGTACACACAAAAATTAAAGAAATAAAACAAGAAGTCAATATTGATATAGGAGATTTAGAGCTAACTGACTTTAACTTTATGGATAAATTAAATCATTATTTGGCATTCACCATTTAAGATTTTTAGAGATTAAATTTAAAAAGATAATGGGACATTGAATGAATCATGAGATAAGTAGCTAAGAGATTGCGGAAGATGGAAAACTTTGAAGAGGAAAATGGGAAACTTTGAAGAGGAAAGGAAATATAATTTCTGAAATAAAAAATTAATTAAAAATTAGTTGATAACCTACTATAACATATTAATATGACATAATGATGGAAAAAAATAATAAACTGACAATACATAAAATTTAAACTCTATATTTCTTATTTATATCCGGAACATAACCATTCTATAAGGACCACGGTCAGAAATTTCATTGACAATCAGAGATGGGATACGAGAAACCTTCATGATGTTCTCCCTGATTGGATCTGTCAGCACATATACACTATCAAAATAGGTGCTCCTGACAAAAATGACTGCATCATTTGAAAATCAGCTGCTGATGGAATTTTTTCCAACAAAGAAGCCTGGAACAACATCAGAGTACAAATGCAATTTGACCAGATGATAAATAGAGTTTGGCATAAAAAAGCATTCCCTTTAAATTATCTTTCCTTTCTTGGAGACTTATTAAAAATAATTTTTCATTTGCTAACAATTCAGTTTGCAAGTTTGTTAATGATATGCCAACCAATTGTTTTTGTTGTGCAGTTGCAGTAACAGAAATTATCCAACGTTTCTTCTTTGAGAGTGAGGTTGCACAAACTCTTTGGAAATATTTTCTACAGCCATTGAGCATCAACTATCAAAGAAAATCCTCAAGGATTTTCCTACAAGATTGCTGGAGTACTCCAACCAAGAATGCTATTCACAAGCTGATCGTTCAATTTTGTGTTCGTCTTTCGGCTCCACCTCCATTCCTTGGTTTCTTCATTCTGCTCTAATCCAATCTCTAACGCAAACTAGAACATTCATAGCATTGCTTTCCAATCTGTTGTCATCCCTGACTAAAAGCGCTCTCCGATGCAATGGTTGACATTGGAACATTCAATATATCTTTAGCTAATCTTGAAAGCACATGTTATTGTCTTTCATTATTCTTCCACTTATCCAATGCGTTGATCCTTGCTCTACGATCCTCTGTCGGCTGTCGAAGATAATACCTAAGCTCTTCTCAATAATTTGTTGTGTATGCTGTTGAGTGAGAAACTCTGTCCAAACATTTCAATCATATAAGTAATCAGGAAAATCAATATGTTCCAGCCTTTTAGAAGATGATGACTCCTCAGGAGGTTGAGGAGCGACAATTGGAGTGATATTTGTCGGTACAGCTACATCAAATAAATCGGCATAATTAGTATATAATGCTTCTATGTAAATGTTCGCATCACTCATAGTCGTAAATAAATTCGATTTTTCTTAAGGCTCTATTTCTAAGGAATTATAAATAACAGTACTAAAATCGCACATAGTATTATATTTTATACATAGATTTGGTATAGCACCAACCAAGTAAATCGGGAGAAGAGAAAAAATACTTTTTAAATTTAGCAAACATAGCAAATAGCTTCTTTGTAACCTTCTCTATCCTTATATTCTTTAAGCAAACAAGAAATGTTGGCTAAATAAGCTAAAATATTGCAAACAGTAGGATAATAAGCATCAAAAAATTCAACCATAGCTATATAAAATCTTTCAAAAAACTTAACAAGATCATCAATTGCAGTCCAATTAGAATCATGTAGCATACACTCAGAAAAAGAACCATAAAATTGATTAAAAGTCATTGCAATAGAAACTTTATAAGTAAGACAAATTTTTAAATAGGTATAAGTAGCATTCCATCTAGTATCATATTCTTCACGCATTAATATCGGTCTAAGTCCATTTTGTTCACATTTAACTTTAAATTCTTTTACTCTACCTCTTCAATTATTTCCTTGAATAAAGTCAACAACAAGTCGGAGCTTTTTAATATAAAGCTCAAAAAATTCAAGATGATCTTTTACAATTAAATTATATATATGACAAGCACACTTAACTTGAAATATTTCAGGTAACGACGGAGAAAGGTCAATTTTTAACTTGTCAATAGCCGCCTTGTTGTTAGATGTATTATCAAAAGCAATACATAAAATCTTTTCTTTCAATACCATAATAATCTACTATTTTAGTAATAGATTCCGAAATAAATTTTTCAGTATATCTACGATCTTCATCATACAAAAAAGCTAAAATACGTTTTTGCATAATAAAATTATTATCTATTTAGTGACAAGTAATGGCTAAATAATTATTTTTATTAACAACACGACCAAGATCAGAAGTTAGAACAATTTTACATTGAATGTTTTTTAATAATGTAGATAAATAATAAATATATTGTGCATGGAGTCAAAAAATATCGTTTTAACAAGTGCTTTTAGGAATACCATTAAACAAAGGATTATACATTTCTTGAATATAATGAATAGAAGCATCCGAAGAAGCAAAAGTGAAAGGCAAACAACCTACAACTGTAATACCTCGCACTTTCCTAATTTAGTTAATCTCTTAGTGTATGAGAGTTTCTAAGTAGAACTTTCAATACACTTAGAATTTCCAGTTTAAGACTCACGAAAGTGTAGAAAATCCTGTCAGCTTCCCAACGATATAAATTTTTGCCCAAATCCGATACTCGGATGAGAAGTTGTAGCATTTTTAGCGAAGCAGTCTGTCAAAATGAGCAGCACCGCATCACAGTGAGATCAAAATGACATTCATCAGTTTCCAGTGAATCACCACTATAGTACCGCATATCGGTGAAGTTTCAGTTTCCAATTTGCATTTTTCAGTGTGTCAATGCAATAGCGTCGCATAACGTCAGAGGGCCATTTCGCAATTGTCAATTTCCAGTAAAGCACCGCGATTGCCATCGCATCGTGCCAAGGTCTCAGTTCGGGATCGTCCAATTTCAGTGGCGCAACGCGATAGCACCGCATCACGCCAAGCTGAATTTTTGCACTTGTCAGTGGAAATGCATCAGCACACAAATTTCAGTGGCTCACCGCGATGGCATTGTGTTGCGGTGATGGCCAAAATTGAGATGTTCAGTGACGAAAATTTAATTCTTTTCAGAAACAGTTTGGTCCTTTTTCATGAATTTAATCAATCCTAAACACATGATTTAACTCCTAAAAGTTGATTAATTTATTATTTTCACAAATTGAAATGTATTAATGTTTCTATTGTTATATGAGTTTCAATTCAAGATTTAATTATTTGTTTCATGAACATAAGATGACATGTATGTTGATTTATGTAGTTTCCATGTCATAACCCTTGAAATTGCAAGTTTAAGTTGTAGTCATGATGCTTATGTGTTGTTTATTATCATGTGTATTAACTATGCTCCCCAAGTGTTTGATAGAATGCCCATGTGAATTGAATAGTGAAATCATGATACGTTAGCATGTGTTCTCATTCATATACAAGTTCATGGCTTCCAAGTGTTTTGACAAAATGTCTCAATGAATGAATTGTGAACGATTGACTATTGCTATGCTTTTAAGATTTGCTATGTTTATTATCGATGCTATCGAGTCTTGGGAGTATTTATTACTCGAAATCTAGACTAGTCCCAGTCAAGGTCAAGAACCGTAGCACTCAGTCAGCTAACAGAACTTAGTGAACTCAGTCCAGTTCAGTCAGTCAACATGATCAGTGTCAGTTAAGTCAAGCCTAGTACAATATAGTGATCAGTTCAGTATCAATTTGGTTGGGTGTAGGATTTAGCACTGAGCGAACTCAGGGATGGGAGTATTGCAGAGGATTTGACCCTTAGTAGCAGTCCCTGCGTTACAGAACTATGTATCTAGCGTAAGGTACATCGTCCTCCTGCTAGACTAGGGTTATACACACACACACACACACACATACACACACACACACACACACACACACATATATATATATATATATATTTATAAGTCTTCCTTCCAGATTAGGGTTGACCCAACTTTGTTAGTATCCCGTGGCACGGTGCCAACACCCTTCCAACTGGGGTCATAGGTTGAATCCTAAATTAGTATAAATTGGGGTATATCGGTTAGATGAACACTCCCACAGTTACAATTTCAGTCTCAGCATTCAGTAAAGAACTCATACAGTTCTACAGAACCATGACTATCAGTTATCAATTACTCAGCCATCAGAATTCAGTATTCAGATTCAGTATAATCTCAGCTACATGATGTATATATACATGTGCAATATTGCATGTTGAGTATATTCAACAGTTTCAGTTTTGCATGTACACATATCCAGTTACTTCATGGTGTTCATTCAGTCAGTTATCATATCATGCATATGAACCCATGTACATCAACCTCACCTCACTTAACATACCAGTACATTCCACGTACAGACGCATACTCTCTTTTGCGCTATGATATCTCATATTATAGGTTCAGACGCTCAGGCTCCTGACGGTACTTAGCAGCCTAAGATATAGCAACAACTTCAATGGTGAGTCCTCATATTTCGAGGATAGAGCTATTATTTCATTATTTACTTACACGGAGTTAGTTGGGGACTTGTCCCATCAACTTTACATTTAGATAGTTAGAGACTTTCAGACTAGCACAGTCAGTTATTTCCGTTTTCAGATGTGTTATCAGTTATAGTCAGCTGTTATTTTAGTATTTTGAGAAACTTATGGTATTTTCAGTTACTTTCGCATAAATATTTCAGTATTATATTCAATGCTCACAGCAGGTACCGGTCATGGGTTAGCTTGTGGTCCTTCGGGGTTGTAAGCACCGTGTGACGCCCAGGGTGTAGTATCGGGATGTTACAACAACTATCATTTTCGCTATTTCTTTTCGGTCCTTCATTTTATTATTATTCTTAATTACTTGACCGCTCGTTTGGTTCAATCTAGTTTGTGTTGGTCCACCAACATCCTCACCACCTTGTGCAATAATTAACTCTCCGGAGTGTCTATCTATTAAAAATCTCATCAACGAACCAGTACCCCTTTATTGCCTCCGATTTTATGCTCATGTATAATTTCACAAATATTGCATTGCACCTTACTTTCTCCTTCTATTTACGTAAAAAATTCTAATGCAATACTAGTTCTTCTACGAGCTCTTGGGGCACGGGGAGGACGGGGAGGAAGATCAACTGATTCAGATCTAACATTAGCATTTCCTATTGCGGGTGTCTCACCAATATTTTCATCATCTTCATCTAAATTAACCGCATCTACTTCATTTTCTTCTTCTATACCATAATCTTTCTGAGCTTCTACCTAATCCATATCGTGAGCGCCTACACCTATTTCTTTCTCAAAAAGTTGACTAACGGATACCGAAGGCACACGGGTATATCTATTACTTGAACTACCTCTATCGGAACCGCCACGAATTTGTTTTTTACTACCACTACCACTTTTGGGACAAAAACTTTTAACACTTTTACCGATGTTTTTAAATTTATCCATTATATAAATCAAACTAAAAATATTCAAAATTCATAAAAATAATAAAAATAAATATTAAACAGTTAATATACTAATTAAAAATTAAAAGTAAGAGATGGAACAACAATACCAAATTTTTGAAGTATCTGAAAGTTGCGACTTTAGAAAACTTCCACTTGTATTTGTAATTGCAAAATTAAAAAATAAAATTGAGCACTTTAGGAGATAATTAAAATATTTGAGAGAGATTGAGACTTGAGAGAATGAGATTTGTGTGAAAAATGAATTTTGAATTGGGGGTATTTATAAAAAATATTTAAAATTTTTTTTTTTTAAAAAAATATTATGGGGAAAATGGTCAAATGGCCATTGGTAGGCCAACAATATTATAGTGGTTGGGCCTCCAACGGTCCATTTGGACCAAAAATCCCAACGGTTCAATTTTTATAAAAAAATTTAATAAAAAATGGGTTGGGCAGATGCGGGTAACGGGTGGGCCTGGTCCGATTTTTTAACTGGACCGGTCCACCGGGTAAATCCACTTGGAAGGCCTAGACCCGGGACCACTGGCCTTACAGCCCGTGGGCTGACCGAGCCAGGTTAACCAAGGCGGGCCAACCAAACAAGTCGGGTTAAATGGGCTGAAACGGGCCAACTCGGCCCATTTAACAGGTTTACTTCGCATTGTGCAGAATTTGAATCAATTACCTAATGAGGTCCTTGGGCCTTACTTGCTGGACAAAAGACAGTTGTCTAGTGTAAGGCTACGGTATGATAGACAATTTTTTTGTAAGCTAGTTGTGTAGGTCATAGTAGCCTGGAGAATGTGTAATAACTTCTGCTAGACATTCTCTTTTTGCTTGGTTCACCTGCTATCTCTGATCGTATATCAAGGGGTAAGGTCTAGTCCCCGCCCCCTTCTGTTGTGAATCCATAAATGTAAAAGTTGGCTAGTACTAAAAAATAAAAATCAAATATATGGACTTTTAAAATCCATAAAGAAAGTCATTTAATAGCCCTAACTTAGTTAATTATTTTGGGTCGCTTTTGGTATTCGATTTCATATTATCAAACCTCGATTTTGATAGATTAAAAGTGGATATCAAATATATCAATTTTTAAAGTTTGGTTTGATAAATCAAACTTTAGTATGGTAAATCATATTTCGATGTGGTAATTTGTTAATTATGTATTGAAGGAAAAATTATTTTGATCAAATATTTCACTACTAAAAAAGTTGTAAAAAGAGACCAAAAAAAAAAAGAGACCTCAAAAATAGGTCGAAAATAAGAGACCTCATGAGGTCGCTTTTTTCCTCAATTTATTTTTAATTATTATTTTTAAATGAAGAGACCTCATGAAGTCGGTAAATAATAAAAAAATTTAGCTACACAATATTTGGGACCTCAAGAGGTCGAAAAACAAATGCGAGAAAAGTTAGCACCAAAATAATGAATAAAAAAAATAATAAAATATAAAGAGGGGAATAAAATTTTAAACATTGCGATCTCATGAGGTCGCTATTATTTTAACAAATTAATATTTATTATTAAAAATAATTGTATGTAATTATTTCATTAAATGTGAAGTCAAAATATATATATTTATTTAATTTTTTTATATTTATTATTATAATTAAGAGAAAACAAAACCCAATAGTAAAGAGCAACTCTCTCATCCGCCACTCTCTCAGAATTCTCTCCGCACTCTTGATGTCACCCCAAAAGTAAGTAAGTGTGAATTCTTGAACTCTTGTTTAATTTTTTTCTTTCTCTCCCGCTCAAGCTCTCTCGCCCAGTTCTTTCATTCCAAGTAACTTCAATTTTTTTGTTTATGTATATAATAGAATTTGAATCTATGAATGTTTTGGGGCTCTTTCATTTTTTCCAAAATATGAATGAATCGTTAGGGGTTTTGTTGCCCTATTTCAGAATTATGTTTATGCTTTATATGCCTTGTTGATTTCTTTCATCTTAATTTGAGTTATAGATTCAGTCTTGTACCTCTATGTATTTTGTGTTTTTGCATTTTTTGTTCTAAGATTTGATACTTTTTGCTTGTATATGGTGCTTTTAGAATGAAAAGTGAAAAGGGTTTATATGGGAAACACAGTCAGTTTTGATGTATCCTATTTTTGTTTTACGATAATTTAAGAACTAATGATTTTGAATTTACAATGACTTGTTATGTTTTTAACTAAATTGGGTTTCAATTCACGCTAGGATTTTGAATTTTGCTATATATTATCTCTATATGTTCTTTAGTCTGTTGTTTGAATTCTGTTAAAATTATTGTTTCAAAAGTGTACCAAATGAGTACATGAAACAGATTTTTAATCTACATCTGAGGCATAAATTTTCTACGAGGACTTCAGTTGAAGATCTGAAGGTATAAACATGTAGTGAAACTGGGAAACTTTTCCACTTTCTAAGTATGTGTAGTATCTCCCACCTTGTTGCTCGGACTCTTCAAAATAATCGATGGTTCCATAACAAATCTCCAAAAGTACTATATTTTTGGAGAATCCAACAGGGGTGTAGAAATATTTTTAGGGAGTCCGAGCAACATAGTGTCCCACCTTAGTTGATTGCTGACTGCCAAGCAAGTAGAGAAATTGTTGTTTTCCTTGAATATTGGAAAATTTGATCAATTTAGAGTACCATGTATATAAAACACAACCAAAAGAGAGCAAAACAAGAAGATTAGAGAATTAATGTACTAGTTCTAGTTCAAGTAGAGTCCTCAAGAGATAGCAAAACAAGAAGACTGATTCACTTCTTACTAAGGGCTTATCAATTTACCTAATACTATAACATATAAAGTAGAGAAATTTAATTACTACCTTTTAAAATGATTTTATTAGGTTGGTAGTAAAGAATGTCGATGTTAGAGAACCTTTAATAATGAAACCTTTTGTGTAGACGTGTCATGGCTTAATTATTGAATTATTCTTTCCCTTTTCAATTACTTGAATTGAATTCTTGGTAGCTTGTGTTTGCTATGCTGTTGCTACTCCAGTGCTACTGATGAGCAGTAGTTTTAAGACTAGGTGGATTTTGTAGGAGATGGACATTTGGTTACTGTCTTGACTATTTTAAAAGAGCTAAATTTGTGCTGCTGCATCCAGTTATAGATACATCAGTAGTGAATTTTTTTTAATAAGTTTTGATGTGATGTTGCTTCATAGAAACTGGTTACTACTACATTTTAAATTGTTTTCATTTACTATTTTTTACTGAAAAACTTAACTGGGATCTTCATCAACATCTTGTTTTATTTAGTTTTCCTATTTATTTTATCTGATTTTATCAAGATTGAAAATTGAAATATACTTGTTTTTTGAGACAAGTAACATCTATATTGTAAACAAAAAACTACACCAAAGATAAAACTAAAGTGTTCTTCTAGCTCGAGCTACTTTTTTGAGAAACCCCTCAACGAGACGACGACCACCGTGGAAAAGTTTTCCACATTTATAATGGAAGAGTGAAGACTGAATTTTTGTAATGATACACATTCGATACTTCCTTGATATTGACTGAAACTTAGTAACTTATTACATTTATAATGGAGTCATGCTGAAGTTTCTATCTGTTTTGACTTTGATAAATTTGTTGTTCTGCATTCTCTTTGTCGTCTGGAGTGGTGCATGAAGCTTGCTTATGCAAAAGACAACTTGAAGAGGATATAAAATTTGCACTAGATACTTTCTATGTAAAGCTGAGGCAGAGAATGTAAAACACTTGCTGCAAAAAAAGATATGGATGATTAAACCTCCAACCTATCTAATTTGTTTTAGCTGGATAGCGGTGCATGAAGCTTGCTTATGCAAAAGTCAACTTAACGAAGAGAGAATTTGAACTTTACAATAGATGCTTTCTATGTAAAGC
The DNA here is from genome assembly GCF_002878395.1 of Capsicum annuum. Lineage (NCBI taxonomy): Eukaryota > Viridiplantae > Streptophyta > Magnoliopsida > Solanales > Solanaceae > Capsicum > Capsicum annuum. The sequence goes on along the minus strand of NC_061112.1, from coordinate 131,327,884 downwards.
AGGGGAAGAAATGCAAAACACTTGTTGTTGCACTGTGTGGTAGCCAAGGATATATCGAGTATGTTCAATGAGTAATGGTGTCAATAGTTTTAAGGAGGATTTGGTGAGCTGGTGCCTACGAAAACAGTTGTCATTCATAATGATTTAAAATGTAACATCACCAGTTTGCCCTCAAAATGAAAGTTTTTCCTCTATCAACCTGGACTATTCTTATTAACTCTTGCGATCCAGGACAATTGTAATTGGGGGAGCAACAGCTAGAGGCATATACAGTGTATTTACTACGGATTCAACCAACGCGGAATGTAGATCCTGATGTTTGGGTTGAGCCACGAGCTCAACTAACCTATGTAAGCCTCTATTTCTAGTAATAATTACTTTATTTTCTAAATTTATACTCTAATGTTATTATCATTAAATTCTAGATCGATATTTGCAATCCATAGAGGATTTCCGCCGGACTCTGTCAGATAATAGTCAAGACCTTCCAGTTAGCCAAGAGCAGAATGAGAGAATATGGTTAGATGCGGTTGGTGGTCCGAGTAGGTATGCGTATGCTTATGATACGGGAATAATCTCGGATATGTACTTAGGAGAGTGCATGTTGGACTCGAGCCTTGGCATGTGCAATTGAAGTGTAAAAGAGGCCCAAAATGCACCCAAATCAGCCCATAAATTACACTAGATGGGTGCCCACTCTTTGAAGGATTTTTTGGTCATTTTAACTTATATTTTGTAATAGTTATAAAAGGAACATTGTAGGGTTTTTATATTTAGTTTTTGATGATATTTGTGAGTCTTGAAAGACCAAAGAACACAAGTCCTCTCTCCTTGAGGCACCAACACCGAAACTAGGATACAACAATAGGGTGGATTCTCTTTTGTTGTTGCTTGCTTGGAAACGTTGATGCTAGAGAGGTGCAATCCGATCTTGTGTCACGTAAGAGATAGGTTTATTGTTGTGTGTAGTGTTAAGGGTCCAAGAGTATCCATTCTTGGGTTCTTGAGATTATACCTTCATGTGGTCTATCTATCTATCCCTTTACCTTCTTGTAATCGTGTTTAGTGTTTGTGTTGTAATCTTGTGTTCTTGTTGTTATTGTTAAATCCGAATCTTGTGCCTTTGTGTTCATCTTGTTCTTCACGTATTGTTGGTGTTTTGGTGTGAAATACACCTTGTTCACCTTGTATTCTTATTGTATTTGTGAATCCGAGAGAGGTCTCCAATCGGTCCAAGGATCTTAATGATTTGTGGACTGTTTTGGAGTGTGTTTATGGACTATTTTTTGAGTGATTTCGTGTCTTCCAAGTTTTTATCGTATCAGCTTATGGCTTGCCACAATGAACCTTTCGTGAATTTTATTCGGAACTAGAAGGCCTCAGGAGCTTCCAGGTTGATGAGTCAAGGGAAATGATTTTGGCTTTGAAGAAGATGATAGCTAAGTTATCTAATGAAGCTAAGGCCGCACAGGCAAGGGAAAGGAAAAGGGATATACAGTATGTAGGAATGAAGGCTCAATTCGTTGCATTACTTTCTTCGGGGGGATTTCCCCTTGTCCTGGTGATGCAGTTCACCCTCCTCCGCCCCAGTCTCTATCTATTTCACATGGCGTATATGGTCAATACAGAGATGTGACTGAGGAGCCTAGCAGTGATGAAGATGATGAGGATTATTATGTGGAGAATACCTTATGATGGTTGATTTAAATTGTGAAGTTTTTTTAACGCATGAGAGCTTTGAATTAGTCTAATCAATAGTACTATTGTATAAATAACTTGACCACGATGTTTTTCCGTTCAATTTCAAGGTACTCTAAGTTGATTTTCATTCAGTTTTCATTGGATTGTGGTGTTATTTTGATTGGTGTGAGCTCTTGGAGCTCGATTTAGTTGATTAGATTGTACATATTATTGAATTGAATTAAATGACAGGTATCTGTAAAAGTTGTTATTGCCATCATTTTTGGTGGCAGAAAAGAGACCTCATGAGGTCGCTATTTTGCATTTTAATTTTTCATCAGGAGTTCTCTTTTTTTCAATTTCATTTTCTAGATAGTCACCTGATGAGGTGTCTTTTAATTAAAAAAATAAAATTTTAAAAATCAAACAGAGACCTTATGAGGTCTCTTTTAATAAAATAATAATAATTATACAAAATAGTTTAGAGACCTCGTGAGGTCTCTTTGTGGAAATTTAAAAAATAACCTAGTGACCGCATGAGGTTGCTTTTAAGCGACCTCATGAGGTGTCTTACAAAAAGCAATCTATGTTGTAGAGGCTATCCATTGAGGTCACTTTTGAAGTCACTTTTTAAGAAAAAGAGACCTCATGAGGTCTCTTTTTACAGTTTTTTTAGCAGTGTTTCTATCATTTTATTCTAAGCATTAATTACGATGCATTAGATAATGTATTTCCTAAAACATGAAATTTATTATAGTGAAAGGATAATATCGTAGAATCATCGTATCATTTACTGCTTCTTAATATCTTGTGCCAATAAGAAAATGGATAAGTAAGATGAAAGCCGAGAGTAATATTTTGTCAAAACACCTAACAATCAAGTCGTTGTAGTATAGTGGTAAGTATTCTCATCTGTCAACCCTTTTTCCTTCTGATTAGTGCTACACTATTTTACGTAACAAAGTAGCAAATCATAAGGAACTTCAAGACATATATGTAAGAGAATATGCAGATCTGCATTACTTCAATAGCATGATGATAGAGGGACAAAGTTGAAAGACGAAAATGTGCACCAAAATATTTGTACAAAAATTTAAACGCACATTCTAATAAATGTAAAAGATGTTTTTTTTTTTTCTCATTATCTATACTAACTACTGAATTAATGTAGAAAATGGTCCAGAATAAAGGATGAAAAGATTACTGTTTCATGACCTTTAATTTATTTCCAATACTTTACAATCTCCCTGTTGAATCTACTTATACTTACATCTAATTAATTATGTTCTATAGTCTAGAATGCATATTACTTTTTATACAATTTCCACTTTGAATTCATATATTTGCTCTGTGTTTTATGTTTTGTATATTAGCTTATTTTAAACTGAAATATAAGTTGTAACAAACTTTGAGGTTCATGAAATTTAACTTTATTAATCTATATACCTCAAACACATGTTCCTAATAAATTTCACTATAAAGTATCACATTCATGAAACTTTTATTTGTTAATTTGTTTATGTACATTATTAACTTGAGATACACGTACATCGTGTTTAGAAGCTAGTAAATATAATAAGCATGAAGCATGAAAAACTAATGAGCGGGCAAGATGTTTTATCGCTGATTTGAGATAGTAGATTTATAGGTGGTCAAGAACAACTTCGTATTGGTTGCGAAAGTTTGCTAGACAATAAAGTAAATAAACTAAAAAAAGGACTAAAATAATAAACAAGCTGAAGTTAGAAAGCAAATATGAACTAACACAATAATTATAACAGAACTAGCAACCGACAATTACGCCTCGGCGAAAACAGATAGCATAAAATAGAGAATTGGTCTGACGCTACTGCCATTTTTCGGTTTGAAATTGGACCTTTGTCTCTCTTCGCATAAGATAGGTAATGTAGGATAATAATGTGTGTATGTGTGCTATTTTTCATTGAACACACTATGCCCTGCTAGTATGCGACATGAATTTATTATAGATAGAATATCATTATAGAGAAATAAAGTATATTGTGAAAAATTGGTTATGAGAAAAAATCAAATCGCTATAGAGAAATGTCGTTATAACGAGGTGACATTGTAGAGAGATTTGACTGTACATACACTTATCTATTCAAACCTAATTTGCTTGGCATTAATTTAGAGGTTTTTTCTTTTTTTTTTCTTTTTTGAAATTGAACTTTTGTCTCTCTTGACATAAGATAGGTAATATAAGAAAATAATGCGCGTTTTTGTCGTCTTTGTCCAAAATCCATTTAGAGATTATAATTTCTCAACTGGTTGTGGAATTATGTTGGTTGAAGTGCATGCACAAATTATTGGGTCAATTGCATAAACATCCCTATTTTGTGATGTGGTGTAATTTTTATCCTTGCTTGTAGTTTCATTGGTACATAAAAAATAATTGCAAGTTACCGGTCACAAGCACAACTCCAAGCGTACACATTTGAAGTTGAAAAATCGCGCTTGTCTGAAGGTTGTCTTGTGAAGGCCAAACATCAGCCATGAGCTTTAAGAAATCAAACTTCAAAGAATTTTTGTTAAAAGTTAATGACCTGAACAAGACTTCAAAAAAGTTTCTTATGATCAATCTGAGGTATGTTTAACTAAAGTTGATCGCACTTGAGAAATATAAATATCAAGCATTAAAGAACCACTAATTTATATAATCCACCCCAACTAGCAGCAATAATAACAACAACATAATCGGTATATTCCCACAAAGTGGGGTTTGGAAAGTTTATGTTTATGCTGTCCATACCACCAGTTCAGACAGACCCCACACGGAATAATCCATTAACTAGCTAGTTTGGAATTGAAGCTTAGTTGATTGACTCAAAACTTCTGTGTAACTCTAGCATGCTGCATGGGGTATATTGATATTCCATCCTTGAAGGGAGTAAGGATGATTTTCTCAAGAACTATCCCATTCTTCAGAGCAGCTTCCAGGAATGGCATGATCTGCTCAAAATAAGAATTCTCATATATCCAGGTACCATAAATCCTTAAAGTCTTGAGACGCAGCCCCCAATAAGGTCTTGATATCCAGTAATTTTCTCCAGTAAGGTCATTATTAGAATTCTCATGAAACCCCAAGTTATTCTGCTACATAGTGTTTCATTAGGAAACTCACAACCCATTGTTTTCAGATTCAAACTATGTATGCATATGCATGAAAAAAGAAAAGTATGTGTATGTGAAGATCACGCTCATTCTGAACTCATTGACTCTAGATGTTGAATTTGCCTCTAGATAAGCGATGGTTGAGCAAAAAAGCATCAAATAATTAAGAGGTTATAGAAGAAGAACTATATAGTAGAATGAGAAGGGGCATTTGCATACGTGTTTGAAAGTGGATCCATCACTGCTTATGATCAAGATCTCGACCTGAGGACTACTTTGTAGAAGGATTGCTGACCCAGGACGCTCCAATTCACCCAAACGAGTGTGCAAGGTCAAGTATTTGCATTTCATCAATGGGCATCGCCAGTTTCTACTCTCTAATATAGTAAGGACCTAGGGCAATTAATTGTCATCACAAGTTAGGTTTAGAGGTTAGTGTATTGAAGATGTAATTAAGTAAATAAAAATGTATTTTCTCAAATAACTTAGAATTTTAGATAAGATGGTGACACAATTGAACAGTATGTCGTAGTACATGAGGTATGTTGAAGATATAATTAATTAATTCTGAAGGAAACAACTTAGGAAACAACAGTAGCAACAGCATAGCCTAAACCATGCACACAATGCAACCCACACCTTATTTAATCATCAATCCCCAAACAAGTCCTTACATATGTGTCCCTTTTTAGCCACGCTCCAAAATATAATTGACTACAAATGTAATTTACTAACTTCCCATATGTGTATCATAGCCATATTCATAAGAATTCACGAATTGTCAAAGTTCATGTTATTACTCCCTATTTCTCAATTTGCTTAATCTACTTTTTGTTATAATTTTAATTTTTTATATGACATGTTTAATATCACAAGATTAAGGGATTAAGGGTGTGTTTGGTATGAAGGAAAATATTTTTCAAAAAATGTTTTCCAGTTTTCTTATGTTTGTTTGGCTTATATGTTTTGGAAAATGTTTTTCAAAGCAACTTATTTTCCTTAAATCTAAGGAAAATGATTTCCATTCAAAAAGTAAGGAAAATATTTTTCAAAACTGTCTTTCAACCTCACTTAAAGTTGAAATGTTCATACAATTCTCAAAATCATCTACCCCGCCCCCGCCTCCAATATCCTATCACCCCGACACCACCCCTATCCCTACCCCCACCCCCATAATTCAATTGTTTTAAAAAGTATTTCAAAACTTTTTCTTAGTCTATCTCCTACCCCACTCCACCCCTACCCCTACCCCTACCCCACCCCTTACTCCTACCCCTACCGCACCTCTACCCCTACCTCACCCCTACCCCTACCCCCACCCCCACCCCCTACCGTCACCCCCACCCACCCCATTCCTCGAATTCAATTGTTTTAAAAAGTATTTCAAAATTTTTTCTTAGTCCATCCCCTATCCCTACCCCTACCAGACCCCCTTTAAAAAATAATATCTATATTTTATTAAAAAATTTCAAACTTTTCTCTTATCCCACACCCCTACCCTCCCCCTCTTACCTGTCCCCTTTCCCATCTCCCCCCCTCCTCCCAACAACCTCAAAAAAATAACTAAATTTATTTTTAAAAATTTTTCACTTTTTTTTCTTTCCCCTTCCTCCTCACTCCCCTACCCTGACCCCCAGCTTCTACTAACCCCCCTCCCCCACGGCCAATTTTTTAAATTTTTGTTAACAAAAAAAATTCAAAAGTTTTTCTTACCACACCCATACTACCTATTCTGACATCCCACCCACCCGTCTACCGACTCCCTTCCCCCAAAAAGCTTTAATTTTTTTAATTTGCTTTTAAAAAAGGATTCTAAAATGTATTTTTACGCTTTAGCTAAACACTAAAATGTATTTTTTTGAAAAATATTTTTTCATTTAACAACCAAATACTAGAAAATATTTTTCGAAAAATATTTTTCATCCACCAACCAAACATAAGAAAACAAGTAAGAAATTAATTTGTTTTCCAGAAAGAAAACATTTTCCTTCATACCAAACACACCCTAAAAGATATTTTGAAATATTTAACATATCTTTGATTTAAGAAACAAAATTCAAAAATTTTTCTTTATTATCTTAAATTTCTTGTCAAGTCATGATAGGCAAAACAAACTGAAACTAAGGGAATATTATATTTGCAAGAAGTTTTAATTATTCAAGTAGGTTTAAAGTAATGACAAAGAAAGAGTTGTTTGAAGATCCGTATCTGTTCGAAAGATGGCGCTAGATACCTGTTGAGACCAATGAATGTAAAGGTACAAATAAGAGAAAAACAATGAAAAAAATATGACAACTAATAAGGAAACAGTGTAAAATTAATAGAAAAATAATAATGTCACAAAATAGTGAGATAATTGAAACACAATAAACAACAATAATGCCTAAGCTACAATACTACAACTAGTGCACAAAAATATTCCTAAACCTGGCAAACCGTCTACTCTGTTAGGACATGTGATGTTTTGATGATTGACAAGAGATCATGGAACAAGTAAGAATAACTGGTTCAGAAAATCTTATTCGAAAAAGTTCAACTTGCTAGAGGACTTTTTGTGGGTAAAGTCGCATGTGCAAAAATGAAGGAACGTAAGTTGTTACTTGAAATAAACATAATGAGATCACCATGCTGAAAGAAGAGTTAATGTTTGTTAGGGCACGTGGAGTTTTGATGATAGACAGGTGAATGAAACATGTTGTGAAAGCTGGTTCATTCAAGTGTACAAAGCATAACTGCAGGCAAGGTTGTTGATAAGATGCACAAACAGGAGTGGATAAGCAAGAATATTCAGACCTTCTCTCAACACTTAACACTTCAGTAAAGTAGAAGACAAATGAAGTATCCAGAAATTATATTGATCAAGAAGTCCAACAATAAGAGGAGTCCTATGAAATCAAGAACTTGCCATATGTATTATTTCTCAACTTTTTATTCATACTATATTTAATATATATAAAGAGTTCTAACTACAACAAAGGGTAAGACTCATAGAGATATAATACAACTCTAACTAGTAGCCAGAAGAGTTTGTCTTGGAGTTGAATTGGATTCAATCTTATCGGATTAACTTGCAGCAATATTACGACAAGACTTAGGTGTTCCAATACCCCGTGCAAGCTGTGGATGGTAGCTTACCATCGGTTTGGAACATAGAAATTTAAACCTCTCAGATACTAAAGGCTTTGTGAACAAATCAGCTAACTGGTCCTTTGAGGAGATGAACTTCACAGATAAATCCCTTCGAGCAACTTCATCACGAACAAAGTGAAAGTCAATTTCCAAATGTTTGGTGCGAGCATGGAATATCGGGTTAATAGAAAGATAGGCCGCACCAATATTGTTTCACCATAAGATAGGAGCATCAAATAAAGTTATAACAAGTTCAAATAACAGGGACTGAATCCATATCAATTCTGTCTTGCCGTCGGTAAGTGCCTTATATTCAAACTCTGTGGATGAACGAGCAACTGTACACTATTTCTTTGACGACTAAGATACCAAACTTAAACCAAGAAATATAGCAAATCCACCTGTAGATTTTGTATCATCCAAGAAACCTGCCCAATCTAAATCAATAAATGCTTGCAGCGAGAAGGATGTGGACTTAGGAATAAGCAAAGATAGTGTAATATCCTTTTCACAGCTGCCCACTAATTTATAGTGAGATTGTGCATATATTGACACACTCTGTTAACAGAGAAGGAGATATCAGGTCGTGTAAGTGTCAAGTACTGTAGCACCCCTACAATTTACCGATAGAGAATAGGATCATGGAAAAAGGCGCTATCACCAATGTGAAGCTTGGTGGAAGTAGACATGGGGGAAGGCAGTAGTTTGCAAGCTTGCATTCTAGCTCTCGTTAGTATATCAGAGACATAACATTCTTGAGACAAGAATATACCGATAGAGTGGCGGGTCACTTGAATTCCTAGGAAGAATGATAGAGGTCCAAGGTCTCTGATGGCAAATTCAGCACCTAATTTGGAGATGATGGATTCAAGAAATGAAGGATTGTTCCCAGTAATGATAACATCATCAACGTAGACAAGTATAAAAATCTGAACCCATCATAATTAAATATGAACAGATATGCATCAGTCTTTAAGCTTATGAAGCCCAAAACTATAAAAAAAATTATAGAGGCGCATATACCATAAGCGTGGTGCCTGTTTAAGACCATAAAGTGATTTATTAAGCTTGCAAACATAGTGAGGAAGCTGAGGATGGGAGAAATCAAGGGGTTGCAACATAAAGACATCTTCTTGAAGGTCTCCGTGTAAAAACGCATTTTGCATGTCGAGTTGACGAAGTGTCCAGTTCTTTGAGGAAACTATGGATAAAATTATCTGAATAGTTGTTGATTTTACTACCGGACTGAAAGTCTCAAAATAGTCATGGCCCTCTTGTTGATGAAAGCCTTTGGCAACAAGTCGAGTTTTAAATCTATTAATGGCACCAGAGGAATTTCGTTTTATTCGAAACACCCATTTGCAACCCAATATATTCATGGAGGGATTGGGAGGTACAAGAGTCCATGTGTTATTTTTAAGAAGTGCAGAAATTTTCATAGACATTACTTCTCACCACTCCCTGAATTTGTTGGGTTCCGTGAAACAGGTGGGTTCTGAAGTTAGGGTATTTTGAGAGGAAGAGAGAGTGACAAGCTGCATTGAAGGATGTTTTGAGCGAAGAGTCATAGGATTAGATCTGAAGGTAGCCGTAGGTGGTTGAGGCTTATGAACAATAGCCAGTTTGGACACTCGAGCAGTTCGAGAGGGTGAGAAACTTATGAAATTCACAACTAGTGGTAGCGAGGGAAGCTGCCGGACAGTATTCGAGTCAACGACCACTGGATAAACAGTAGGATAGGAAGAGGGATTAATCGGTGTTGATGGAGGGGACAATACAACAACATTAGTAGTAGTTAATGGATGAGGAATGAGACTTTACTTTTGTGTGTGACCAGTAGTAACAGGTGAAGACATGTGCATGTTCGGAGAGGTAGAATGCATGGGATTTGATCATCATGAATTGGCGGAGAAATGCAAATGGGCTGACTCGATGACGATTTTACGGAGAGGGGAGGCGGTCCCAAAATAGATTAAGAAGCAAAGGTGTATTGTGTTTCATAAAATCTAACGTGTTGTGCAAAATAGATCTTTCAAGTTCGGATGTCCAAACAACGATAACCATGGTATTTTGAACTGTATCCTAGGAATACACAATGAGCAGTGTAGAATTGAAATTTATTTTTGTTGTATAGACGAAGGAATGGGAAGCACAAACAACCAAATGCTTTAAGAAATTGATAATCTAGAGTTCTGTTGAATGCCAATTCATATGGGTATAGACCTTGATTTTTAGGAGAAGGGAGACGATTAATAAGATAAATGGCACATTCAAAAGAGAAATGCCAATATTTCGACGAAGTAGAACTGTGAGCCATGAGAGTTAGACCCGTCTCAATAATGTGATGATGTTTACGCTCAACTTTTCCTTATTGCTCATGAGTATGAGGACAAGAAAAATGATGATGAATTCCATACTTTGTGAGAGTAGGCGCGAGAGCCCGAAATTCACTGCCCCCATCTGTTTGAATGACTTTTATTTTTGCATTAAATTGATTTTCCACAAAAATTTTAAATTGAATATAGTAAGAACATCAGATTTCTAAAACAGTGAAAACCCCCAAACAAGATTCGTATAATCATCAACAATAACTAGAAAATAACGATGGCCTTCAGAAGAAAGAAACGGAGAAGGTCCCCAAACATCAGCATATAAAAGTTATAAAATTGAGGAAATTTTATTAGAACTAATCGAAAGAGACAATTTGTGCGACTTGCCAAGTTGACAAGCACTACAAAGTTTATGCAATACTAAACTAGAAACTGGAAGATTATACTTCTTCAAGACTTGGTGGAGAATTCTTTGGTGTGGGTGACCCAGCCTGAGATGCCAACAATCTGAAGAAGCCTTGGAAGAGAGATAGGCAAAAGGTTGAAAGGATGAGGAAATCTTGATTGGCAAAGTGTAGAGACCATTTTTACTCCGATCGGAAAGTAGAACCTTCTTAGTAGTTGGATCTTTGACAAAGAAATAGTCAACATGAAACTCAAAGAAGACATTATTATCATGAGAGAATTTTTGAACAGAGAGTAAAGGTTTCGTAATAGAAGAAACATGAAGAATACACTTGAAATGAAAAGTTCTATCATGAGAGGGGAAATAAGAATTACCCGTGTTTTGAATGGGAAATCCAGTGCCATTGCCAACATATAATTGGTCACCTCCTTTGTAATGATTGAGTTGTTGAATTTCAAAAAACTCTGGAGTCACGTGATGAGTGGCATCAGTGTCAGGGAACCAATTTTGAGTTAATGGCATGGGTGATTGTTGGGAGAGATAAGCTGATGGATTGATTGTGTGATTGAATCATTGAAAACATGTTGGAGCTAGATGGTTTGTGCTATTACATATTTGACATCGTGGCTTTAAATCCTATTGATTTTGCCATTATTGGCCAGAATTATTATAGGATCGAGAGAAGGAGTTGCGTCCCCCTCTTCCATTCCTCCCTCATGAATTTCTTCCTCTACCACGAGTAGAATTTGAAGGGTGGTAGTGATTGGATTTTTGAATCAAGTTGGTCGAAGGATGTAACACCCCATATTCAAGTACGTGGATTGGTCTTATTTATATGGAATTAATTTTATTTTATTTTATTTATACCGGAATTTGCCCGTCGATGGTTCCATACGAAGATTATTGAATAAGCTTTCCAACGATATAAATATTTCCAAAAATGGATAGATTTCGGATATAATCGAGCATGCTCGAAACTATAAAACGGTGGCCGGGATATTTGTGAATAGTAAATGTGCAGGAAAATTTCCTACACACAAACTACTGAGGCCAGCCATTTTTTTGGGTCAACTTTGAACGATCATAACTCCCTTAATATAATGAACTGGGAGAGATTCAACCTATAAAAAGAAATATGTTTGAGTTTTCTTTCCAATGCAATTGGTTTCATCCAAATCCAACGTCTGAGTAAGGAGTTATACTCATTTTACTTCAGCCTCTCAAAATAGATTTTTAGGGTCAACTTCAAACGATCATAACTCCTTGTAAAGGACGAACTGGGTGGCCTACTTTATATGAAATTAAATCCCTTTGAATTATCTTTCCAACGATACCAATTTCACCCAAATCCGATATTGGAGCAAAGAGTTATGGTCGATCTACTTTAACTTATCAAAACAGTCCACCAAAGGACAGATTTGACATTATTTAAATTTTAATGGCACTTTGGTCATTCCCTATGATATTATGGACGGGGATATGTGTATATATACATGTATATGAGTTCAAAAACTCATTTTCATCATCAATCATTGAGAAAGAACAAACCCTAGCCAAATTTGACCTTTAAATTACTTTTCATTCAACCGTGGAAATTCCAAAGTAATCCGATAACTGCGTTTGTCATCTCGAGAGCTTCGAACGGCACCTATTATTTGTGCAAACAGGATTGGATAATCAATAGGGGAATTCTAAGGTATGAATATTGTTTGCCTTTGTTCTCTTCCATATGTATATGTGTGATAGAGGATTATATATATTGGTTGTTATTGAAAGGTGATGAAAATAGGGTTATGGACTATTTTGCATGGTTTGGTTGTATTGAATTGTGGAAGGTGGATATGGTAATTGAGTTATGGAAGGTGGATATGGTGATATACCATTGAATTGATGATTATTTATGTCTATGGCTCAATTTGATTTAATGGATTGGTTTGAAGGATAAATGAATCCAAACTTGATATTGGAGGATGTTGTATGAATATGCATGGCATGTGAATGTAATTGGAGTATAAGAGGGTTAAAGTGACACCCTTTATGGTGTAATTAAGGCTTACTACTTAACCACTAGTTTGGTGAATTCAAATAATTGAATTGTGACGTTTGGTCGCTAATACTAGATTGCTATATATGTTCATTATAGATAAGTAATCCGAAAAGACGAGAAGTCCATTTGGGACTAGTATTGAAGGTTGACAATCAGGTATGTAAAGCATACTCCATACCATATCTTTGGCATGAAAGTGAACAATTGTTCTATTAAGAAAGTTTCCAAAGTTATTCAGTAACATGTGATTCATAATGGTTTTGTATGATGTCCTACGTTACCAATGAACTTATTTCCACCCTACAAGATGTCAAGACATTCCAATACTTACTTGTTTTCCAAATCTTACATGTTTATTGCACTAATGAATGTCAGAATGTATCCGGTTACTCAAACAAGATCCATGTGCTATTAATGACTCCAAAACGTTTTATTGATATACCAATAAGTTCCTACTTCATTGTTATGGCATTGATGACTCCAAAATGCTTTATTGATGTGCCAATGAGTTCTTACTTCATTGTTATTGTATTGATGGTCTATTTATATGTCTCTTATTGATGTATCATTGTTTCAAAGTATCAAAAATGTGGTGGCGACCGAAATAACAATCTCAAAGATTAATTGAACTAAGTGATGGAAGTTCTCTCTTATCGGGTGATATCCCAGGGGCATAAGCCTATCATGGGTCGATCCCTAGTTATGTGTTTGTGGGTGGTATCCCAGGGGCATAAGCCTATCATGGGTCAATCCCAGTTGATATGTACTGGAGGCAGCCTAATGGTCACAGTACAGTACAGTAATGATTACAAAGATGATAAGAACGAAGGTAAAGTGATTGAATAAATACAATGTACAGGTTGTCACAAGTTCTAGTAAGTGTGGTCCACTCCTATTACGATTTATTCACTTGTTTCTGATCTCTATTGAGCTCCTATATCATATGTGATTATCTACAGCTTTACATACTCAGTACATATTTCGTACTGACGTCCCCCATGGGGGACCTGCATTTCATGCTGCAGGCACAGGTACCTCAGCTCATACACCGCACAAGTAGGAGCCAGGATATCCAGCTGCTTTTGGTGAGCTCCAGTTTGCTTTAGGGCTTTCTGTGTCATATCCAGTCACTTTTGGTATTGTATAGAAGTTAGTTATATGGCGGGGTGTGTCCCGACCTTAGTTAAACTCCGTGTATTGTCTAGAGGTTTTGTAGACCTAATGTACAGTCAAGGTGGTGTTTTGTTAATAGACGTGATGGCTCCAATGGCCAAGTATTGTAAATACATATATATGTGTGCTCGAGCTTATACAGGTGATTATTTCCTTTTATATGCGACATGATGCTGTCCGAATTTTGGGTTGTCATAGAGGTATGCATGGGTAGTATAAGGTTATGAGCTGGTTCTCCCGGGCCTCCTTGGTTACGGGTGCCAGTCCGCCCCAATAGGTTTTGAGGCGTGACAAAGGAGGGGTTCAGTAGTTTGGATATTTGGGGTTACAGAGAGAGTGGGCTGACCATGAAGAAATTCATTATTAAGTAAGAGACTGTGAAGTTCAGAATACGTTACATGTCCAGCTATGGCAGATAATGTGGTAACAAGATCTTTGAGCTCATGATGTAGACCTTTAAAAATATAGATATTTTGGTCTGCAAGACAAAGGGGCCTTCCTGAGGCGGCAAGTTCATTAGAAAGTAACTTCGCCTTCTGGAGGTATTGAGAAACTAAAAGATCCTCTTGTTTTAGATTTTGGAGAGACATATGGAGACTAAGTATGTGAGTATTTGAAGGAGAGGAAAGAGATTGCGTGAGGGTGTCCCAAACCTCTTTAGAGGTGGATAGGCCAACGACAAGCAGAAGAGTTTCTTTCGACAGGGAAGAAATAAGAAGGCTCATTATCAACTGATCTTGCTGAACCCATAGGGTGTGAGCAGGATTGGATTCAATATGAGGGGTTCCTTCTTTGGCAACATGAGAAGGTGCACACGGGAAAGTTCCATCAACGTAACCAAGAAGATTTTGACCACTTAAAAACAGAACGAGTTGTGTTTTCCAAAACAAGTAATTTGTGGAAGTGAGTTTAATAGATATAAAGTGATGTGCATGATTTAACAGAGAATAATAAAGAGAAGTCATGGTGGGAATAGAGGATGAGAGAGGAAGAGAAGTAGAGGTAGACATGGCTATCTGATACCATATGAAATCAAGAACTTGCCATATGTATTATTTCTCAACTTTTTATTCATACTATATTTAACATATACAAGTATATATATAGAGAGTTCTAACTACAACAAAGGGTAAGGCTCATAGATATATAATACAACTCTAACTAGTATCCAGAAGAGTTTGTCTTGGAGTTGAATTGGATTCAATCTTATCAGATTTACTTGCGGCAATATTATGAGAAGACTTAGGTGTTCCAATACTGCAAGACTAAGGGATAAATGAAAAGAATCCTATTCAACCGAGGAGGGAGAGACGGCTACAACAAGAAGTGAAGTTACTTGATAGAGTTCCACTGAAGATAGAAGTAAAGATCAAAAAGGACTTTATCACAAGGTGTGATATGGGTACAACCACGAGGATGCACGTATGTGAGAATGCATTGGACCCGTCCAATAAAGTGTCCAAGTGAAGTGTGGAAAAGACCTTGGATCACACCAAAAGCGACCCTAAACTTGCA
The DNA here is from genome assembly GCF_002878395.1 of Capsicum annuum. Taxonomy (NCBI): domain Eukaryota; kingdom Viridiplantae; phylum Streptophyta; class Magnoliopsida; order Solanales; family Solanaceae; genus Capsicum; species Capsicum annuum. The sequence goes on along the minus strand of NC_061112.1, from coordinate 131,312,472 downwards.
CTCCAAGGGCGCCTTTGGTCATATTTCATTAAAGATACCTTTTGGTCATTTTACCTATTATTTATAACACACTATAAATAGAATGATGTAGGGTTTTAGTTATTAATTTTTGTTGAATATTGAAGTTGTAACACTTGAAACTCTCTCTCTTGTGTGAAAGGCCCCCATGGCCAAAATTTATAACTAGGAAAATCAACATTGAGTGTGGATTCACTCGTGTTGGACTCAATCTTGGAAATGTTGGATGCTTGGGAGATCGAGGTCACTCTTATGCCAACGTAAGAGTTAGGTATTTGTTGTGTGTGATGTTAAAGGTCCAAGAGTGGAATAGGCTTTTGGGTTTTTACGATTATACCTTCAATTTGTCTAACTATTTATCCGTTTACCTTCTTGTAATCTTGTTTAGTGTTTGTGTTGTAATCTTATGTTCTTGTTGTTATTGTTAAATCTGAATCTTGTGTCTTTTTGTTCATCATCTTATGTTGTTAATCTAGTTTGTTGTCCGCTGATTTGGTGTAATAAATACCTTATTATCTTCTTGTTAATGTGTTCTTGGGAAACCAAGACTTGTCTCCAAAAGGGTTCACAGATTTCTTCCATTTTGTGGACTGTTTTTGGACTGATTTCATGTTTTCATTATTTTTCTCGTATCATTTGTATCAAAGAATGGATTGATCTTGTTCCTACAAGATCAATCTTGGGCTTGCTTGATAGAAAATTCAAGAAAAAAAGGTGTTAGAAAACTGAAAAATAAAAAAGAAGCAAATCTGTCCATTTTGTGTTCTTGGCCGAAATTGTGTTATTGCTGTGTCTTGGCTGAGATTTTTACTTGTTTTGTTGTTTATAGTGTTAGTTTTCTTCATCTCTAACACTCTTGAGTCTAAATTTAAGTTTGAGCTTACATTGTTGGTGTTGTTTTCGTGAACATAAGGCTTGGCCGAATTGTTGTGGAAACATTGTTGTGGTGGACTGTTTTGGCATTGTGGTCTTCATCTTGTTGTTGTTATAAGCTTGACCATGTGATAGTGTTGTTCATTGGTGGCCTAAGAACCATTTTTTTGAAATTGTAGTTGTCTTGGACAAGTGTTGAAGATATTGTATTGTGAAAATTAGAAGTTGGCCATGTGAAAATTGTGGTATTTTTGGAGATTGTTGTTGGTTGTTCTTGGTGATTGTTGATGTTGTTCTTAAATTTCTTCACAACCTTCATAGCTTGTTAATATAAAGTGAACATTAGATCTATAAAGGTGAAGGAAAAAGGGGTGAAGCTTTGTTAGTCTTGAAAGACTTCCCATCACTCATCAAATAGTCAATCACATCTCAACCATTTTCCAACAACTTTCCATAAAACAAGGGTCCATGTTATAAGGAGAAGTACAAGAAAGTCAAAGTCTTGAAAACTTGACTTTGAAAAGGATCCAAAACTTGTTTGAATTTCCCTCCTTAAAACAAATTCCACCAATTCCTAAATTGTAAATTGACCAAGACTTGAAATTGGACAACAACAAAAAAAAATTGTTAGAAACCGCAACCAATTATGTGCTCCCACGTCATCATTGTTACTGTTCACGCAACATATTTAAGCTCAAATTTCATATTTCTTAGTTTTCTTTTGTTGTTCCTTAGTTTCCATTTCGTTGGTTCCAATACTAATTGACAAACTAGTACTCATCTACTAGATTGTTAGTTAGTCTTTGTGTTCGTTCATTCATTTTAAACGTTTGTTGTGTGCTTTTTTCTTTTGTGAATTCATTGTATCTTGTTGGTTCAAGTCCGTAAATAAATTTTCTTTGAGTCATCTCAATCAAAAATCCTTTTCGGACAAGAGTAGACTCGACCCTCAATCACTCACGAAGTACAAGCCGGCTTTCAACACTTGTGAAACCAATTGTGAGGTAAAACCGAGAGTAAGAGTGTGGTGAGGCATTTTGAACTAACAAGTTTGTTTTGTTTTTTTTTGTTGTCCTTTGCTTTAGGTACCATGGACGCCACTAATCTTGATGCCATGTTTGATCGTATCAATGACGATATTGAAGAAATGAAATGGCACGTGGAAAGGCTACGCCAATTGTTAACTAAAATTATCCCACAAAATCCTACTTCCCTTGTCCAAACACCTTGTGCTGAGGGCTTTCCTAAGTAAGAGGTGGGCTACCCCAACCCACACCAAGGTAAAGAGGAGATTTAAACATCTTTGGTACTTGATAGTGAACTTATAGAGAGCAAAGCACTTGCTAGTTTCGAATCTGTCCTGAGATAGATCATGCTCTCTTTAGGTTTAATGTTTTGTTTGAAGATGATATAAACACTCCTAATGAACCTAGTGGTGAAAATGATGGTATGGATTGCCTTGAAGGCTATAGCCGATATGCTAACCCACTATGGTGTGACAACATTCCTCCTAAAGATGGAAATCTCTTCTTGGAAGATGAGAGTACTCTTATGGGCAAGGAATGTGTAGTCTCGAAAATGAGTACTCTTGGTAGTACTCTTAGTGTGCATTTTGATCAATTTACTCTTAAATGTAATTCACTACTTGAGCATGTGAATAGTGTGCTTAAAAATTCTCAAGTTAGTGATGATCTCTATAGAATTGATCTTAATAATGTACATCACTCTTTGAACATCTTGTGTGGTAAAAGCATTGCAATTAGTTTTGTTCATAGAGACCATGTGTATGAAAATATTTTTGTGTGTGAGTGTGGGAGTGACATTCTAGGGGAAGGGAGTGCTAGCCTCGACTAAAGACCTTGCTAATTTTTCCATTTGATCCCGACACCCTCTTGGAATGTGAAAATCTCTACACTCCCCACTTAATGCTTGGTCAAGACAACAAGCAATGTTTGGTTGTGGGTGCTAATGAAGAAAGACAAGGTTCTTCCTTATCTCTTTTTATGGATGATGACAACTTCCTTTGTGTCTTTTGTACTAAGCTTTTTATGTTCAACACAAAGGACCCATGGATATACTCCAAGTTTGTACCCCCTCTGGCATGAAATATGATGTGTGTATTTTGCTAACCCTAACCCCTCATGTCCTTAGGATGTGTGCTTGTTGTCTTCTCTTGATTTTGCGAGGTACGGATTTGAGGTCGAATCCTTTTTCAAAAAGGGGAGGATAATACGGGTACGACCACGTGGATGCACATATGTGAGAATGCATTGGACCCGTTCAATAAAGAATCTAAGTGAAGTGGGGATAAGACCTTGGATCACACCAAAACCGACCTTAAACTTGCACTCCAAGGGCGCCCTTGGTCACATTTCATTAAAGGGACCTTTTGGTCATTTTACCTATTATTTGTAACACACTATAAATAGAATGATGTAGGGTTTTAGTCATTAGTTTTTATTGAATATTGAAGTTTTAACACTTGAAACTCTCTCTCTTATAAGAAAGGCCCCCATGGCCGAAACTTGTAACTAGGAAAATCAACATTGAGTGTGGTTTCACTCATGTTGGACTCAAGCTTGGAAAAGTTGGATGCTTGGGAGATCGAGGTCACTCTTGTGCCAACGTAAGAGTTAGGTATTTATTGTGTGTGATTTTAAAGGTCCAAGAGTGGAGTAGGCTTTTGGGTTTTTAAGATTATACCTTCAATTTGTCTAACTATTTATCCTTTTACCTTCTTCTAATCTTGTTTAGTGTTTGTGTTGTAATCTTGTGTTCTTGTTGTTATTGTTAAATTCGAATCTTGTGTCTTCTTGTTCATCATCTTATGTTGTTAATCTAGTTTGTCGTCCGTTGATTTGGTGTAACAAATACCTTATTATCTTCTTGTTATTGTGTTCTTGGGAAGCCAAGACTTGTCTCCAAAAGGGTTCACGAATTTCTTCAATTTTGTGGACTGTTTTTGGACTGATTTCGTGTTTTCGTTGTTTTTGTTATTGTTAAATCTGAATCTTGTGTCTTCTTGTTCATCATCTTATGCTGTTAATCTAGTTTGTTGTCCGCTGATTTGATGTAATAAATACCTTATTATTTTCTTGTTATTGTGTTCTTGGGAAGCCAAGACTTGTCTCCAAAAGGGTTAATAGATTTCTTCCATTTTGTGGACTATTTTTGGACTGATTTCTTATTTCTGTTGTTTTTATCGTATCAAGGTGTGCATATATATGACAAACAACATTCAAGTAACTCACTCATGCACTGATAAGACAATCAACAATCAGCAAAACAGTTTACTTACTTGAAGAAGAACCTAGTCCTTTACTTAGTAAGTCTTAGACTGTTTGTAATAGGTAGGTTCTTTGAGTTATAATGAGTCATTGTTCTAGTCTCAGTGATCTATAAACTGAGTTAGGAGTTGTGTCTTCAAGTTAGGGAACTCGAAGACTTGGGAACACTTATCTTTGTAAGATTCGTGTTTTTGTAGTTTTAGGAGTTAGAAGTTTTAATTCCTAGTTGACAAGAAGTCTTATAATTTTATTGATTGTTGAGGCTTAAGAGTTATAGTGAAGTTGGGGTTAAATCTTGTAGAGGTACAGGTCGTGATTTTTTACACCTTTCTTGAGCCGGGTGTTTTCCAAGTAAAAACACTGTATTCAGCTTTTACTTCTTTGAACCATGCTTACTTACTTGTTCCACAGATAGGCAACCAGTAGAGTCTAATATTAAAATTAGTAGGGAACGCACTCTAATAATGTTTGACAACTAAATTCAAGAAGAAAGTCTAAGAAGCATGGAAGTCCTAGTGGAGTTAAAAGTCTACTTAGTTGTGGAGATCAATTACAAATATAAATAAACAAGAATTTTCAAAACAAGATTTATGCACTTATACTTAGAGAAAAGAAGGTAGAAAACGAGCAAATATGCAAGAACAATATTTGAGAGAGTTTTACCTAGCCATCCAAGTGTTGCCAGTCCGAAGAACCTGTTTCATAGCACTATGTTTTACTGTTTTTGATTATTCTAGTTTTGATTTTTGTTTAATCAAGATGTAATTTTCATGTTTCCTTAGTGTCAGTGTATTATAAACCGGTTTAGAAGTATAGTCTTCAAGTTGGGATAACTTGAAGACTTGGAAACATAAACCTTGAAAGATTTGTGTGCTTTTAGGAATTAAAGTTGGTTCCTAAGTTTGCAAGAGTTATGTTATCTTAACTTCAAATTCGGGAAAACTGGGAGCTTGAATATTAGGAATTAGAGTTTATAATTTCAATAGGTTTGTAATCTTTTGGGAGGCTCATTATGTTTAGTGAAGTTGGGGTTAAATCATGTCGAGGTATAGGTTTTACCTTTTTATATTTTCTGTAAGTCGGGTATTTTTCATTTAAAACTATTATATTCATAACTTACTATCTTTATTGTTTTCATTGAAACATGTAAATCAATCTGTTTCACGCACAGGCAACTCGCAAGTTAAATTCACTAAAATTCCATGTCATGTAGAATATCATACTCTAATACGCGTCCTCCACAGTCCCCTATCTAAGGTCTTGTTTTCGGTAACCTGAATATGTAGTTATGTATCATGTCTTGTCTAATCATCTCTCCCGATCAATACTTCTTTCAGCCTACCTCAATTTTTTTTCATATTTACTATATCCAACCTCTTGCACCTCTTCGATCACTGGGTCAACTGAACCTCACCCTATCACATTTTCAAACCATCTCAATCTCGCTTAATTCCCTCATCTTGTCCACCACAAAGGTCATTCCCACCTTATTATCTCGAATAACCTCATCATTCCTGATTCTATTGCACCTATTATGTCCACACATCTATCTCAACACCTTATCTCTGCGCCATGCATCTTCTAAATATGTAAATTTTGGACTGGCTAACACTCCACCCCATACAACTATATGTTTTTCCTTCTTAATTAATGAAAAGAAAAAAAACATCTTATAACTCTCCATGATAAATCTGTGTAAATATTCGTAAGTCGTATATTGTATTTATGGAATGGAAGAGTTACTACTACATAAATGTTACGCATTCTTTCTTAATAACAATATGATTTCTTACAAATGCAACTTTTTGAATGAAAAGATATTTAGGAGTCTTGAAAGTTACTTGCCTTTATAACTTTGTCATTAATTCAAAAATAATGTTACATTATCTACATTAACTATGTTTATCTTCCTTTACTCTTTTGATGGATGAAACATACATGATATACCTATTTAAGAAGCATTATTTGTAAGCTAAACATGTAGAAACATAGAAAATCAAATACTCTCTCCTTCATCTATTCTCTATCTCTATATTGGCTTCCTTTCTTTGTTAATTTCTGGGCGCTTTGTTTCTTCGTGCAACTCCAAAATTTCAGCCATGAGTGCACATGTTTGGAATTAGCCGTGAACCTTGGAGAACGACCAGCTACAACGATTTGCACCAAAGTCAGGTCGAAATCGCTTTTAAAGTAGTGACTTGTCAGGACACATTCTTTGTGACTATTTTCTTACTATTATTAATTAATTTTAGTTTCAATATGAATATTGTAGTAGTTTTTCCAACACGAACAACGTCAATCTAACCACCACTTCATAAAATATTGTTATATTGTATGCAACTTCAAACATTTCTTTTTTGGTAAGTTATGAAACTTTATACATTTCACATTGTGCAACAACAATTCTTTTATTAAAATTGTAGGACTATTGCATGGGATTTAAGCTACAACAAATGAAGTATACATATTTTTAATTGTATGACTGTAATTTAGCTTGTTATAATAGGTTCATCGATCATCATTTTTATCAAGTTATCAATAAATGTTTATCCTATAGATTTTCCTACGATTAAGTGATATGATTGTGTAAATAATTAATCCACATCATCACTAAGAGAAGTATAAACACTCAGGGAAACAAATAAATTAAGAACCATCAATTTTTAATGACTAGATGAACTAGAGAGGTTTACGTCAAACCTGCAGGCACTATGGCCCAATGAAGAGTTTCTCAACATTACTCAATGATGCAAGGAGATCACTTAACATCTTTTGGCTAGTCCTAAAGTCAAAGGAATATAGCTTAGCATTGACTAGAGCTTGTACATTCTGAAGAACAAGTAATTTCTTATGAAAAGATCCATTAATCTCCAGCGAAGTAATATTCCTAGCACATATCGTCAGCTCTTTATACTCATCGTCACTATTTTTATTTTCTTGATACCAGTATCCCCCGATAACCAACTTCTTCATGCTTTTTGAATTAATATGAAAACCAAGAACCCCAAAACACATACAAAACTTGAGAGATTCCAAACCAGGACATCCAGAACAGATGGCATCAACAACTTCTGAGCCCAATTTAGCATACCAAAGAGATAAAAGCCTAAGAACAAGCCAATTAATCATTACAATTGGACAACTTTAGTTTACGTAAACACACATTAGAATACATAATCTGTGGTAAGCTATAACCCTCTTCGAAACCCCCCATCAGATTCAAATCCAGTACCTCAACAGATTTAATCGTCACAAAAATCATCCATCTGTTAACATGGTCAACTAATTGGTCATCAATGTAAGGAAATTGGTCGGCAATGTAAGGAAACTCAACCAAAAATTTATTCAATTTACTAGGCTTGGAGAGAATCAGTGTGTCATCAATGGATTTAATAAATTCAGTTACATCGCGATTTGATTCAGGAGAGTGGGTGAAAAATAAGTTGTGTGCTGAAGTCCACAAAAGGCACTACCTTTTAGACAAAACTCCAGTTCGTATAACATCTTTCATCTGGAAGGATGAGAGGATGTGACGGAGGAGATGGTCTGGTAAGGCACTAAGACGATCTGGTTTGTTATCCATTTTACAGCGTTTATCAGTACTATAGCATTGATCGACATAAGTAGTGTCCACATTTTCACTTTCACTTTGTGAAGAATCAGAATGAGACATGATGAAGGAAAGAGGAGCCTAGGGTTCAACAAGTAGAGCAGCATTTCCAAGATTATCAACATTATATATAGTGGATACAACCTCCATTTTTGGTAACTTCACTCACTAAGTTACTTTTTAAAAAAGATAATAAATTCATTAAGGATAAAATAAATATTTTAAAGTAAAATTATTAATGAATATATAAATATGTCATTTTTTTTAAGATTGACTAAAAAAGAAATTAGGTCATATATATTGAAAAAGAGAGAGTATATTATTTTGGAATAACCTTCACTCTTTCAGTATTTTATTCGATATTTTCAATGTTTGATTTGGATATATTAAAAGCGAATATCAAATATATTGAATTTTAAAGTCTGCTAAGAAAGCCATTTAATAAGCCTAATTTAATAAATTATTTTAGGTTATCCTTGGATATTCTATAATTTATTTTCTAGAGTGATTTCCATAATTAAAAGTGAATATCAAATATATTACTTTTTAAAATCCGCTAATAAATTCATTAAATAATCCTAATTCAATAAATTGTTTTAGATTAGCCTTCGATATTCGATATTTTTGGAATTCGATTTCGATAAATTGAAAATGGATATCAAATAGAGTTTAAATTTTGTACATCGTCAGTATATAAGATTTTTGTACATCATCGGCTACTGTTATAGATAAACATGATAACGTTATTAAGTAATTTGTAATATTCCTTTTTAAATATGATTATAATTATGTCAAGAAAAGTTTATAAGTACTCCTTGTGCTATAATCAAAATTAATAGTTACTCCATCTGTTCTATTTTAATTGATCATCTTACTAAAAATAAATGTCTCATATTAGCTAATCACTTATGAGGATGGAATTAATTAATTTTTTTTTCCATTTTACCGCTACAAATAATAATATACATTAAATGTGACTAATAACAGTTCAATTTCCAATGTCTATTCCCGTGTCCAATAAATATCATTAATATGGGTAAAGAATAAAATACTCCATCCGTATCATTTTAGTTGACCTTTATTGACTTGGCCTACCCTTTAGAAATTATTTAATAGAGGTTTATTTTACTAAAGTAATTCAATTAATTATGCATTGAAAATATGAATTTGAATATTTATACTTTACATAGTCATTTAATGCTAGGGATAGGATTGACAAAATACCATAAATTTCTCTTGATTTTAGAACCTGAACAACTAAAATGAAATAAATATTTTTAGCAAGAGGGCTAACTAATATAAGACGGAAGAGTAGTAAAACTCATTATTCAATTTACAATTTATTAATCATTATATAAAATGTAATGTGCCCAACTATAATGGGATGTAATGTGCCCAACTATAATGGGACCGATGAAGTATCTTCTAAACCAACTTTATCTTCTTTTCTAAATCAAGTTTTTGTTATTCATTTTCTCAACATTATACTTATCATAAGTAGATAATTCTTAAGTGCCACAAATAATTTCTAAATTTTTGTTTGTTTTTCTAATGAAATTACGACAAGAAAATTGATAACAATATAACCACCAATACATATTAAATGCAATTATCAATTGAAGAATTAATATAGAGAAAGAACACACAAAAATTAAAGAAATAGAACAAGAAATTAATATTGATATAGGAGATTGACTTTCACTTTATTGATAAATTAAATCAGCATTTAAGATTTTTAGAGATTAATTAACAAAGATAATGGAATAGTGAATGAATTATGTGACAATTAGTTAACAGTTTGAGGAAGATGGGAAAATTTGAAGAGAAGATAGGAGAGGAGTAGAAAAAGAAATATAATTTTTGAAATAGAAAATTAACTAGAAATTAGTTGGTAACCAGCTATGACGGGTTAATATGACCTGAAGATGTAAGAATCAAACTTTAGTATCATAAATCATATTTGGATATGGTAATTTGCTAATTACGTATTGAAGGAAATAATATTCTGACGAAATATGTTCCTAATGTGTCTAAAATTTGACATGTTAGCATTTAAAAAGTGTGACTACTCAGCCAAAATAATATGGGAGAAGATACTCATTTGGTAAGGGTATGCAAGAAGAGCTATGAAATGGAATGCAGAAGTAGCTTGGGTCATCAGTAATATTTGTCCAGTTTATAAAATCAATGAATAATTTATCTATTTTTATCCATTTTATCTCCTTAACATTAAATTTGATTCATTATCTAATGCATTTTTTTCAAAGCATTAAATTTATTATATTGAAAGAATAATATGGTAAAATAACTTGAATCATTTACTGCTTCTTAAAAAAATAGTGGACAAGTAAAAATAAACTGAGAAAAGTAATATTTTGTCATGATACACCTAACAATCGATCGTTGTAGTATAGTGGTAAATATTCTAGCATGTCAACCCCCTTTTCCTTCTTATTAGTGCTTAGACTATTTTACGTAAGAAAGTAGCAAATCATCAGGAACTTTAAGACATGTAAGATAATGTCACACCCTCTTTTTAACCAAGAAGATTCATTTTAAAGTTCGAAAGAATTTTATTATCAATGTGACAAAAAGTGAAAATTTGTTTCAAAAAGGATTATTTATATTCAAAACTCAGAGTCGCCACTTGGCATAAATCGGGTGTGCCAAGTCACCTTTGGAAATCCTTTTCAAAACGGTTTGACTCTAAAACTGATCCGCGAACAGAGATTCCGGCTAAGAAATTCTGTTGACCGAGGGGAAGGTGTTAGGCATCCCTCAATCCCGTGGTTCGACCACGGTCGCTTGATGGAGTGTATCGACTAATTTGACATTACAAATGTATAAACCACGTAAAACACAAACAATCACCAAACAAATGTCAAACAATAACCCAAAACCAAAATAATAATGTTCAGTCCAATTATACAGTCCAAAAAATAGAAAAATACGGAAATGTAAACCTACTCTATTCTAGGCTAATCCTAACTACGCTCTATTGCTTTCTCCACACGACGTTTCGGGCCTTGATCGTGCACCGTCTTCAAGTACATGTTCCTTCGGGGCATTCCCTGGATAAATCAATACAAATCCCTCGGGGCATTCCCCGACCAAATGAATACAATAGATCCCAATGCATAAATCAAAACTACTCCACAAACATTTCATCATTCAACAATCACAGATCCTAAACTTTGCCAACCCAACCTACCATTTGCCTACCAAACTCGACCTATCATGGCACTATCTCTATAGACGACATCAATGAATCAAAACAACAATAAATCAAAATTAATCCTAATTCACTTTAGCAATTTTTCAATTCGCGTCCCAAATTCTCTTCAACACGATTAAACCAATTCAATATACAATCCACCGATCAAGTTTTCATATCCAAATCCAACATCACCCCACATGTCACGAAGATTCAAACATACCAAACACATAAATCATTCACGTAAAAACTAAAAGTAGAGAAGATAGAATTGAACCTCAATGCCGCTTTCAAAAATCGATGTATTATTCCAATTAATCCGGTAGAATCCGCGTCCAAAATTCTCGAGGCAAACCTCAACAACGAACCATCCAAGCTTCGGTTTCACCCCTTTGTTCTATTTTTCTTTCCAACCTGAACCAAAAAAAAAACAAGCAGCCCGAACCCCAAAAAAACTTCTAAAGGAAAACCAAGACCTCGTGTGATGATTTTCGGCAAAACCTTACCGGAATCGAATCCAAAACCGGTAAAACTTGACTGATTTGGATCGGATTTGGGTCAGAATCCACAACTATTAGCTCGTTGGAACTTCGGTGAGCACCAACGGTGATCGAAACAAGCCAAAATGGATGGAAACAACTTTTTTCTGGCAAGTGGATGCTGTTTCCGGCCAAGAACACCGGCCAGATCGCATTTTCGATCCTCCTCTCTCAGATTCTAAGCATTTTTCTCTCCCTCATCGATTTCTCTATCAAACCCACTCTCTATTGTAGACACCTAATTTTGTCCCTCCCGAAAACTCAAATTATTCATTTTTACCCTCGTCTTACCATATGTCCTACCCCGTGTGATAATCCTTTCATAAAAATACAAAAAATAACAAACTCCCTAACAAAATTTTATCTTATTTTAACTATCCTAACCACCTCTCCAATTAAAAAACAACACCTCACCCTTCTCCTAACCCCCACCACGTGACCCCCTTTTATTTCTTGTCCATAAAGCAAAGAAAAAGAACCTTGGCAATACACTCTCAAGGGCCCCCCACACAATTTTCATTTTTTTTTGAATTTTCCACTCACACACAACAACACTATATAGGCACACTACATCAGGATAAAGGAGGAGATCATCATCCATCATTGAGAAAAGAAAAGAAAATCTCACGAAAAGGAAAAGACCATTTTTTCTCTTCGTTTCTTTTGGTTCGCAAGACAAGCACAAACACACTAGAATTTTTCTTTCTTCTCCACGGTTCATTCTAGGAGAACACATATGCACACACCATCCATGGACCATTCGATATAGACACAAAATCTTCCATTTTCAATAAAAAAGTCGCATATACACACGCACAAGTCAAGAATTCATAGCGGGGGTACAAGATAATCACAAAAACAAGTTGATTCCATCGAAATTCGCATTTTCATCGGAACACGCGCTTAGATCTCATTGGAAAATGTTATTTTAGCGCTTAGGTCACTATTTCGGTGAAGTTACTTGCCGAAATCAGATATTTTAGGGTCTAGTTTAGGCGCTACAGCCCGTCTAAAGCTCACCGAAGCTCCATCTAGACGGCTTTTCAGTTTTTTCTTTTGTACCTTGGGTCTTTGGGTTGAAATCTGCTTGGATTGCGGAGGATAGGTACATTTGGGATTAGCGTTTGAGGTTCTCCATTCGAGTATTTTGGTCTTCGGATTTCTTTATTATCATACCAGAATCGAGGTCCATTTCTCAACTCTATCTCTTAATTTTATGTATGATTCCGAATATTGATTTGATGCGGTGTTCTATTTGTTGAGTGCAGTAATGTTTGTGTGTTGATAACTGTGGATTAGACGATTTTGGTTGATGTTTTGATGTTGCGTATCTGAGTAGTTAGTCATTGGCATGAAATCGATGTTGATGTCGGGTGGATAATTATTTTTCGTGATTGAAATTCATGTGTAAATTTGGGGGTGATAATTGAAAATTTGATATAATTGGTGATTTTGGTTAGTTTGATTTAATTGTTTGTTTAAACTTGAAATGACAGTTAATTGAACTTGGTAGTATCACGATACGCTGATTGATTTAGGCAAACGTAGGTTGGGTAGGCAAAGTTTAGAATTTGTGATTTTGTTGAATGTTTGAAATATTGTTGAATGTTTGAAATTTGGGTGAATGATTTGGTTTTCTCGCAATGAAAAATTGTACTCATTTGGCTGGGGAATGCCCCGATACACATTGTATTTATTCACTGGGGAATTCCCCGACGTATTATGTTGGCGGAAAACATTCGTGATGAAGGCCCGAGGCATCGGGTTAAGCATGGGAGCGTAGTTTAGGTTTTCTCTTCAGTACCTTTTTATTTAGGATTGTATAATTGGACTGGATATTATTATTTTGATCTTTGGATTGTTGTTTGATGTTTGTTTATGTGCTTTATGTGGTTTAAACATTCGTGGTGCCAAATTAGCCGATTCACTCCACCAAGCGACCGTGGTCGAACCACGGGATCGAGGGGTACCTAACACCTTCCCCTCGGTCAATAGAATTCCTTAACTGGAATCTCTGTTCGCGGATCAGTTTAAAAGAGTCAAAAATTATTTTTCCAAAAAAGGATTTCCAATGGTGACTTAGCACACCGGATTATGTCAAGTGGCGACTCTGAGTTTAAATGTAAATAATTCTTTTCGAAACAAAATCTTCATTTTTGTCACTTTAGAAATAAAAACCCTTTCAAAACCTAAAAACCAATCTTTTGTCGAAAAAGGGGGTGTGACAGCTCTGGCGACTCTGCTGGGGACCCTTTCCAGAATTTGAGCTTATTTTTTTGAGTCGTATCAGCTTTGTTTGGCATTATGGGTGTATAAACATTGTTTGTGATTATTGTTTGTATTATTTTTATCACTGTTGTGTGTTTCTGTGCTCTTTTTTTACAATTTTTCTTTATTTATTACCGCTTTATATATGACTTCATTTGCATAATCCGAGTTAATTCTTTCTACAACATGTCCCAGAGTGCATGTCGTGTGCATGGACTTTAGTTGAGTCACCCTTATTTTCGGGGGGGAGCCATTGGATGTAGGAGTAGGTGGAAAGCAAAGAAGCCATTATCAACTATATGCTCCCCCAAACGGCCTTGTTAGTAAACCACAACGTAGGTCAGCTTTAGGTCATTCTTATGTGCATCATATTGAGACCTAGCGGGGCCCACACGGTCCTTTGTAGGAGACTCACCTTTAAAGCATCCCTACATGCTAAATGTTGCATCTCTGAGGGTAACATGGTCATTTGACAGACTGATTTGGGGAAAGCATGTGTTAGAAGTAGAGTGTGTAAACAATAAAAATAAAAAAAAAAGGAAAGTCGGTTGAAAAACAAAAAGATGAGAGCTTCGTATTTTATTTTTAGAGTTCTTTATGGCTTTTATTTTTCACAATCCAAAAATTTAAAAGATTTTCTTACCTTTTTCACGCATTTACTCAAAAACAAAAAAACAAACCTCAAAAAGATTTCCCCTTTGTCTTCTTTAGCATGCATTCATAATTCAAAAAAAAAAAAAATCACTTTTAGGAGCTTTTTATAAAAGAAAAATTCAAAAAAAATGCCAAATTTTTTGTACATTTTGTATAACGAAAATATCGCAAAAAAATAAAATTCTTTCATAGTTGTTGGTGTCAGTTTTGTGTGAAATGTCTAATTGAAAACCCAAAAAGATTTTATTTTTCATCGTTCGTCTGTAATTGCGTCTCTTAAGTCAAGTCTTAGTTCGTTTGATCCTTAATTGTCTAACTTGGACGAACTACGCATACTTGATTCCCATTCCTCGGGGCGGGATACGTAGGCAACCTTCGGTAGGTCAGGTAATCTTTATTTTTTGGCTTTCATATTAGTCATAGCCTGGGTTTTTCTCCGTGTAATTTAGTGTTGTTAGCGGGTTCTTGCCAAGTAGGCTGATTTTATTCAGTGCTACTGTTCGGAAAATTTGAGTCATAAAATGGTCTGTCCCTTCGACACATGTCTGCGTCACAATCCTATAGGTGGGGATCTGTTTCTATCTTATCGAATGTTTAAGTTAATGTCCTATGTGTTATTACAGAATGGATCTGCCCACAAAGTCTAGAGTCCTTATGGTTGTCAAGGTACCCAAAAAGTTGGTCAAGTGGTGGGGCACATTCGACTACTCTAAAAAGCACGAAGTGAGAAAAGTGTTAGGCAATCTTGTAGCACTCTTGGATCTCACGCCCCGTCAGGATCTAATAGAAGCTGCGTTGACTTTTTGGGATCCAAACAATTTGGTGTTTAGGTTTGGAAGTTGTGAATTGACTTCTACCCTGGCAGAAATATCTCGTTTGTTTCAGTTGACTTATATGTGTCAGCAGATGATTTTAGCCCGCAATCATACTCGTAAGAGATTTCTTTGACTCTGTGGATTGAAAGATAACAAGCATCTGGGATGTATCAAACAATCTTGGATTTCCTTTGATTATTTGTTTGCTAGATATGGATCTTTAGAGGGTTTTGACTATTTTTGGGATGAATTCTATACCATCAAAAATATCTGGGAACAATGTTGTCTTGAGGTTTTCTGTCTGGATTATTTGGGCATCTTAGTGTTCCCGTTAGATGAGAGATGTATCAATACTCGTCTACAATCAGTGGTTATAGATTTATTCAAGAAAAAAGATGAGGTCACCATTGTACCAATGATCTTAACAAAAATATAAAAGGCTTTTACTGAAGTAAAAGGAGGGGTACAATTTTTTGAGGGGAGTAATCTGATATTGCAGTTGTGGATGATGGAACATTTGTATATGCCTTCTTTGATTAAAGCAGATGTGGTCGACCGTTGTCTGAATGAATGAGTACAAGCCATGCAAGAGAGAATGCATTTTGATAAATTTTCTTTTCCTATGGGAGTCAATGCCTGGGTCGAATTTCTCGAATCAAGAACTCCGGACAACATTCTTTGGTCCTATATGTAGTTTTGTCCTAAGAAAATCTTGATGGGATCTCAAATGCAACTCCTTATGGTTTTGATAGGACTTAACTGTAGTAGGCCTTACAGTCCGAGAAGGGTGATGCATCAGTTGGGTAGGGTGTAAAACGTCCCACCAATAATGGACCTTCTAAAGGATGTAGAATACTTTAAAGACCAGGCCTTGGGGAAAAGCAGATATGAGCAATTCTGGAATAACGCGATGAAGCTAGGTGTTGATACTCTTGTGGAAGGTCTGGATAATCTAGGGTGCACTCAAAACTATGAAATCTTGCTACAATCTATACCCTGTGGCATTAGTAGACCATTACCGGCTCAGCCAAGGGGCAAACACGGGAAGCATTTATGGTTGAGGACGATGAGCAGGAAGATCCTAGTATCAAAATGGAGTTTTTGAGAGTTCAGCTATCAGGTCTGATCGAAACTATGGAAGGGTATCAGAAAAACCTTTTTGGGTTTAGTCTCCAAGAGGCGGGGATGCGTGCGAGAAGCTTATTCCCGAGTGTCAAAGCGTCATTGCAGGATATGTTGGAAAGTTTGAGTGGAAAGGTGAGAACTTCATAAATAGGTCAATCTCAACCAGGGCCATCACGCGGCGCAGCAGTTTGAAGGGGTACTTTTTTTTTATCTTTTATATAGTTTGAGTCCTTTATTTTCTATCCTCGTGTTATTGTTAAGTCGGTGTAAAGGTGGTTTTAACATTAGGGTCTTTAGTAGGAATGTTATGCATGTCGTACTGTTGGTCTAGAATATCGTTTAGTCTTTGCTTATTAGTATTAAGGTTGCCTTAAATTTGAAGTTGATTTTAGTAGTCTTTTATGAAATGTTGTGACATTGCGTTGTTCTTTTTTTTGTTTATTTTTTGTCATTCAAAAAAAAAAAATCTTCAACTTTATGATATTTATGCACGCGCTGCCCAAACTACGCAAGATCTGATTCATGTACAACATGATATGTAGGAAACCTACTTTTGGATTCGATCTGATCATTTTGTTTCTTTGTTTTTCATTTTTTTTTCCTCTTTTAAAGAAAAGCAAAAGCCATAATGAATGATAAAAGAAGATAGATAGCGAGACAAGAAAAGAAAGAAAGAATGATAAAAAAAGGTAGATAGCGAGAGAAGAAAAGAAAGAAAGAATGATGAGAGAAGGAAGGGAAAGAACAGAGACAGATACAAAAGGAGAGAGAAATGAAGGCAAAAGAAAAGAGGTGTAGATTGGAGGAAAGAAGCGAATCAGCGTAGATAGAAATCGGGATGATGTTAAAATGACCTCGCTACCCTCAAAGGCTGGTAGAAATGAAAATAAATCTAGGACAATTTTACCAATGCGATTCCCATGCGTGTTGTGTGCCCTAATCTTAACGGGTGTTGTCCTTGATAAGCATGTTCTTTCAGATAACAGTGGTCGATTTGCAGCACTCTGGCTAGTCACCCGTACTTCAGTAGATCAAAAGCAAAGCTCTCCATGGCTAGTAGGGAGATTGAAAATTTGCTCATTGACCCAGATCAGGATCCCAGGGAAGAAAGTTCAGAATGCAATGATAAGGTATTGAGACTTAGACAACAATTGCTAAATCTGTATCGAGCATGGGCTAGTGGCATGCCTCCTCCTCCACTCTCTGAAGATCTTGGGAATATCCCTAATTTCCCACCACTCTCTCAGGCACAATTCTCTTTTCCCATTGAGTCACCAGAGCACGCACCAGGATTTACTCCGCGGCAATATTACCCTAGCACTTTTAGTGTGCCCCTGGAAGTTCTCAACCAAGGCCCGTAACTCAGCTGGTGCCACAGGCAGCGCCTGTGTTTGTGGCTCTGCCACCTCCTGAAGCTCCCACATATGCTGTGAGTCCGACAATAGTGCTTCCTCGGTCTGCCAGTGACCCAGTATTGAAGGTTTCAGATAGTCAATATTATGCCTCGAATCCTACTTTGAGAATGAATGAACCATATGGGTATGCTCAGCCACCTGTAGGGAACTGGAGGTTATAGGAGTATTTCCTATTAAGATCTTTGCATGTTCCCAGATGTCAACCTTTCCCTCGGTTTTAAAATGCCCAAGTTCGAGAAGTATGCTAGGCACGGTAATCCCATGGAACACTTGAGACGTTATTGCAACTAATTGAGGGCTGCAGGGACAAGGGAAGAGTTGCTTATGGCTTTCTTTGGCAAGAGTCTTTCCGATCTGGCTTCAGAATGGTTTGTTGATCAAGATATCGACAAATGGAACAACTGGGATGACTTAGCTTCCGAGTTTGTGCAACATTTTCAGTATAATGTTATCCTGATTCCTGAAGAAAAATCCTTGGTCAACATGAAGAACAAAAACACTGAAGTCTTTAAGGAATACGCGATAAGGTGGCATGAATAGGCCGCCAAGGTGAAGCCTCCAATAAAGGAGAGTAAGCTGTAGAGTTCTTCATTCAGGCACAGGATGAGACCTATTTCCAACATTTACTTCCGGCAATGGGAAAGTCTTTTATTGAAGTCCTCAAAATATGAGAGATGATAGAGGATGAAATTAAGACTGGCCGAATAGTGAGTTTTGCCGCGTTAAAAGCCACCACACAAGTGATTCAAGGTGGATCTGGCGCGTTCGGAGGTAAAAAGAAGAAACAGGACGTGGCGACCATTGTTACTGGACCCCATTCCTATCCCAAAAGACCGCCTCGCCCCTATCCCTAATCCCAAGCCCAAGCTTATGTCCAAGCTCCATATATTCCTCCCCACCATTACTACCCTCTGCAAAACCCACCATATGCTATTCTACCCCCTCCTTACCCAGGATATAGCACACAACCATATGCCCAAACCCCTTCTTACCCGCAATGGTGTGCGCAAGCTCCACAAAATCGTCCATCAGCTCCACTAAATTACCAAAACCCCTCCAGACCTGGTTTTCAACCCAGGCCCAAATATAAGAAAGAGAAGGCGGTCAAAAATCAGTTCACACCTCTTGGGGAGTCATATTCTAGCTTGTTTGATAGGTTGAGAAAGATGAAGGTCTTAAGCCCAATTCAAGGAAGGATTTCAATTACACTTTCGAGAAATCTCGATTATTCTTTAAGGTGTGCATATTGTTCTGACATGCCAGGCCCCGATATCGAGAAATGCTGGTATTTAAAGAGAGCTGTCTAAGATTTAATTGACACAAATCAGATGCTGGTCCAGGCCCCAGAGGTTCCAAACATTAACCAAAATCCGCTGCCAACCCATGCTGAAACCAATATGTAGAATTGATATATGATGGGAAAGAGTCATCAAGGTATTATAAGCCTATTGTCAAGATACAGACCAATGAGGAAAAATCGGCGAATGTAGCAGATTCATTAAAAGCAATGTCATTAAGCCAGGAAGG
The DNA here is from genome assembly GCF_002878395.1 of Capsicum annuum. NCBI lineage: Eukaryota > Viridiplantae > Streptophyta > Magnoliopsida > Solanales > Solanaceae > Capsicum > Capsicum annuum. Next base: position 131,293,127 of record NC_061112.1, on the reverse strand, counting down.
AATGGGAAAAGCTAAAGTCCAAGAAAGCATAAAGAGACCCACAATCATAGTGAAAAAAGTCGGAGCAATCGTTGGTTTAAGTCAAGACAAGCCTAAGTTGACGGTGATAGGAGCTCTGTGTAAGCCTATATTGACGGTGAAAGGAGCTCTTGCGGTGCCTATTATCATCAAACCAGTGATCCAACCTCTAATAGTTGATATAAAAAGGTTCCCTGGAACTACAGACTGTGATGACCTATCAGGGGAAGAAAGTAGTGGAAGATGTAGATGAGGTAGGGGGTTTGACTTGGTCAGGAAGATGCTTCGCTCCTTAAAGTTTAAGGAAGTCCAAGCCAATTGGGAGTGGACCTTCATCTGTCAAAAATCCTGTCACTGAAGAAGAAGTCGAAGAATTTTTGAAAAAGATAAAATTTCCGGAGTATTAAATAATAGATCAGTTGAAGAAGACCCCTGCTCAAATTTCTTTCTTATCGTTGTTGTTGCATTCCAAGGAACATCGTGATATTATATTGAAGGTATTAAATTAAGCATATATTCCTAGGGATGTTACAGTAAATCAGCTTGAGAAAATGGTTGGAAAAATCTTTGAGGTCAATCGAATCAGCTTCTCTGATGACGAATTGCTAATTGAAGGTACGGGGCATAATCGGGGGATTTATGTTACCGTGAAGTGTGAAGATTTCTACGTCACTCATGTCATGATTTATGGAGGTTTTGGCGTAAATATTTGCCCTATTTTTACCTTGCGATAGTTGAATATTGGTGTTGAGAGGATCAAGCCTAACAACGTATGTGTCAGGGATTGCGATGGTGCAAAATCAAACTCTATTGGCAAAATAGAACTAAAGTTGATTATAGGTCCTGTTAAGTTTGCCATAGAGTTTCAAGTATTGAATATCGAATCCTCTTACAATCTATTGTTGGGAAGACCGTGGATCCACAAGGCCAAGGCAGTTGCATTTACATTGCACCAAATGATCAAGTTTGAGCATGACAGGCAAGAAGTGGTTATTCATGGTGAAGGGGATTTGTCCGGCTATGAATATTCTCCCTTGTCCCTTATTGAAGCAAACAATGTAGAGGAGACATTTTTCTATCAAACTTTTGATACAGTATCGGTGAATTGTATCTTTGAAGAGCAGGTTATTCCAGGGCCACAATTGTCTCCCGGTTCTGTTATGATGATAAATGAAATGTTAAAATATGAATTTGAGCTAGGAAAGGGTTTGGGAGTGTCTCTTCACAGTATAGTTCATCCCATATGTCCGAGGGAGAACTTGGGCACTTTTGGTTTGGGTTTCGAACCTATGGCTGAAGATCTAAAGAAAGCCAAGGAAAGAAAGAAAGAAATATGGTCACTCCCTCTCCCAGTGCCTCTACTCAGTAAGTCATTCATCAAGAGTAGTGTCGTGGCACCTATAGAGTTTGAAACTGAATTAGTTGATGACTTCCAGAACCTTTTGATCAAAGTTGACATGGTTGAAGCAGGAGAAGGTACTAGTAAGGCAGACGTGTAATTCATAGGTCCAGCTATCTGGCTCAACAATTGGAAAGTCACTCCTCTCCCCGTCAGGAGGGAGTTTTGGTAGTTTGTTTTATTTTTCTTTCTGTTTATCCGAGTTATTTCAGGGTTGTAATTCGAAATTTAGCTTGTTTACATTCTGTTGTCATTTATGTTTAAACCCTCTTTTTTTCCTTTTAATGAAATGCAATGTCCCCTTATTTTGTGTCTAATATATTTTGTTTTTGTCTTTTCTTTATACAGTTCTCTTTATGCTGATTTTAATGACATGACATGCAAAATTTTTAGCCTGATCTTAAAATCCAAACTAATCAAGATGTAATGAAGCAAGAGGGGGATATGATGAAGAAGAGGTGCTAGAAGAAATAATCAAAGAGTTAGAACAGTTTGAAGATAAGCTGAATCTTAAGCTGAATGAAACTGAGCCAATTAATCTGAGGGATCAAGAAGATGTTAAGGAAACTAAAATAAGTGTACATGCTTCGCCACTATTAAAAGATGGGATTCAAGCATTAATTGATTATAAAGAAGTTTTTTCATGGTCTTATGATGATATGCCTGGTTTAAGCACTGAATTAGTAGCCCATAAATTGCCAACTGATCCCGCATTCCCTTCTGTCAAACAGAAGTTGAGGAAGTTTAAAACTGATGTAAGTATTAAAATCAAAGAGGAAATCATAAAACAACTTGAAGCCAAAGTAATTTGAGTGGCTTGTTATCCCACGTGGTTATCAAATGTTGTGCCTGTCCCAAAGAAAAATGGTAAAATTCGAGTATGCGTTGATTACCGTGATTTGAACAGAGTAAGTCTGAAGGATGATATTTCACTACCCAACATCCATATTTTGCTAGACAACTATGCTAAACATGAGGTTGCCTCTTTTGTGGATTGCTATGCCGGATACCACCAGATTATTATGGATGATGAAGACGCGGAGAAGATGTCTTTTATCACACCATGGGGGACCTATTGTTATCGAGTGATGCCGTTTGGTTAGAAGAAAGATTGAGCAACATACATGAGAGCCTTGACCATTATGTTTCATGATATGATGCATAAGGAGATTAAGGTCTATGTAGATTATATGATTATTAAATCAAAGAGTAAGGCTGACCATGTTAAGGATTTAAAAAAGTTCTTTGAAAGTCTTTACAGGTATAATCTCAAGCTGAACCCGGCAAAATATGTATTTGGAGTTCCATCCAGGAAGTTGTTGGGGTTTGTAGTCAGCCGTCGGGGTATCGAATTGGATCCTTCAAAGATCAAAGCCATTCAGGATCTGCCGCAGCCCAAGAACAGAATGGAGGTGATGAGTTTGCTTGGTAGGATGAACTACATTAGTAGGTTTATTGCGCAACTCATAACCACGTGTGATCCCATTTTCAAGTTGCTGAAAAAGAGTGCTGCAGTAAAGTGGACTGAAGAATGTCAGGAAGCGTTCGACAAAATCAAAAGATATCTATCAAATTCACCCGTGCTGGTACCACAGGAACCTGGTAGGCCTTTGATCTTATATTTATCAGTCATGGACAATTCTTTCGGTTGTGTTCTAGGTCAACATGATGTCATAGGCAAAAAGGAGCAGGCAATTTATTATCTTAGCAAGAAGTTCACAACATATGAGGCCAGGTACACTCTTCTTGAAAGAACGTGTTGTGCCCTAACTTGGGTAGCATTAGAAGTTGAAGCATTATCTTTCAACCTACACTACTTATCTCATCTCCCGTATGGATCCTTTGAAGTATATATTTCAGAAGCCTATGCCGACCGGTCGTTTAGCAAAGTGGAAAATATTGCTTACCGAGTTCAACATTGTATATGTGACTCGAACCGCCATTAAGGCCCAAGCCTTAGCAGATCATCTTGCTGAGAATCCCATTGATGAAGAGTATGAGCCATTAAAGACATATTTTTCTAATAAAGAGGTATTGTGTGTCGATGAAGTTGTTCTTTGATGGAGCTGTCAACATAAAAAGAGTCAGAGTAGGTGCAGTTCTTATTTCTGAGGCAGGGCAACATTTTTCGGTGACAACGCAACTTCAATTTTATTGTACCAATAACATGGCAGAATATAAAGCTTACATTCTGGGTTTGAAGCTAGCTATTAATATAGGAGTCCAGGAACTATTAGTGTTGGGGAATTCAGATTTGCTTGTCCATCATATTCAAGGTGAGTGGGAGACGTAAGATTTAAAGCTAATACCGTATCGACAATTCTTGAAAGATCTATGTCAACGGTTTGTGTCTGTAAAGTTTAGGCATATTCCATGAATTTGCAATGAGATTGCTAATGCTTTGGCCACTTTGTCTTTGATGCTCCAACACCCTGATAAGGCCTACATCAATCTAGTGCATATACAGAGTCGTGATCAACACACTTATTATAATGTAGTTGAAGAAGATCTCAATGGTAAACCATGGTTCTTTGATATCAAGCAGTACATCCAGTCAGGAGAATACCCAACACATGCCACCAATGATCAAAAGAGGACTATTAGGCATTTGGCTAGTGGATTTTTCTTAAGTGGGGAAATCTTATACAAGAGAACCCCAGATCTGGGACTTTTGAGGTGTGTGGATACAAAAGAAGCCTTGACGATCATGGTTGAAATACACTCCAGAGTATGTGGTCCGCATATGAACGGTTATATCTTGTCAAAGAAGATACTCCGAGCAGGTTATTATTGGCTTACTATGGAGCGATATTCTATTCATTTTGTTTGGAAATGTCATCAATGTCTGGTACACAATGATCTGATACATTTTTGTCCCGCTGAATTGCACGCAATGTCTGCTCCATGGCCTTTTGTAGCTTGAAATAGACGTGATTTGACCGATTGAGCCGAAAGCGTCAAATGGGCATAGATTCATTTTAGTGGCCATTGATTAATTCACAAAGTGGGTAGAAGCAGTAACTTTCAAGTCAGTAACAAAGAAAATGATGGTGAATTTGGTTCATGCCAACATCATTTGTAGGTTTGGAATTCTGCAGATGATCATTACAGATAACGCTGTCAATCTCAACAGTTATTTGATGCAAGAAGTGTGCCAATAGTTTAAGATCGCACATCAAAATTCCACTCTATATCATCTAAAGGCAAATGGCATTATGGAAGCCACCAATAAGAATATCAAGAAGATACTGCATAAAATGGTACAAGGGTCCAGACAATTACACGAGAAGTTGCCATTGGCATTGCTAGGTTATCGTACTACTGTTCGCACTTTAACAGGGGCAACTCCATATTTATTGGTGTACGGGACAGAAATAGTCATTTCCGCAAAAGTTGAAATTCCCTCTCTTTGAGTTATTATAGAAGCAGAGATTGATGATGATGAGTGGGTCAAAACCCAATTGGAATAGTTGAGCTTGATTGATGAAAAAAAGACTGACGTCGGTATGTCATGGTCAATTGTATCAGAAAAGAATGGCTCGAGCGTATAACAAAAAGGTATTCCCCAGGCATTTTGAAGTTGGTCAGTTGGTATTGAAGCGTATCCTTCCTCATCAGGTTGAAGCTAAATGCAAGTTCTCCCCAAATTGGCAAGGTCCCTTTATTGTGAAAAATATGTTGTCCAATGGAGCCTTATATTTGACATATATTGAAAGCAAAATAGCAGAGATGGATATCAATGCTGATGTGGTCAAAAGATATTATGTATGATATTTTATCCCCTGTTGATTCTATTGCATGTTTAGTACTTGCATTTTTGAAGATTGATATGATGAAGGCATTTCATTCTGCTATTCAAACATTGTGTCATCCTTTGTTTACCCCATTTGAGCTTAATTCTATTTTTTCTTTCATATTCCTCTTTTGGAATCAAAACAGGGAAAAAATTAAAATTTCAAGAAAAGAAGAACAAAAGAAAAGCAAAAAAAAAAAAAAAGAGAGAAGAGAAATTAGATCAAAACAAAGAACAAGCTGATGGAACTACGTGCGACCTGATTCTCCTCTCTTGGGAGTGAGATACGTAGGCTACCCTATTCAGGGCTTGGTCTAACCAAATAAAGATTTTAGAGTCACTTAGTCAACAAAAAACTGGTGCATGAGTTAATGTGTTGTTTGAGTCGATTCCAAAAGTTGTAAGTCCCACCCCCACTTCAAGTGTCGTTTGAGCCTCTTGCCATCCTTTTCTAACCTTATCCAAAAGCCAAGTTACAACCAAAGAAAGTCTTTTAGATCAATTTTTGATAATGTTAAGGCTAAGTATGCAATGGATATGATGATACATTGTGGGGTACTACTTGTCTTCCTCAGCATAAGAAATCAGGGAAGAAATAAAAATGAGAGAATCTTATTGGTGAAAACCCTCGCGGGCACCATAAGGCGTTGGTGAGTCGAGAGAAATAAAATGAGAGAGTCTTACTGGAGAAAACCCTCACGGGCACCGTGAGGTGATGGCGAGTTCGAGAAAAAAGTGAAAAGTGAAAAGGAAAGAGATTTGTTGGAGAAAATCTTTTAAGATGTTGTCGTTTGAATGAGACATATAGGTCCAATGGATTTGAAGAAGTGGTTCAGCGACAAAGGCACGAACTCAACAACAAATGGGAAGTTTGGATAGGAAGATCAGGCAACTTAATCCAAAATATATGTCATACTCATCGGATTTGGTTGCCGTATTCAGATAATTTTTCTTTTTAAATAAGGGACATCGCCCTTTTCTTTCATTTACATATTCATATTTTTGTCCTATTATGTCTTTATTAAAATAAAAGTCACCATCGTTTCTTTACATTTTTTGAGACTGTGTCAAAACAAGCAAGAAAGGATTTCAAAACTTGCTACCAGTTTCCCAATTGTATGAGGAAAAGCCAAGGACCAGCACATGAAAGAAACATGATCATAATTCAAGTCATAGCAAAGAAAGTTCATCAACCGACAGGTTCTTGGATGCGTGAAATATTCAGCTTTCAAAAGGGGCATCTCAGAGACATGCTTAAAGAGAAACTCGGTATTTGAGTCAAAGTCTTTTCCCCTGATTTGGTTTGGGTCAATGATGCGACAAGAAAGGGGAAAGTGTCAGTGATCTGAAACAAAGATGAAAGAAATGAATGCTGAAGCAGATGCCTAGGAAGCCAAGTGCTGCAAGCCACCACTAAGTTAACTGAATAATTTTTCTTTCTTTTATGAAACAGGGGCAAAGTTTCTGTTTAGTAAATTCAGCTATCATTGGGAAAGCATATCTTGAGATTTTACTTTCTGGTCAGGACCCTCCTAAAAAATAGAATTTTACTTTCAGTTCAGGACCCTCATGAAAAATAGAATTTTACTTTCTGATCAGGACCCTTCTGAAAAATGGAACTTTAATTTCTGTTCAGGGCCCTCCTGAAAAATAAAATTTTACTTTCTGTTTAGGACCTTCCTGAAAAATGGGATTTTACTTTCTGTTCAGGAACCTCCTGAAAAATGGGACTTTACTTTCTGTTCAGGACCCTCCTGAAAAATGGGACTTTACTTTCTCTTCAGGACCCTCCTGAAAAATGGGATTTTACTTTCAAAAAAATGAATTCTTTCTTTATCATAACATTTGTTTAGATGTTTTCATTTTAGTTTTCATTTTGATTTCAGGAGCCTGCCTGAAGAACCAGAGTGATGAATTGCAAGTCAGGAGCCCGCCTGAATAATAGGGTCATGAATAATGAAAGTCAGGAGCCCGCCTAAAGAACAGGGTGAGGAAGATGAAAGCCAACCAACAAGGTAAAGAAATCAAAAGTCGAAAAATAGCAAGTCAAGAGCCCGCCCAAAGCATAGGACGAATAAATGAAAAGTCAAGCAACAAGGTGAAGAAGTTAAAAGTCAAGCAACAAGGTGAAGAAATTGAAAGTCAACAAATTGAAAAATAGCAAGTTAGGAGCCCACCTGAAGAATAAGGTGAAGAAATTGAAGGGCAAGCTACAAGTTGAAGAAAGTGCAAGTCAGGAGCCCGCCTGAAGAATAGGGTGATGAAGCTCAAGTCAAGGAAAGCCGCATAGATAGAGTTTTTTTAATTTCATTTATCTTTTTAACTTGTAATTTTCATTTTGATGTATTGACAGAGCTGCGGACCAGAACCTCGATGGGATCTCACTCGACTCTCTAACTCGGTTGTCCTTCTTCCTATTGTTTCTTTCCTTGAATAATGGTCGGGTCAAAATTTGGTCTTGTTGTCTACTTCTTTGTTTGAAAACACTCCGTGTTTACATTCAAAGGGGTCATGATGTAGACACCTAATTTTGTCCCTCCCGAAAACTCAAATTATTCATTTTTACCCTCGTCTTACTATATGTCCTACCCCGTGTGATAATCCCTTCATAAAAATACAAAAAATAAAAAACTCCCTAACAAAATTTTATCTTGTTTTAACTATCCTAACCACCTCTCTAAAACCACCTCTCTAATTAAAAAACAACACCTCACCCTCCTCCTAACCCCCACCACATGACCCCTTTTTATTTCTTATCCACAAAGCAAAGAAAAAGAACCTTGGCAATACACTCTCAAGGGGGCCCACACAATTTCCATTTTTTTTGGATTTTCCACTCACACACAGCACACTATATAGGCACACTACATCAGGATAAAGGAGGAGATCATCATCCATCATTGAGAAAAGAAAAGAAAATCTCATGAAAAGGAAAAGACCATTTTTCTCTTCGTTTCTTTTGGTTTGTAAGACAAGCACAGACACACTAGAATTTTTCTTGCTTCTCCACGGTTCATTCCAGGAGAACACATATGCACACACCATCCATCGACCATTCGATATAGACACAAAATCTTCCATTATCAATGAAAAAATCGCATATACACACGCACAAGTTAAGAATTCATAGCGGAGGTATAAGATAATCACAAAAACAAGTTGATTCCATCGGAATTTGCATTTTCATTGGAACACACACTTATATCTCATTGAAAAACGTTATTTTTGCGCTTAGGCCACTGTTTTGGTGAAGTTCCTTGCCGAAATCGGATATTTTAGGGTCTAGTTTAGGCGCTATAGCCCGTCTAAAGCTCACCGAAGCTCCATCTATACGGCTTTTCAGTCTTTTCTTTTGTACCTTGGGTCTTTGGGTTGAAATCTGCTTGGGTTGCGGAGGATAGACACATTTGGGATTTGCTTTTGAGGTTCTCCGTTCAAGTATTTTGGTCTTTGGATTTATTTATTATCATACCAGAATTGAGGTCCATTTTTCAACTCTATCTCTTATTTTTTATGTATGATTCCGAATATTGATTTGATGCGGTGTTCTATTTGTTGAGTGTAGTAATGTTTGTGTGTTGATAACTGTGGATTAGACGATTTTGGTTGATGTTTTGATGCTGCGTATCCGAGTAGTTAGTCATTGGCATGAAATCAATGTTGATATCGGGTGGATAATTATTTTTCGTGATTGAAATTCATGTGTAAATTTGGGGGTGATAATTGAAAATTTGATATAATTGGTGATTTTGGTTAGTTTGATTTAATTGTTTGTTTAAACTTGAAATGATCATTAATTGAACTTGGTAGTATCACAATACGCCAATTGGTTTAGGCAAACGTAGGTTGGGTAGGCAAAGTTTAGAATTTGTGATTTTGTTGAATGTTTGAAATATTGTTGAATGTTTAAAATTTGGGTGAATGATTTGGTTTTCTCGTAATGAAAAATTGTACTCATTTGGCCGGGGAATGCCCCGAGAAACATTGTATTTATACACCGGGGAATGCCCCGACGTATTATGTTGGCGGAAAACATTCGTGATGAAGGCCCGAGGCATCGGGTGAAGCATGGGAGCGTAGTTTAGGTTAGTATAGGTTTACTCTTCAATACCTTTTTATTTAGGATTGTATAATTGGACTGGATATTATTATTTTGATCTTTGGATTGTTGTTTGATGTTTGTTTATGTGCTTTATGTGGTTTAGACATTCGTGGTACCAAATTAACCAATTCACTCCACCAAGCGACCGTGGTCGAACCACGGGATCGAGGAGTGCCTAACACCTTCCCCTCAGTCAACAGAATTCCTTAACCAGAATCTCTATTCGCAGATCAGTTTGAAAGAGTCAAAAATCAATTTTTCGAAAAAATATTTCCAATGGTGACTTGGTAAACCGGATTATGCCAAGTGGCGACTCTGATTTTAAATGTAAATAATCCTTTTCGAAATAAAATCTTCATTTTTGTCACTTTATTAATAAAAACCCTTTCAAAACCTAAAAACCAATCTTTGGTCGAAAAAGGGGGTGTGACATCTATCACTCAGTTTTCTCTCTTCTCTCACGTTCAAGTCCAGTCGACCTCCACTGTGTGCATGGATTTTTTCTCCTCTCTTTTGTTTTTCCCTCTTTCTCTCTCGATCTGCGTGTGTTGCTATGGTGAGGGGAGTATGAATCCAAAAAAAAGGAACAGTGTGTGCAGGTATTTGAGAGTGATGGTGTGTGGATGGAATGATAAAAATGGAGTCCTCTCCTGTATGTTGTCGTGAATGGAGAAGAAAAGAAAGATCCCCTCCCGCCTTGTGGCCCCCCTTACTTGTATATGTATATTGTTATAAATAGATGAGTATATGAAGTTTCTTGGAAGTTTCCTAGTGTCCTTTCTTTGTTGACAAGAAAAACAAAAGAGGAGGGAGGGGTCACGTGAGGTGGGGGTAGGAGGGGTAGGGGTTAGGATGTGTTTTCAATTTTTGATTGGGTAGGTTGTTATAATTTTGTTAGGGAGTTTATTATTTTGTCATTTTGTGGAAGGATAATTACACGGTTGAGGATACACAGTAGAATAAGGTAACTAGGTGAAAAATAATATTTTGGAGGGACAAAATTACGTGTCTACATCATGTCCCCTTTGACTGTAAACACAAAGTGTTTTCAGTCAAATAAGTAGACAACGAGACCAAATTTTGACCTGAAAATTATTCAAAGAAAAAAACAGAAGGAAGGAGGGCAATCGAATCTTGACTTAGGACATTCTACCTACCCAAGATATGAGGGAATCAAGTCACGGGTGTTTCAAAGGATTGGAAAGAGAAGGACTATACCGAGTGGGAGAATCGAGTGAGGTTCCATCGAGGTTCCTGTCCAAGACTCTGTCATTACATCAAAATGAAAATTACAAGTTAAAGCATAAATGAAATTACAAAATCCTATCTACACAACTTGTTTTGGACTCTTGACTTGAGTTTCATCACCCTATTCTTCAGGCGGGCTCCTGATTTACAATTTCCTCAACTTGTTGTTTGGCTTTCAATTTCTTCCCCATGTTGCTTGACTTTTCATTTATTCGCCCTGTTCTTCAGGCGGGCTCCTGAAATCATATCAAAACTAAAAAGAAAATTATCCCAAACAAAGAAATGCATCTTCTATGAGTTAATTGGAATGATTCGACTAAAAAGGTACGTTTTATAGGAGTCAAGGGGATGACTCGACTAAAAGGTACGTCTTATAGGAATCAAGGGAAATGACTCAACTAAAAGGTACGTTTTCTAGGAATCAGGGTAATGACTCGACGAAAAGGTACGTCTTCTAGGGTTTAAGGGGAATGACTCGACTAAAAGGTATGTCTTATAGGAATCAAAGGGGATAACTCAACTAAAGGTATGTCTTATAGGAACCAAAGGGGATAAATTGACTAAAAGGTATTTCTTATAGGAATCAAAGGGAATGATTCGACTAAAAGGTACGTCTTATAGGAATCAAAGGGAATGACTCGACTAAAAGGTACGTCTTATAGAAATCAAAGAGAATGACTCGACTAAAAGGTAAGTCTTATTGAAATCAAGAGAGATAAATCGAATAAAAAGTACGTCTTATAGAAATCAAGGGGGGTGACTCGACTAAAAGGTACGTCTTATAGGAATCAAGGGAGATGACTCGACTAAAAGATACGTCTTGTAGGGACCAAAGGGAATGACTCGACTAAATGGTATGTCTTATAGGAATCAAAGGGAATGACTCGACTAAAAGGTACGTCTTCTAGGGGTCAAAGGAAATGACTTAACTAAAAGGTACATCTTATAGGAATCAATAGGAATGACTCGACTAAATGGTATTTCTTATAGGAATCAAAGGGAATGATTCGACTAAAAGGTACGTCTTATAGGAATCAAAGGGAATGACTCGACTAAAAGGTATGTCTTATAGG